>NC_133978.1:42962500-43315000 GCF_047716275.1 Strix uralensis
TACAATTTCATAGAAACGAATGTGTTGGAGAGTGATGTGGAAATTAATCTAGGAAATAATTAAAGAAATTAACAATACAGTGGCCTTTTGCTATACTGAACAACAAGTGTGGACATTTGCTTCATTCAAGAGAAGCTGCTTCTTCAAACTCAGAAATACTTGAGCTTCCCAAACAGCATGCATAGCATTTTAAAAAAGCAGCTGCATAATAGCGATCCAATGAAAAGGTACCTGGTAAGACCTAAAAATAAATAAGCAAATGCAAGAACCTGGGGAAGGGGACTCATGCCAGTGTCTGGTGAAACATGGCAAGTTCTGAGACCTGAAAGTATTTTACACTGAATCCTTAATTTTCAGGCTGGATAACTTAAGTACAGTCTGTGATCTCTTCTTTACTTTATTTGTATTGTTACCGAATGCCCAGATACATGCCATAAAGAATATACATTCTATGTCCAAATAAAGAAGAAAATTATGTATAAAGGAAATAAAAATCATGCATGTTATGGAACACAGTTTGACAGAGCAGCTGCAGTTCATGCAAGGTCATCTAATTAAATTGGGAGAGCAAGGGGGAAAGGAGCACAAATTTATATTGTATTGTGTACACGAGAAAAGTATTTTGCATGTCATGATTTTGTAATTATGGACTACATAGCCTTATAACTCTTACCAGGTTCTAACTAACTATAGCACAGCAGGTAGCCAGGAACAGTATCTTTTCAGTGCCATTTCAATGCTCTGTGAGGAACACAAAAAATGTGTCAGGAAACAGACCTCACCATTTTACTGGGAAAAAAAAAAAGAGACTCTTAAAATGGTTTTAGTTGCAATAATGATCAAAGCTTTGTATTTTCCATAAGCGCTGAATTATTTTACATTTATTTCTACTGTTATCACTAAAGTTTTAAAGCATGTATTTTAAAAATGCATTGCTGATTAATAGAGCATGTTACAAAACCTATACATGTAATAATCTTATTTGGGATTTTGGAATAATTTAATATATCTGCATATGTTATTCAGGAAAACTAGAGGTAAATAAAGCAAGCAAAACTTATTAAACATTTTATTTAATACTACCTTGTCTTTAATTAAACTAAGCTACTGCTATATAAAAAGTTAAAAATCAATTCATTCAGAATAAGGTGACTTGGTAAATTTTTCAGCTATGCCCCTGGTAAATTTTCCACGTAAAAATAAAATACATCAAGGAGAAGTTTTTCCAAGTGGAAGTACTGACAACGATACATTGCAGTTCCACTCATGCATCAGTGCCCCAAAACACTAGCCTGTTTTCCATTAAGATGTGTTGGTACTCACCAAAACCTTTTAAGGGATTCACTAAGTTCAGAAAACCTTAGACTACTAACTGAAATCTCTAAAATAAATGTTCTTTGATATTTTCCTGACACTTATTCTGATATCAAACTGTTTACATCTGAAACAGAAATCAGTCTATCAGCAAAACACACATTTTCTTAAGCTCACCTCTCCTTAGACCATATAGAAATAAGTAACTGCCATTTAAATGCAAAGTGTGCCCTATGCACAGTGTAGTGCTATGCCTAGTACGAAAAGTCTAACACAATTTACATAATAATTACATTGGGTAAACCATATAGCACACAATTAAAAAATGACGGATGAGTTGCAGGAAGATTTGAGGAAGTGGGAATGGTCTGTTCTTCTGCTTTGTCTCTAGCAGAGCTGTGAGAATCCGCTTCCACTACAAAAATATTTTTAAAACATTATTATTTCTGAATACAACTGAATATATTTAAGCGCAGTAATTTATCATGTCTTCTCTTTGATTAATATTTGTGGTTCTTTTACATTCTTTTTATAATATTAATAACTGCCACTATATCCAAGAAGGATTTTCTGAAAAAACAGGCAAAGTTTTTGATCTGAACTCTCTCTCTTCAATTCTATGACAGTGTAAGTTATAGTAAATAAAATTTATTTTATTTACCCTTGTTTTAAAAGGTAAGTCCCATACAATGAGAAATACCTATATAATTTTATAAACAGTATATTAAAAGTTGTTTTACTCAAAAATCCTTCTCACCTCCCCAACAAGATGCCAGTGTCCCCTTTACAGTGCAGACTGGCTGTCACTGCAGGTTCAACTTCTCTTTTTGCAGTCTAAAATCCACACCATTTATACTGTTCGTGTCATGTTCCTGATGTAACTTTTCACAGTACTTCATTTTATAGCAGTTCAGTGGAGCATAAATTTTAGCTTTTGGTCAGCTATGACAAAGTCTCCCCCAAAATTTTATATATGTAGAATACAGCTATTCTAACTGTAATATTCTGTCAGTGGTCTTCCCACTCTCAATTCTAGTAAGAAGTGTCACAAAAATTTGTCATAGCTCATCTGAAAGATTTCACTTACACCTGTGAATTACCTACACGTCTACCAGGCTTTAGTTAACATGCACTGCCAGTCTTTTCTACTAAGGTTTTAATTCTTACTTTTAATGGAATCCCTTTCCCTGTGACTCTTCCTCTTTTGAAGGATATGGACCGTCTGCCCAGTTGTTCTACCAATGCTCAACAAATCTGTAAAGAAGTGTTAGGTTTTGTGGGTTTTTAATGAAAGTTTTGAAAAACAAGAAAATACCAGCCGTACAGCCTGGTGTCTTCACATTTAAAACTTCATGAGAAGGGATCCCTTTACAGATTTAGTTTTGTATCTCTGAAGACGTGAGTTCTCTCCAGCTTTTGCTTTCCCCATAGTTGATGTAACTACAGATGGCCAACTCCTAGGGCACTGCTCCTCTCCACAGAAACCCTGTTCTTACCACAATACATAAACAAACCCCCACTAAAACTGATGTATGTAGGTCACTGTTCTCTGGAAGATCAACCTGTCAGCAACACGGTGGCTCCTGCACACAGGTCACCTCCGACAGGAGCTCCTGGCAAAATGTGGTGAGGAGCAAAGGCAGAGGAGACATGGGGGACAAGTAGCTCCACACACTCCGTGAGTGCGTACAGACAAATGCCTGAAATGATACACGTGCAGAGGAAGGCAGATGCAAATACTTACTCTGGGACAAAACGTCGAGCCTGTCCGCGTTCTCTCGCAAGGTGGTGTACCACTGGTTGGCTATTACAGACCGAACACCAGCAAGGCTCAGCAGCAGTGCTGTCTCTGTTGGTCTCTCCATAGCAGTATGTTGAAAACTAAAGAAAATAAAAAGTATGAGATCAATAAACTAAAAATGTACATAATATATCAAAAAATATAACTAAATATACAATGCTTTTTAAGAGAAGGGGAAAGGGAATGCCAGAATGCATTTTCTTGTATGCTGAGCATAAAGTGTTTTCTAATATTCGTACAGCACCTTAAATTTTATATGGATAATTTAGGTAACTTTCTCTCTACATCTTCTCGTGACGCAATTTTACCATGTGGATTGCTCCCTGTCACATTACTGTTCTGGGCATCTCAGGAAATGCGAAAGGAAGAGTAACACACTAACTTTTACAAAATACCACAGGATACCCTTTATAAGATAGTCAAAATGTTGGGAATCAGGTGGAAAGACCTGTTTAGTTCTGCTTAAGTTGCTAAAGGGAAACATAAAATATTGCAGGAACTGAAAACTTGCTCTTTGTCACAACTGTGGCATTAATTTGGAGGCTTAAAAGCAAATCATTTGTAAAGGGGGATTACATTTTTTTACTGCTGTATATTTAAATAAGTATCTTTCATATTATTGCTTTAATGATGGAAGGGGAGTGATAATCTGTAGGGTTGGAACTGCAGTAAATTGAAACCTGAATTTGGTTTTTATTAGCTTCTGCTTTTCATGGTAACTTTATCAGATGATAATTAAAGTTTCTTGTTATCTTTTGGGGAGATGCTGATTGTCTATGGAGTTATGTGACTTAGTTTTAACTGAATGTTATTCTAAACTTTCTGTAAGTCCTATTGATAAGTGAGACTTCAAAAGTTCAGAGTTGGAAAAACTAGTTTAAGGAATCATGTTTTGGTTTAGGAAATGGCTGTCTTGGGGGAGTGAAAAAGGATATTAAAAAAAACCCACCAAGAGGTGGTTTAAACACTCAGAGATCTGCATATTTACATACATAGATCTGTGTGTAACCTTTCTGACACACAATTTTAACTTATACGTTGTTGTACTGATTAAATAGTATTTTTGGAGAAGAATTTTTTTGATTTCTTTTTCATGGAGTGAATAATCAGAAAAGTCAAGAGGTATTTGTGCAGCCCTAACAGAATTGGATATAAGATTTAACTGGCTGCAGAACTATGGCAGTCCCAAATATGACACAAATAAAAGTAAGAACACACATTTTGATATGGTCTGTGTTAAGAGAAGAGACTAGAACAGAATAGAATATTTTCAGTTGGAAGGGATCTACAATGATCATCTAGTCCATCTCCCTGGCCACTTCAGGGCTGACCAGAAGTTAGAGAATGTTATTAAGGGCATTGTCCAAATGTCTCTTCAACCCTGACAGGCTGGGGGCATCAAGCCCCTCTCCAGGAAGCCTGTTCCAGGGTTTGAACACCCTCTTGATAAAGAAATGCTTCCATATGTCTGGTCTGAACCTCCCCTGGTGCAGTTTTGAGCCATTCCCAGGCATCCCATCCGTGGATCCTGCAGAGAGGCCTGAGGTGGCCCCTCAGCCCCCTTCTCCCCAGATGGGACCAGCCCGGAGCCCTCAGCCGCCCCTGGCAGGACCTGCCTCCCAGCCCCTCCCCAGCTCGGTTCCCCTCCTCGGGACACATTTGAGGCCCTTCACGTCCTTCTCCAGCGGTGGGGCCCAGCCCGGCCACCAGCGCTCCAGGTGAGGGCGCGCCAGCGCTGGCCATGGCAGGACAGTCCCCTCTCTGGGCCGCTGGCCATGCCGGGGTGGATGCCCCCGGGAAGCGGGTTGCCCTCTTGGGGCCGGGACACGCTGCTGGCTCCTGCTGAGCTGCTGCCCCCCAGCACCCCCAGAGCCCTCTCTGCAAGGCTCTCCCCAGCCACTCCTCTCCCAGTTGATACTTGGGCCCAGTGTTACTCTGTCCCCAGGGCAGAATCCGGCATTTCTTCTTGTTACATTTCATGCCGGTGAGGATTGCCCAGTGCTCCGATCTATCTACGTCCTTCTGCAAGGCCTCTTGTCCCTCGAGCATGTAATTAGGTTATCTTAAAATTCAGCATGGACTAAATAACTCATTAATAAAATCAGGACACTAAAACTATTCTTCTTGCTTTTAATACCTTAACAGTTATTTGTCCCGTGCCATCTATCAAGAATTCATAATGGACATACAATAAAAGTAGATAAACCCTGCCACCTGCCATCTTAAAAGCAAGGAAAATACTGAGATGCTTTTAAGGCTAAAAAACCTCTCATTTAAAGATTTGGAACAGGTTATTTAACATGCCATAATAATTTATTTTAATAAATAACTGGCTGACTGTTAAACTGTTCAGTGTATGAAACCTTAGACAGACTCTTAACAGTTTATCTGTTAAAGGGAAGTTTTACATATTTAATTAGAACATTTTGAGAATCTTGAACTCAGAACTGGGCCCTATGTAAAGAAGGAAGCTACAAGATAAAGAGGCTAACTTCTCCCTTGGCTGTAGATATGAGCCCTTCTACTTGCAGAAGTAAATGAGAATAACTCAAAATTTTAACTTTGCTTTGAAATAAAAATAATCTGAATCTGAAATAAAAATAATCCTACCTTTTGTGGATACCAGAGTTTTTAATTCTTTGATAACTTTGCTCTGATCGCACCAGATCTAGAAGTATCATCAAATGGCATTCTGGAAAAAGAAATGTCATAGCAATCATATTTGCACTCATAATAATGCCCAACATAATAAATGTAAGTAAATCAGGCGCTTCTTAAGTTAATTACTTTCTTGAACACAGTCTAAACAACTAATATAAAATTAATAAATTTCAGCCAAAATTGTCAAGTAAAAGAACACTAATAAAGTCATCCTAACATTATTGTGATATAACTTTGCTATACTTTTCTACAGTGTTTTGCAGGTTTTTTTCCTGTGCCACTTTCGTATAACTAATAGTGAAGTCCACATACCATCCTACTACAGCCTAATGACGTATATGACTCAATTTTGTAGTTATAAACTCTTGTAAGATGGAGGTATGGAAGTGTTATCTACCACAGCTCCTCTCCACAAGTCAGGACCAAGTTACATCTCAAACCTTCCTTATTTTCTTTAAAGGCCTCCAGTGAAAGAGCACAGAATACTCTTAGAATTAAACAGCTTTCCCTACTGTTTGGTTTGCTGCAACTTAAACCTGTTATTTATTCTTCTAACCCAAGCAGATGAGAAATTACCTTTCTGCTTGGAAAGCCTTTGACATACTTGAGAACTATTATCATGTCTCCCCTCAATATGTCAGTCTTTCCTCCTAAAGTATGTTTTATATGCATATATACGTATGAACACACATACATATTCATTAATAAAACTATGCACACAAATGTGTGGTATAGCCTTCTGACCACTCTTAATGTTCTCCAACAATAACTTCTTCTATTTGGTCAATATTCCTCTCCAGCTGAGACTTTTGCAGAACTAAGTAGAGTGGGGAATTATTTCATATATCTTGCAAATGACACTCCTGTATAGTTACCCCTATACAGAGTTCAGAGGTTTTTTTCCCCTAGCAAGATCACGTTGTTTAATTTCTGATCCACCTCTTGACTCTATTCTGTAATTCTCCCCCTTAAGCAGTCATTCCCTACCTTATTAATGTTTAACTGATATTTCTGCTTAAGCATAACACCTCCCTCTAGCCTTTCCTGAATTATCCCCTGCTAATTATGCCCATAAAGCAAGGTTAATTTGCATTCTAATCCTGCATTTCAGGAGTTGCTGAACCACCTCATTCTCTTTCTCAGCCTGGTCTCATACCCAGATTCAGCACTGACATACTCTATTTCATTATGTAAATGACCAACAACAATATTTAATAATATTGGGTCCAGGTTAGACCTCTCAGAAACCTCAGACACCATTCATAGTTATTAATAAAAGTACTTCTAACATGAAGATTGGCTCTACAGTAGATTCATATTCAGTCTGCAAGATAACAGGAATTTTACCAGCTAACAAGCAAAAATTGTGTAGGTTGTCAGAAAACAAAACAATCCTATGAGAACTGAAATCAATACAATTAAAATTAATTTATTCTCCTTAAAGGCAATAAGATGGACTGAGGAATTAATCCTGGCATATTTTAAGAGCAGGACACAGAGTGAGGGTTAACAAGGTGCTCAGGAACTTTCCAAAAATTGCCAGAGCTGTAAATATCTGGCCTACAGACATCCGAAACCTCATTTTCAAGAGTGACCAATGTATATAGGGAGATGTATTTTCTCGATTTCCAGTAATATTTACATATGCATGTTTAAATCACTTGAAAAATCAATGCTTCCTGAAGAAGCTTCCTGTTGCTTTGCAGGGCTTCGCAATCTGATGCATGCTGTGCTTCTCAATTTTACATCTCGACACAATACAGCAATACAACAGTTCAGCTACCCTGACAAATTCAGTATGACTCCAAAGCTGAGCTTCTTCCAGATATGCGAGGGGAATAGGAGGAGAAAGTAAGATCAAAAAAACTAGTCCTGAATCTAAGCCTTATGTTACAACACCAGAAAGACTATTTAGTTGTGAAGAAGCAGAAAAAAAAATACCTTCTCAGTCTACAAATGCTCTGTAATACCAGAGTGATCATTCAGCATTGACCCAGTCTGGACAGACAATTCTGCTTTGCCTGAGTGGAGACTGAGGAATTTTAGAGAAGTGGTACTGCAGAGGTTGTTCTTAACAATAAAAAAATCCCCTTTTTACTAAATACTAAATTCCACAGAAAAGGAGAAGAGTTACTCGAAATACCCATCAGATGATGACTCAGTTTTTGGAACTTCAGAAATTCCAACATTTGGAAGTGGAGAAGGGCTAAGCATAAGGAGAAAACTGTGCAACAGAATAAAATCTACACAACGCAAAGTTTTTCTGATTGTAACTGTGGATCTTGAAAAAAGCCCTTAACTGCTAACATCAATACTGTGATAATGATATAGTATGAAATAAACACAACTGGGAACAAGTTGTGTGGGACACAACTGGGAAACAAACACAATAAACTGAAATAAACACAACTGGGAACTGGTGGTGTGATTAAAAAATACTTTTCAGTTTGCTTATCTCACTTGGGATATTCATCGCAACCAGCCTGTTGAGTAAAATATGAGACATGAATCTCTCCATCCCATAGAACAGAAATGCTCTGCAGTTTGTCAGCAGCTGCTCCCATTCAGCTTGGCTGAAAGGAAGGAAGAAGAAAGAAAGGAAGTTACTTTTGTGTTACTATTTTAAAAGAATATTTTTCAGAAATTGTCCATAGCAAACACTTCAGTGTTATTTACTCCAGAAATATTTATAAGAAAAGTCAGCATGCAAAGCAAGGAGACAAGACTGCAGAATTCTATGGAAAGTGTAATAACTCATATGGACTATTAATAATAATTATTTCAATACAGAGGTATACTTAGTTTAGTAACATCTCATAGTAAACAGGAGGCATAGTGTATTTTTAGATAAAGAGCAGACTCTCCTAAAAAAAGTAAATCATCAATGTATGCATTGTACAGCTCTGAAACAACAGCATTGAGTCTAACATTCAATGGGAGCATTCATGTATGCACCCATCAGGATATGAAGAAATTAGGTTTTGAAAAGAGATGCAAATAATCAGCCTAGCTGGCAGCAAAAACTATGTAGTATGATAACAGGTAACAATCTTTGTATGTTATGAAGAAACACTGGAGTACCTACACAGTGATTTTCCCTAAAGAAGAATTCAAAGAAGAATTCAAAGATTTCAAAGGACTGATTAAACTAGCGATGATAAAGGAAGGTCCAGTGATGACTGTGTTGATGCACTTACAGGACTTGTCACTGCTTGACCTCTTGAGATCCCTTTTATGCCTCTATTGCTATGGTCTTAAAAGTAAAGTATTTCTATAAAGAACGAAGCATGTTTATGAATAAACTCCATAAAATGGTGTTAGTTTCAGGATCAGATGTTTGACATATTGTAAACTGAGATGTACCTTCACTACTTTGTTTCTGAAATCTGTGCTCCAGGTCTTACAGCTGACTCAACATGCATGGAGATGCTGTAGGTTTTAATACTTGGATTCAAAACCAGTTATGAGCAAAGCCAGACATTACATTTATGCTCACATACAATATTCATCAAAGACTGCACCAGTAGACTTTTTGTCAAAATTGGATTACCTACATATATGGCAACCCTGATGCAACCAATCTGGCTAAATCACCTTGTGGCATTGTATTTCAGATCCCTAAAATATTCTGTCTACAAATCTAAATATGTATTTGAAACAGAGACAACAGTTAGCTACGTGTTTACCAGCTAGGAAAATGTGACCCTATTTTATGAATGAAGCCTCTGGGAATAGACACAATTTTAGAAGAGAAACGTGGATAAGACATGAAAGCAGAGAGAATATTACAAACCTTGGAGCACGTATGTTGCCAATAACTCCTTCCCACTGTAGTGTAAGTAGGTCATGGTATTTTTCTAGAATTTCCTTTGTTTTTTGGGAAGGACTTAAAGCTTCTGTAACAACAGAATTTCATCATTATGAGCTTAACATGCTACAAAGGATGTTGTGCAATCTTAATTTCAATAATTTTAAAATGACACTAAAATATTTAGGGGTTTTTAGGCCATCATTAGATCATAATTAGAAAATATTATTTAATATATATTACCTGCCTCTCTTCCTTCATCATAGGGGTCCACAATATCTGATAAACAGTTAAGTGTAAACAATGCAATATAAACAACAAAATAAAGAAAGTTTGACTGATACACTTAGCTAATAGTTTGCGAAAGGATACATTTAAAATTACGAGTATCAACAGACAAGCGATTAGAGGATAAATCACGATTAATTGGTGCCTACAATTAAAAAGAATATATATTCTATTACATACAGGAGTCTCAATCAAGTATTAACAGTATTGCATTCTGTGTGTCACACAACTAACGAAAAGTTGTTCTAAAGTTTTGAAGTAGGATGAAAAGCAGCATGATGCTCAATTGTCAACGGAAAAGCTATTCTGCATATACATACATTACATATGTGTGTGTATAGATATATGCATACATACAATATTTATAACTATATGTGCATAGACTATATAAAATGTATTGTTGGGGGAAGTATTTTAGTAACTTTAAGCAGCTCCCTTGGTGAGTTGTTAAATATGTCCCATTTACATAGAGTACGACTGTTCAAAGAAACAACAACTCTGTCATTATTGCAAAATCAACAAGAAAAATTCTTATGGACTTATGTGATATTTATTCAACTTCAGAATTCTCGCATATATAATGAACTTCTGTACAAGCTACTTGTTCTTTAACATTTTTTACACAAAAAGAAGAGCTACTCCCATTGAGTTTATTTTAAAAATGTGGAAAGTTTACCATTTTGGCATTCTTTCTCTGATGAGCTTTTCGTTTTGTTTCTTTAGATATTTCAACATATGTTTTAACTTCAGCCTCTGTGGAATTGAAAAGAACAGTTTGGGTTTTTTAAAGATATGGGCAGCTTTAGAAAATACAACTTTCCTGAAGAACTACTTACATTTGTTATGATGTAATAATACGAGATTAAACTAGAAAATTAAAAATTAATTTCACATCACACCAAGACAAGGACATTCCCCAAACCCTCTTGCCTAAAAATAATGGCTTGAAAGTAGAAAACAAGGAGGATATGTGATTCCTTAGACATGCAAATGCTTCATGGCATTGCAGATTTAGGACAGAGTTGAACAGTGATTACCAAAGCACTTTCTTAGCCTATTCACTGTTGATGTTACTGGAATAACTGAAGCTTCTGTAAGACATGCAGAGATTGAAATGAAAAAGAAAGTTTCATATTTAAATCTGATTTTTTACTTCTTTAAGGGCTTTTTAAAAAGCATAGAAAACTGATTTATTTTTCTCACTGTATATATGACTATCGCCCACAGTAATGCCTCAGCCAGTTATCACTGGAGTGCACAGCAAGTTGGTGGAAGTTTGAGATGTGCATTATTATTCATATGGCTACTGTTTCTCTCCTCATTTAGTGGCTACTTTCGTAATTGCACAAAGACTTTTCAACTATGCTTCCTCTCATTTATCCTCTTCTAAAATTATGCAACCATAAGAAATTTCACTTTAAGAAAGGGAAAACCAAAAATGTTCTAAAAGTATTTCTACCAGACCTGTAACAGTATATGAATGTGTATGTAGACTAAAAATATTATTATCTCAGATTATTCACAATTCTTTCCCTTCAGAAAGGAGGGGTGAAATGGAAAAACAAGAGGACAGGTTATACTGAAGGCACTAGGTATTACAGATATGAACACAATACAGAACCTCGCTGGAACAGGATACTTTCATGGTAGAGAGTGAGATTTTCTAAACATAGCCTATTTTTTTAGCTTAGACCCACGAGTATTAACAATTTAATTTGAGTTAAAATGTGTTTTTATCCATGTATAAGCAAAACATTACTTCAAATTTTTTACTTCAGTAATAGAAGGTATCTGATTTATACAAAAAACTGCTTAATGCCTGCATTTATTACTCACTTTTAGAATAAATAAGTTATTTTTAAGGTGCCATAAGGACAAGCTTACCAACTGTCCAACTACCTCACTTAAACTCATTTAACTGAAGAGTTTATACAGGGTGCAAGTGTCTGCAGTAGTGAAGGAAGTCCATAAAGCCTGTGGGATCTGATCTTGCTCACACACAGCACAAGAATTGCTGGATTGATCTGAGCCCTTAATGTAATGTGAGCAATACAAGGAGGAAGTAGCTCAATGATTAAATATCACTTGATATTTTGAGCAAAGTCTTAAACTAATGTTAAAGAAAATTAACAGAAGCCTAAATTCTTATTTCAGTTTTTTCAGCGCTGCTGAAAAAAGCTTTAAAGAGTTTAAGACCATACTTGTATAAACTGAAACTCTGCAAGCCATTTTAGATTCCACTTGAGTTTTACGTAATTCTTTAATGTGTAGAGGTTATTTTAAATTAGCTAGCAATGCAACTATAATCACCCTGTACATTACTGAAATAAGTCTACTGTACCATCTATTCCAACTAAAATACTGGAAACCTACTGTATGTAGCAGTCTTCCAGTAAAATATAATACACCATACACAGTATTTAAATTTTAAGTATCTTGTTCCCTGCATCATTATGCTGATGAAAAGAATGTTTATCTAACAGTACCTGATTCAGCTAGATGTACTCGATTGTAGAGAATCTGGAGAGAAAAATCTCTGGATACAGAACTTACTCCTTCCTCTTTAAAGACACTCAGAGCTTCCAAAGGCAATTCCATAAATAATGTATCTACTAGCAATACCACACACAATCCTAAGTCCATAGGTGTACCTGAAGAAATGTGGCAGAACATGACTGAGAT
The DNA here is from genome assembly GCF_047716275.1 of Strix uralensis. Taxonomy (NCBI): domain Eukaryota; kingdom Metazoa; phylum Chordata; class Aves; order Strigiformes; family Strigidae; genus Strix; species Strix uralensis. The sequence goes on from NC_133978.1 coordinate 42,975,055, forward strand.
TTAGTAGTTCTCACTATGTATATAAATAATTGAAGTTTGATGTAAAAACCTAAATTTCCTCTATTGTATGACACCTGAACTCCATTTTACTGTGGATTAAGTGCATTATGCAAAAATACTTCTTTGGATACCATTATTCCAAGATGTGGTCAAACTTCTATGCATATGCACTTGTGAGCACTGATTCTTCAGAGGGAAAAATATCCCTGTATTTATAACCAACCATCTCAGATTGAAGTCCAGGTGTATGCAATGAATTCAAGAAAATTATGCTTGGAAATGCAAAATTGCCTTAGCAGTGTTTGGCTGAACAGTATAGAGTGGTAAAGGAGCTCTTATCCAGTACTAGCTGTGTCCTTCTTCAGGAAACTTTTTGTTTCTGTTACTCAGAAAAAAAGCACTGAATATCATCATGGCAACATTTTCCTGTTCTGCAGAGAAACAACAAATACATAGAAGACAAGTTATTCAGTCTTTGCAGAATGAGAGACGCAGCCAGCTGCCAAATTGCCGAAGGAAACTCTTGCAGGTAAAAGCAAATGCAAATGTATATGCTTTTTAAGTAATTTTTAATTGAGAAACTTCACGGCTCCCACCATAAAGCAAAAAACTCATTCCCAAAGCAAGCCATGGACTTGATTGCCTCTTCTCTTGGAACATGTTTAGGGACATACTCCAGTGTTAGGCTTGCATTAAATTAAATGAAACAACCTGTGAGAGTCCATAAAGTATAAAGCAGCACAAGACAAAGCAAAAAGAGATTCACAGACTTCAGAAAGTTCTTTCCTTTGGTCTTTCTCCTGAAAAGACTGGTTTGTAATAAAGCAATTTTATTTAGCTGTCTAAAGCCTGTATAGTTTGGAAGACTGTAAATACATGCAGAAGGATAGCTCCATCCAGTGCAAAATCTCTTGGGAAGTATACTAAAATACTTGACTTGATACAGAAAATAAACAGACAAAACCATTGCTAAAGCCTTTTCCTTCTCCCTGCCTTCAAAAAAATTGAAACTAAAATGGCAGGATTTTGATATCTTCTATACACACACATATATTGTACTGGAGAGCGCACATACCCTGCATTCTAGTGTGTTTGGTGTCCTTATCTTTCACTTTTATTTTTCCTGATTCAGCAGCTGAAACTGATGTGCTCTGTTCTCTGGGAAGAGGAATTACAGTGAAAATATTACCAGCACTAACACTTAGGTAAATAAAAGTTTTCACAGGAAACAAAGACAAAACTGCTTCAGTCTCAATGAAATGTTACACAATGTACTCCCCCTGGAGTTCCTGCCCTTTCAAAATACTATCCTTAACTAGTTAAATTATAATGTTTCATCCTGAACTCAAAATTGTATAACTTAAGCTGGAGAACAGTGCTTGTTAGAAATGGCCATCAGTCTATCATATGGTTCAATCCTCTTAGTCTTGCATACCCTGCACATACTGTCTTTCAAGATTTAAAAAGTTCATTCAACAGGGTCTATTCTTGATGAAACCCTTCCTGTATTTATAGGAGTTGAGTCACCATTCTGTTTTCACAAATGATGATAAAACAAGTCTAAATGTCTTACCTGATATCAGAAAAATCAAACTGTGACAGCACTGGTTTCAGATATTCTTCCATAATTTCTAATATTTCAGAGAAATCTGATGTCAAGTCATGTCCATTATCATCTGTTTTCTCTGTTGGAGTCTATCACACACATTGCAACAGAAAACAGAATACGTACAAAATGCTATTTAACAAGGATGGAGGATGTATTATGCTAAATCAGAGGCTAAATCAAATAATTTGAAACATCATAAAATGGAAAATATAAATATAGAAAGTCAGTTTCAAAACTAACTTACTTCAAAACATCACTTCTATCAGCATTTTGCTGAATATTCTAACACAGGTATCAGTACAAGATGTCAATATTTACTATTTAAGCGATTAATATACTTCTGCAATTTCAATGGGGAATGGCAGGGAAGTCCAGTAGAAAGAAAAGATAATGTGGAACTCCAAATAATGGGAAGAAATTGTAAAAGGACAACTTTGAGAAGTAAACAGAAAATGCAAGATGGACGTAGAAGCAAATGAAAGTGTATGGAGACATCAGTGGAGCCAATGTAGGAAAAAATGAAAGAGAATGAAGAAAATAGATAAGGAGAGAATAGAATCATGTAGAAGATGACACTAAAACCTGAAGCTTCTAAAAGCCAATATGGATGGACACAGAAACACTAACTGGAAAAATGAGCTCAACTAAATAACCAAGAGGGTTGGCATTAATGAATGGACTTCTCACACGAAGCTGTTTGCGTGGCTCTGTGTAGGCTGCATGCGTCATTACTGAAAGTTGTAATGCACATGCATTTTAAAAACCTAAGCCACTTTTTTTTTCTGTCTGTTCTACCTGACACATTATCTTTTCACCTTTTTTTTTTTTACTTACACAACTACAGCAATCTTTACATAACTTGCCATTACAACAAAGGCTGGCCATGGACAAGAGAAAAAGTGATCAACACTTCAACCATCTGCAATAATCAGTATTTTAACTGAAAGAAGCTAACGTGATGAATAAAACAGAATTATAATTCAAGAACCAGATGTGTCAAAGTTGTGTGATTAAAACAATGAATACTTGTACAGAAAATTCAATATTATCTATATTTTAACCTTTATATTAAATAATTAAATATTATATATGTTTTTACCTATTATATTATTTTTTTAACCTTTATATTAAATATAGCACATTGTTTAATATGCTACATTTAACAGTGAATTTTGATTGATATTGAAAAAACTAAATTTTGTCTAATGGAGCCAAAATGAAAGTAATTTAGAATGCTAGGATGTAGATTTGCACATTTCATGTGTAGAAAACTTTCTGTCACCTTGCAGCTTAAAAGCTTATGTGAAAGTTGCAGACTTTTCCAGTGTGCCTTTATGCTACACACTTGTGTTCAGTGACAGAACTGAGCCTTCTTGCAGTAACAGAAAACTTTTATCATCTAAAATTTAAGAGTGTTCATAGCTACAAACTTGGAATTCTGATGAGATGTGTCCTTGAATCAAATTTTGTGACTAACAGGCTTGGATCAACTGTGTCCAAATAAACAGCTAAAGCGTAAAAGAAATTGTGTGCCCTAGGAAGAAACTTTTCTGTGTTGGAAATCAGTAAAAAAAAACTATCTTAGCCAGAGATTTGTTATTAAAGGGTTGAGATCTATGACCCAGTTTTTTTTCTTGGGACAGCTGGTGGTTTCATGTGATATGAAAGGCAATGTATATTTGCAAATGCAAATCTTTGAGGTACAGCACATTTTCAAGTAAATTGATGTCAACTGCATCTATTTTCAATTCTGATAAACTACTGAACATTTCAGAGCTGCTGAGCGACACTGAAAACAGTAACAGAATAACACGGTAAGATCAAATTTTGAAGCAGAGTACACAGTATTTAGCAACTGTGAAGACTAGGGATGTTACACTTGGAATAAACTGAAATTTGCATGAAGAGTGTTTATGATAGTTTTTTTACCCTATTTTAAATATAAGATAATCAAATATATTACCCCATCTGTTTTGGAGACACACCCTTGCAAGTTTTGAACAACAGTCTGTTTAAGATGACTTTTCATCTTTTGCTCCTTGTAAAGGCGCACTTTTTCCAACAAAATACAAAATGTATCAGGATTCACGGGAAATCGAGAAACTTTAGCTTGCACTATTAAAAGGAGAATAACATCATCTCAGGACTCTGAGACATAATATTTGTACTTGAAGAAATGATTGTACAGAGACCAACAGTTTCTAAAGCCAAGGTATTATTTGAGAAAAAAATAACTGTTAATATATGTATTTAGCACAAAATATATACAGAAATGAACAATTAAAAAAATGCCTACAACTATCTGTAATAAATTTAGCCTTCAAATATAAACAAAAATTCTGTAAATTATTTCTACATACATTATATCTGATAATGAAACACATGTATTTAGGTATTTACTTTCCTCTAGTATTAATAAGAGTTACAATTATTTTAAAAATAGTTTTAAAATTTTAATGACTGCAACAGTGAAAGATATGAGCCTTCTCATAACATCAGTGCAATGATTTTTGTCTCTTCAATGTAAGAGGCACTTACCCATTGGCTGAGTGGGTTTTCCTTTTTGCTGTGCAGTACTTACTTTTGGCATCTCAATCAATGAACTGTACAAATTTGATCTATGGAAAGCAGAAAACTGCTGAGTAGACTATTTGACTGTTCAGCCTTGTTTAAATGAAGCAAATTTATTAGATGAATAATTATTACCCTCTAATTTAATGTGCTCACAAATACTTTCAAGATGCAATATTTACCCCCACCTTGGGGTGTAAAAATGTGCAAAATCTAACCGGAACAAACTGAGAGCCATAAGGAAAGTTCTTTCATTGCTATATATCCAGTAAGGTAGATTTTTATTTGTTCTATGACAATTGTTTAAACTTCACAACTGGTGAAGGTACTCACAGTCAGTTGCTATAGCTCAATTTACAGGTAGTCACTAATTAGGCAGCAGTAATGAGATCATTTGTGGCTTTATAAAGTTAAATAGGACCCCTCCTAACATTTTCAAGAGCATAAGCAATAAGAGCTGGAAACTATTAACAGAATTTAGGAGGATACCAAGAATAGCCTGAAACCTTCCAAGTGACCTCTGGAGATTTAAAGAGATAATTAGGGAAATGGAAAGTACAGAAAAACATACAGCTCTGAGCTGCAGGCAGTCTTATTTATATATTAATTTGCTCACTCATAAAATTCAAGTCCAGCAAAATTAGAAGTAAAAGACAATAAACAACCAAAATAGTGATTGTTTACAGGTAAAAAATGATGACATTTGTAACAAACAGAATGCTAAACCAAAATAATGAAACCTTTACCTGTCTTCTGAATGCTGAAACACAATTATGTAGAAATTAGATGGCAATTCATCCATTATATTAAAATGTTCAACAGGAATACAGAGGTTTCTCCATGCCTGTACAATAATTCAAAAGTAGCATTATTTTAATAGATTTTATAAACCCCAATCTCAGTTCTTTCATCAGAAAATTGATAATAATTCCAGTAAAAAAGGTGCTAATATTTTAAAAAAAAAGAAAGGAAGCCAAAACAAACACTCAGCAGATGTGCCAGGACAGGAGGCTCCATCCAAACAACAGGAAACACTTTTTCACTGTGAGGGCGACTGAGCACTGGCACAGGTTGCCCAGGGAAGCTGTGGAGTTTTGGAGGTTTCAGGAGCCATCTGTACAGGGTCCTGGGCAGCTGACTCTAGGTGGCCCTGCTTTAGCAGAGGGTTGGACAAGATGACCTTCAGAGATCTTTTCTAACCTCAACCATCCTGCAATTATGTGATTTTTGTGCAGTGCAGAACTTGTAAATATTATTTAAAATAAATTACAAATACTGTAACTTATTCCACTTTTCATAACATGACTTTTTTGGCCACTACACTATCCGTGAAGTTAAAATGCCATCAAATCCTAGTAGAGTATTAGCAAAGGAATGGAGCAGAATAATTCAATGGTAGTATTTATGTTTGTAAAAGTCCTTGACAATTTTGTTAAGAATAGACACCTCACCAAAAGGAACTGTATAAAATTGTATTGGGTTTACACAGCAAGGTTTTGGTAGCAGGGGGAGCTGCAGGGGTGGCTTCTGTGAGAAGACACCAGAAACTGCCCCCATGTTGGGCTGAGAGTTTCAACCAGCTTCAAGCCAGACCCACTACTGGCCAGAGCTGAGCCCATCAGCAATGCTGATGGCACTTTTGTGATAACATATTTTAAAAAGGGTAAAAACCCTGCCCAGCAGCTGGAAGAGAGAAAATATGAGAGAACAGCCCTCAGACAGCCGGGTCAGTGAAGGAGGGGGAGGAGGTGCTGCAGGTGTCAGAGCAGAGATCCCCCGCAGCCCGTGGGGCAGCCCCTGGTGAGGCAGCTCTGCCCTGCGCCCAGGGAGGGCACCGGGGGAGCAGAATCCACCCGCAGCCCAGGAAGGATCCCACGCCGGAGCAGGGGGATGTGCCCGAAGGAGCCTGTGACTCCGTGGGGAGCCCGTGCTGGAGCAGGCTCCTGGCAGGAGCTGTGGCCCCGTGGGGAGAGGAGCCCAGGCTGGAGCAGGTTTGCTGGCAGGACTGGTGACCCTGTGAGGGACCCACGCTGGGGCAGTTGAGGAAGAGCTGCAGCACATGGGAAGGACCCATGTTGGAGAAGCTCACGAAGGTCTGTCTCCTGTGGGAGACACCCCATGCAACCCCCATTTCCCACCTCCCCTGTGCTGCTCAGGAGACTGGGGGGAGGAGGTAGAAGAATCATGAGTGAAGCTGAGCCTGGGAAGAAGGGGGGGGGCGGGAAGAAGAATCTTTTTCAGTTTTGTTTTTATTTTTTGCTATCCTACTCTGTTATTAATTGGCAATAAATTAGTTTCCCCAAGTTGAGTCTGTTTTGTCCTTGACAGTAATGGGTGACTGATAGCCCTGTCCTTATCTTGACCCATAAGTTTCTCATTGTATTTTCTGCCCCTGCCCTGCTGAAGAGATGGAGTCATAAGAGCAGCTTAGTGGGCACCGGGCAACAAGCCAAGGTCAACCAACCACAAAAATATTGTACCAAAGAATATACAATCCTTTCTGAGAAAATATAACCAAAACCAACCAAAAACCTCCTAGTGACTAGAAGTCTGACTCCAGATAAAAAACTGGTCCTAATACAGAAAGGACCATAACTGGTTTTTGAGACTGCTGCCTTACATGTTTTTCAGGCTGAAGTTTTATGTGCATACACTGGGTACACTCTGGGTGTACCTACATTATCAAGGGGTACAGCTCATCAGGACCAAAATTATACACTGTACACTTTTCACTGATTTTTACTTCAGAGGACCTCTGAACTGGCCCCTGGACTGAATACCCACTCACTGTGGCTTGAGTGCATCAGAGAATCCAGTTCAGTTTTTGTCTGAGCTCATACAGTCATTGTACCACGGTGCAAATCAAAGCACTGTAAGCAAGGACAATTAGGGCATTCACTTTGAAAGTGCATTCCTGATTGGAACTAAAAATCTCAACTGAATTTTAAAACACATTAATATATCCTCAGAGAGAAACACTTCAGTGACCGCTTTGATTTCTTGCATCTCATGTTGCCTAGAATCAGGCAGTTCAGAAATGCAGCCATGACCAGATGTCTTGATTGCCACCTTTTCTTTCCTGAGCTATTGCAGCAAGGACAGACATGGTGGGTGTTTATGAATGTTTCCAGACAGGATATCTGTTACCAGCTAGATAATTACAGCAACTCACAAACACGTATTTTTCTTATCCTTTACTGTATCTCTGCTTGCCACATTTTGTAAATGCTTAAACCCTGCCAGCTACAGCTAATCCTTTGTATCTAACTTGCTGGCAGTTTTGAATTTCATTCATTTCTAACCTAGGGGTTATCCATTTTTAAATCCCAGACATTTGAAGAATACACAGTTCTCAGCCAGCTTAGACCAAAAGACAGAGAATTTATCTCCCAGAAAAGTTTATCCATGATTTGCTCCAGAACTATGAATCACACTTTACTGGTTGTTTTCATTAAATATCCAGTTGACAACACCACAGCTGAGTTGATGCCCAGACTCATGGATAGACTGTTTGTTTAAAAAATAAAAAAAAAAAATCAGGCTCTTTCCCTACGGAAACACTTGCATGGGGATCTGAGTATCTCAAACAGGACGACTGGATGCTATCTGGATGGTGGCAGGAGTCTCTGTTGCAAGGGTCCTTTACCGTGGCACCTTCAGCTGGATTGGGTGAGACTCATATGGATTAATGATTTAAGTGTGCAGATAGCACAACTCTGACATCCAGCTATACCAACTTGTAATGGTAAGACAAACTGGAATGGTATTCTTAAAAATCTCACTTCTGACTTAAATTACACTGTTCATGCTACACAGATAACCCAACATAAACAAAACCACAGGACAGTTCATACCATACTAAAAAAATGTATTTTGATTCATAACTCAAATTAAGAAAACAAAAAAGTTTAGAGTTTAAAGAAAACAGATGAAGTATTATTTAATTCCAGGAATAACTGGAATGAGATATATCTGTGTGTATGTGTGTATATATGTATGTATACGTATGTATATGTGTCTCTGTGTATTTATATAACATACATATAAACTCCTAATTAATTAGCACATCTCAAAAAGTTACCATTGAAGTAACAGTCAGTTGCTGTTCCACATTTTGTAGAAGGTCACTTGTGTTTCTGTTTTGTTTTAAATTATTCTGAAGATGCAGTAATGCTGCAAGCTGAGAGCTGCTGGTGTTAGATGTAGCTGTTAGAAGGATACTCTTCATCATCATAGACGCTGAACAGCTCTGTAAAATTTTTATATCTATTTATTTTCCATTCCAAAAATAACATAAATACTTATATGCTCTATGTTTGTTGTAACATATATACATGCATGTTAAAGAAAGTCTCTTGCTTGAAAGGTGAGATGGATTAGCAAAAGCCTGTCTGCTATTTGTGTTTATAATCTAATATAAACAGTCTGGCAATAAATGATGAAGATTTCTTAAATATGGATAGCTAGAATTGACTTATTTGTCTACATTTATCATCTATGTTCCTGCGTTTAGTCATCTAAGGTCTAGATGAAAAGGTAAATGCCTGCATTCTGAATTTAGCCTTTCAAGTAAGCTGAGTCTTTTCTGTATTTCTGTGTATTTTACTGTATTTTGACATCACATCACACATTTTAACAGACTTCCTACAAAGAGCAATATAAAGGGTAAGACTTTACATCCTTTCCTTTCAGCAAACATACCAATCCTGTCCTTTGAACTGACACTTGCTGAGAGCACAAGCATTTTTCTTTTAATGCAGCTGTCACATTAAAACAATGCAATTTGGGTTGACCTAATCAAAAATTCCAAAGGAAGGCTTAATGTTGACATGGAGTGACATTTTAATTTTTTTTTTTTTTTAATATAAACTTTTCTGGGTAGGATAGTCACTGAATTAGCAGAATTTTTTGCCTAGTAGAAGTCAGGAATACTCATGGGTTTGGTGCCTTGATATGCATTCCACTTAGCTTGTTCACTAACAAGTAAGACAGCAAACCATAAATACTATGATGTGATACAGGAATACAGAAATAAAGGACTGAACCACGAACCCAGTATTAGCTGTTTTCTGATTTATCAAAAGACCTACCTAGTCCATTCCACCCATGGGTGGAGGTATTTGCAAATCTAAATGTTGACACAGAGGCAGGTGCTCACTGTGTCATAATTTCCTGCAGCTGCTTGATGTGGCAGAAGAAAATGAGTGTAAGGTGCATTTCTGTATTTCTACAATGGAGATGATGGTGTAGGAAGTATGTACTATTTGTTACTGATGTAGGGAACATAAGCCTTACAGCCATTCCTCATCATCTCAGTGATGAAGGCACATACTCACATGAGTGATTCATAAACCTTCGAGCCATCTATGGGACCATGCTGAGTTGGAGTTGATTTGACAAAATGAAGGTAAACCTTTCCTATCTACTTCACAATAATGAATGAACAAATCCAGAGAAACATTTAAAAAATTGTTTGTTAGGGAAGGGTGAAACTGTATTTTGTGGCAATGTCTCATCTTAGCTAATCACATTATAGTAATTTATTCATATTAAAATCTTCTCATGTATGCAATCATCAATGAAAACATCAGGTCAAACACAACAGATAATAGAATTGTTAAAAAGCCACTGATCAAACATTTTGAACCCAGCAAACATATCATACATTTGATTACCTGTATTACTCACTAGTTCTTATACGTATCTGGACATCATGTTCTGTATGACCAATTTGCAGGCTCTATGCATAGACATTTTGCTTATGTAACTTAAAACATGTTTTTCATACTGGAAAGAAGCACGATACATTATCTGCATTACCTGATGAAGTGCCAGAAATTGGCTCGTTGAAACTGGATCAAATTGTTGAAAGCATTCAACCATTTCAAAACTAGCAGAAGCCAGTACATCAGTGGTATTATGACTGAATGCAACACCCATGCAATGTAGCAGAGCTTCACTGGATTGAGAAAGATATTTCTGAGCCAACCTATGTTCCTTCTAGATGATAAAAATAAAAAGGTTTATATTAAGATATGTATTAGTATTCAATACTTGTTATACATATACTAGTGTGTTAGAAAAGATTATTACGTTTTCCTGACTAATTTGAATGCTTTTTCTCATTTTTGAGGCATTTACTTAATGTATGATCAAAATATGCAAATACAGATTAATTATTTAGCAGACACCAACATCTGTTATAAAACATTAAAAATTAAATGGTTTAATAAGATACATTCTTTAATATAAAGCAGAACAGTATTTAAATTCCAGGCAACGTGAGCCATTCAGAATAAAGGAATTTTCTGTCAATTCTCAGTACAGTTGTTTCCATTAACAGTTAACTATATTTAATACAAATAAACCCACAAATCTCTTATCTCAGGTATTTATTGATTATACTAGCAACACAAGCTGTACATTCCCATATTCTAGTGCTTTGAACTGCAAGTAGTTACAGAGATCAGCTCACCATACAATTTCAATTTTGTAAGAATTTTACTAATGTTTTGTGATAGAAGTTATTTCTTTCTTTGTTCCCACACCGCAAAATGTTATGCTCCCTTAGAAAGGCATGGCTGTCAAGCAGAGAGAAAGCTGCCTGTTCATTTTGTCCTGGCTGCTACATGCTTGATCAGTGGGAAACCACTGAATGAGAAATTACTTCTTTCTGGGAGCAACTGGGAAAGCTCAATCAGGAGCTCCCACACCATGTAAAGAGGGGCAGGATGGAGATACACAATAGTGACGGAAAGCTGGTTTTTTTGGGGGTGTTTTGGAAATTTTTTCTTTTGTAACATCAAATTTATGTTATAAACATTTCCTTATCAGTTCAAACAGAACTGATAAGGTAAGGTGATTATCATTCCATGAAAAGGAAGCAGTCAAATTCTAATGCAAGTACATACATTAAAATACCTTCAATTCCTGTATTTTCCTCCTATACTTATCATATTGATGTTTATTAGTCAGTGAACCGCTGTCTGTCACTTCCTGTTCACTGCATTCTGCTGAAGCCAGGAAAGTTTTTGCAATGTCCGATTTAGCTTCTTTCTACTCATCACAGTATGAAAAAAGAGTAATTAATAATTCCATTAAGTACGGCTGGCTTAATTTCTTTTGTGAAAGTCTAGGTCAAAATGGAACTCATCTTAAAAAAAATTGTCTCACTATATGAATCCCTTGATAGTGAGAGATTTAGCAATATTGTCAGGCATCAACATTTCTTAATATGTTATGATGACAATATGACTCATAAAAACTAAAAAGCCCCCTCGTACAATCTCTAACATTTTTATTTTTTGCTATGGATTCAAAGACCAGATTACCTAGACCTTTAAGGCATTCAAGGAATTTTTTTTCCTCTCTCTTTTGAATCGGGTGTGATTAGCATATATCAGGAACAAATAAAAAAAATTACCTACACGAGGATGACATGTAGGCAGAAGCATTCTTCTGAAATTACCTGGTTCAGTATACAATTTTATTATGGCTTGCATGCAATATGTAAAACCTAGTTCTAAATAAAAAGTAGTATTATAAAAGTATATACAGAAAAAATACTGTGGCAGACAACCTTCACACATAGGAATGAACTTAAATGCAGAAAAGAATGCATACCATAACATCTGGGTTCCAGTAAATCTCTGAATGTACAGGATCTACGTTAATGGCAAGTAAATGAAGAGTTTTCCCAGTGAGATACAGGCATTTGGATTTGATGTCAGGACAGCCTTTACAAAGATTCTGTAAATTTGCTAACTGAGCCAGTGTAATATGACCCACAGTGCATTCCATACGCTTCCAATCCTGGTAAAACACATATTTGTGTTTATTTCTCGTATATACCCAAACATACAGGAACATACTTTTTAAAAAAGTGTAACATATATATTTACATACAAACACATTTGTTAAATGTGGTTATGCTTTCAACTACAAACAAGTTGTCTTTTACAGGTATACAAATTCAATAATGATTTTAAAAAGTACGCTGTAACATCCATAAACAAACAACAATCAGTGCTGACTAAAACATGGGATAAGGGAGGGTACCACAGAGAATGGTGGGGATACTGTTCTTTCCTGTAACAGGATTTTCTATAGTCATTGTCAGAGACAGAAAAATGGGAAAGAATTACTGCTCTGTTCCAGTGGGGCTTGTCTTATGCTCGTATTCATCAGCTCAGTTAGGCAGTTCTGCTTAAAACCCACTGATTAAAAAAGAAGAGACAATAATGCAAAAAAACTCCCATCATTTATAAAGCCTCAGGTAATTTCCCTGCTGCTCTTAGTGGTTTTAAGTCTCTGCATTTGAGAAACAAAATCTTTCCAAGAAAACAAAACCAAAAAAACCCCAAATAAACCATCCCCAAGACAAAAACCATACACTTGAACTTTCTTTGCTGCAAAACTACATGAATGGTCTGGCAACCCATTTCCTCAGTAGTGGAAGACATTCTGTTATGGAAAACAACGCTGAGAAGCTCTGCTATACCTTTTACACGCAAATCATAGGATTAAATATTTTGTATTACCTCTTCCGTTGCATCACCTTCAGTAGTTTCCCTGATGAATGCCTCCACAATTTTATGAGACGATGCTTCTCCCATTTTTTTAAGCTTTTTCTCAGTAATAACAAGATGAAAGATATCCAAAAGGATTTCTACAAGATTTATTTTCCTGTTAGCTAGCTGCCTCATTAATGGGATACTAATACTGGTAGTCTGAAATACAAAAGAAAGGAAAGTAGAATTCTAATTTCAAGTATTTTTTGCAAATTTACCTAATAAGAAGTTAGAATGTTGTAGTTCTTCTGACTAAAGAAGCACACATTTTAACAATATCGTCCCAACGGATCACATATATTGCTATGAAGATATTTAAGTAATTTAAAAGATAAACTTCAATGTCAAATATATTACAAAGCAATCAAAGCAGCTGCATATAAAAGGTGCAGCTGGGTTTTGGCTTTTCACATTTGATGTCCCCGGTACAAATATCTGCTTCCAAAGGAGTTACAAATGTGTACATAAAACAAGAATTTTAATATTAATGGTTTTGGTAGCTGCACAAAGATACTTGCTCTGTAAAAAAGGCAAAGCAGAAAAAAAAGCTGGGTGCTAGAGTATAATAATAGTACACACTAGCAAAGTAGGCTGGAGGCTTTCATTACACAAAATGCACTGTTTTGAAGACAGGCTTTCTTTATTTACATAACATTCTGTTGAACCTTTTTTTCCCTCCTGAGAAATAAACGCTTTATTGTGGACAATATTAAACTTGTGATGTATTTAGAGAACCAAAAATATCTCCACATTTAGACTTTCTCTTTTGTAGCTATTAGACAAATCTTCTAATTAAATAAAATCGACAAAGACCAACGAAATCCTCTCATTTCTCTTCTTCCCTTTTTAAACTGTAACTTCTTTTGGTATGCAATGTTTCCTTCTATATTCAAACAATCTCTATCATTACAGGAAGATAATCTCATTTGGGGCTTCCAGGAATTATCCTTAAATGAGTGAATAATACAACTAAATTAGATTTCTGTCCCATGAGTGGAAAAAAAAAATATATATCCATACCTCATTAACTGCAAATAAGCTACAAACATTATGAAACACTTCCTCTGTTTTGGATATCGCCCTCTGACCTAAGTTATAAGCATCTAGATAGTGACTATGTCTTTCCTTTTCGTTTATTTCCTTATTGGCAATCATCCTGAAAAAAAACCACATAAAACCAAATGAACTAACATACGTGTTTATTTTTATGACAACAGCACTATTGAACATACATAATAAAATAATTAGATGAATAGATTAAAAAGATTAATTAACAGATAAAATAGATTAATTTTGCATGTGTTTTCTAAATGTTCAAATCGGAAAAGTGAACGTTCACACATTAGTTTTTCAAGGTCTTACTCTGGGAACCGTACTACTGCAACGTAAGAAGATGCCAAGACACAAAGAGAAGCAAGGCAGATAATACTCGACATCAGGAACAAAATGGCAGAATAGCCAGGTACAAAACATAGCTCAGTCATTTACAGGACATCTTGGAAACAGCTGGGAGTCAAGGCAAACTGTGTATTGCACTGCTGCTATTACAGCAATTTCTAGAGAACCCTTTCAACAGTAAGAACTGTAAAAGCCTATAAATACTTGAGAACGATTGGTGTGACTGCCAAAATGCCTTTACAAATGGGAAGATAAAAAGCTGACTTAGAGACCTTGATACTTTGTTTTGACCTCAAAAACAATACAAAAATCACTACCGCCATGTAAGATTAACTCTGCCGTCAGTGAAAAGAATTTTTGATTCTACAGTATTTTTCTGAATACAGAACACATCAAGAATGCAAATAGACATGTAACACCAAGATATAAAACCCTGCAATATTATCTGCTCTTTTCCATTTTTAACTATAAAAATGTAAACAATACACTTCATGGACTAATTAAATATCATTTTTAATCAGAGGTATAATCTTACCTGTGAATATTTGCACATTCTAGCAGTATCTCAGCGCTGCAGTTTTTATGCCCATAGTAACAGAAGTCCTTCTCAATCTGAACTAATTTATTGTAAGATTCCTGTACCATATGTGGCAACTGACAAGACTCAGCATTAATTCTCATACAATCTTGGGCAAAATGTATCTGAATAAGTGTATTCCTAGGAATAAAAATTAAGGACAAGATAGCAGTCAGAAAGCACAGGCTGTGTTTGAAAACTGACATACTTCTCTCTGCTCTCCTTTAAATTGTAAGAAATCTAGAAAAAGCCTCTTCATTCTTTAAATCTGTGGTTTACAAATTATAGTAGCTCAAAAAAAACCCCCACCAAAATACTGTATTTTCAGATTAGAATCAAGGTGTCACTTGTTCCATGTATCTAATTATTCAAACTGTATAGGCCTAATCAGTCTTCTAAACATAGTTGAACTGAGAAGACAGTCTTCCCTTTCTAATACAAAAGTTTCACATTCTGGAAAGAGAAGGAAGTCTAAGTGTTATATACTTCTCTCCTTTTACCAACATATTTTAAGGTCTCTGTGCCTGGATTTAAATGTGACCAAAATCATTGTTTAGTTTCACCATAAAGAGACTTCTTGGATCATGGTGAGGAGAGAAGTAGGTCAATGCTGCAGACTACAATAGCGTTGTGGGAATATCTGTGCCCAGACAGATACCTCTGCACAGGCAAATATATCTGGCTCCTTTGGGTAACCTACACCACAAACTGCACAATAGATTGTGGTATCTGAACTAGCTTGCTGACTTAACAGGTAATAGGGCTGCATACAAGAATGAAGAAATGGGAAAGGAAATTTAAATTTTAAAAAGAGAGTAAACAAATTACTTAGAAGAAAAATATTTGAGAATCCACAGAATGCACCATACTAAAATAAAGATGAATGGTAAAAATCACCATATATTTGGTCATGTAGCTGCATAGTAGAGCCTGGCATATTTTAATGAAAAGACAGTTACCTGGCTTCAAGGGATGCAATTATCAAACCCAACTCTGACTGTCTGTTAGGTCTCTTCAGTAAAGCAGATTTGAGCACATTTACAGTGTGTTCCAGTATCTCACAAGCCTACAGGTAACATCAGAAATGTCATAATTCTATTTTAAATGTCTGTGTATAATAAACATTCATTTAGAAAGCTTAAATTTTGTACAGAACATGTTAAGTATCTTTCATTAATATTCCTCAAGATGACTGATTCTTGACAACTGTATATAAATCTAGAAAGTATGAGTGATTATCATATTTAGATATTTTGATATGATTAAGTGAATGGAGCATATACACACAAGGAGAGAAGATGAAGCCAGACTCACCTTAAAGGTACACAGTAAAAGAACAAGGGGCAACAGATCCAACTTGGAAAAATGCGAGTTCTAAACAGGTGTTCCAGCGTTTGGCCACCTTCATAGTAACTTGGTTTTGGGGGGTGGGGGTGGGAGTGGTTACAAGGGCCCAGAAGGACTGTGGAATCTCCATTCTTGGAGGTATTTGAAAAGTTGCCTCATATGGCCCAGAGCAACTTGATTCAACAGTAAGGTCAGATTTCACTTCAAAATTGCCCCTGCTCTGCCTGGGGTTAGACCAGATGACTTCTAACCTAAATACTCATTTGATTCTATATTCCTGCTTCCTTACTTACACTGACTAGCATATTAATCCACAAGTAAACCTTACACTATTATAGTTTTGCTATCTGGGGATGTAAAGAAAGTTCCTAACTAACGGTTTTGAATGAAAAAGCCCTTAGATGATGATCAAAACCTCATCTACAGATTTGTCCTAATTAAAAATTTTTGCTACTGCAGTCATGTTGGTCAGACATGTAGAGGAAAAAAAATAAAACACAACACACCTCACACATTTTATTAGTAGCTATCCTGGTAAAACCTTAGTAAATAGTCTCACTGGTAGCCAGGTATTTTGTCCTTCAGTGACTGTAAATGTGAGTTCAGCCCAAATCAAAATAATCCCCCTATCCAAAACAGGCTCACACAGATTATCAGTAAAGGACAGATCATCACAGACACAACAAGATTATATTTAAGATGAAACTCATGAAAGTTAAGGGTTGAACAGTAAATGGATATTTTAATGTTAAGGGTCAAATAGGAAAATGTTTTTAATAAATATATATTATACTTACAATAGCATCTTTCAGAATCTAGAAATCATATTTGTAAAACTATTTGAAATATCTGAAAAGGAAGTGCATACTAGGAAATAATATTGAAAGTTATAATATTTATTAAATATGGGAAATAAAGCCATCAATGTTAACAGAACTGTCTGAGTACAAAAGCATTCTAACCAAGAGAATCAGGTCTCTGGGATTTAGTTACACAAACCAGATTAAAATTGCTCTTATTTCAATACAAGGATATACAGTTTATCATAAACACTTCCTAAACTTCTGTGGGTAAAGTCTCATTTCTACTGGCCTGCATTTGTTTAAAATCTGTAATTAATGTTTGTTGAATGTTCAGAGAAAACACTAACTGCATTTAACACCTATTTTTGCTTTTACTGAAATGCAAAGGCTATAACATTTCTCTCCACTGAAAGAGGTATCACTGCTGCAAAAAAAACCAACCACCAAAACCAAAAAACTTCCTTACCACACTCTGTTTTCCTTCCTCCTCTCCCTCTAGAATTGCTTCTATTAAAGTAAGAGTACTGTTGTACCAAAACTGTTCATTTCCTCCTAGAAGCTGTGCTTTCTCAAGGAGTGCTTTAGCTTGTCCGTGGTTTCTTTCCAGGTTAGCCAATACAGCAAGTAAGTACAAGCACCTTGACACATCATACAGGGCTCCCAGTTCCTAGGACAAAAGATACGTGACCGATATACAAAAGATCCACTACTGCTCTTCATATTTACTTCTATTCATATTTTAGATTAAACTTATGAATTGGTACAGAAATAAGAAGCAAATGGTATTTCCTCAATTATCTATAGAATTTCTTAGTTACTCCCTATATTACTTAATATTTTTCAAAAACATGAAGTGTCTACTTCATATCAAGAACGTCAAATCATCAAATATACTTTATATCTCTTTATGTTCCCATATATTCTACCCCACAAGTCAAATAAGCTATTTTTCTGCTACTACTTAGTATGTATATATCTGCTGTCATTTATCAGTATCTGATCAAGAAATGTGGTGATGAAAAAGTTTAGTGAACTGGGATTTAGATACACTAGAGCTCTGGTATATTTAAAATGCTACTTAATGCTAGTAAAAACCATATACTAGTAGTATACAAGAGACAAATATAGTGTACAGTACAGACAGTACACTAGCATACAGACATACAGGATACAGAAATTATATCATTAAAATTATTGTTCTCCCTAATGTTTTTTGAACTTTTCTCAATGTACAATTCTAAATTCATGCTTTAATAAGAGATGTACATTATAAATGAATATATTATTCAGAGTATTGATGTTCATGTTAAATATACATAGACAGTTTTTACTTACATAAGAAAAATTATTATTTGGAATAACAGGATAACAATTACATTTTTTTTTTTTTTACAAGTAAAGGATTTATTGCAATAATTATGCTTCAGTAACCAATATAACCAAGGAGAGAGCTATAATGGAGAATGGTAGATATAAGAAGAGTATCTTCAATGTAAACGCTTCTTAATAATAAGACAATGTGGATGGACATTTATTTCAGATCTGCCAAAATTCGAAGTCATAATTTCAGTGTCAGTGGCTGATTATCAAAACACAGAAGTAAAACTGTAACGAAATTCAAAATTATGTAACTAGACTTCCAAACGAATAAAATGTTGAAAGGATAAAGCTAAAGGCACTCTCTCTCTTATGAGCAAATCTTGAACGTCCTTAAACTATTTTAACAAAAAAGATTTGGATATACATACATCTTCCAAGGTCACTGCAAAGCAGACAGAGATGCTGACGCTACCTCGCAAGTTGAAATCTACAGATAATTCCCACAAATTTGGACTTAAGTTCCATATGTTTAAATGTACACCTTCTATGTGTTGACACTCAAACAACATAGGTTTAGGGCTAGGAGGGGTGAAGGTTTGGTTTTGTAATTGGATTATTATGGAACGACTGCATCAAAATGAACATTTTTCCTACACATTTTATTAATATTTCTTTTTCTGTTTTATTTCTGATGTACCTGAGTTGCAGCATAGGCCTCTGTAAGCAGAAGTCTCGCTGGTTGATACAAGCCAAGTTGAATTAGTACCTCAGCTTTTTCTATCCATAAATAAGGCAAAGAAAGTGCACTCAGTCCTTTTCCGGTTACCACATTTAACTCAAAAAACTGAAAAATAACAAAATATTACACATTCATAAATGTCAAATCTAAACTAGATGGAACAAATTGTTATTAACTATCATATTCCATTCTTGATGTATCCCACAGTCCAGCTTTACTTTCTAACTTCAAAATTCAGTGTTACATTATAGCAAAAACAGGTTTACTGTGAGGTTTGTATTTTATAATCCTCAAAAGGTGTTCAATTAATAAGTATATACTATTAAAACTAATCTAGAACAGATTAACTACTTCCGATCTACTGTTGCGAAAAAGTTGACTCTTGGTAATAACTAAAACAATCAAAGAGCAAAACTATTTGCAAGAGCTAAAAGAGGTGACTTGAGGGATTAGTAATTAGAAAAAAAGGTATTTTATATGCATAAGAATGGAAAAATATACAAAGAGAGCAAAATGATAATGAAAACAAGGAGAGAATTGCCATAATAAAGAGGAAAGTGGAGGTAAGCTTTAAGAATATCAGTAAGGCAATTATCTTCCTAAAGAAAAGACAGAGCTGAAATATTCACGTGCCTTTAAACCGATCTATAAGGGAAGCAAAACAGTATGAAGTGATGTAATGGAGAGAGAAAGAAGAGAAACCGAGACCAAGAGTGAATACAATGCCTTTTTTGCTTCTCAGTCTTTCCCACTGATTTTCATTGGTCCCAAACTGAAAAGTAGTTTTACTTTGTATGAATACAGATTCTATTCTTGTTGTTCCACAATACAAATAATATGCTAGGCAAACCCAGCTCACATTCAGCAGATGCCTGCCAGCAGAATTCTACTACGAAGCATTTTTAATTATTGTTTCTGTTTATGTATTTCCCAAGTATAAAATTATTTAAAAACAAAATAGCAAGTATATTAAAAGAAAGAGTGCCGAGTAATTTATTAAAGGAACTGGACTAGAAATAAAAACCTTTTCACTTGAAGTAAAGATATTCTCATCCCTGCTACCATTCAGCTGAGCATTTTCAAAACATGTTTTTCTTTCTTCCGTCTTAGTACGTATTTTTTTTTCTTTTTTCAGTGCAATCTCTTGCCTACACCTAAATCACAGAAAGAAAAAGTAAATTCAAGCATATTTTAAAAGTATTTCATAATGTAGTATTAGTGTATTAGGCATCTTCACTATACACTCATTCTGTGGACAGATACAAAAGAATCATGCACAGAATTTTAGGGCACAGCTAATATACCAAAATTGTGTTAAGAAATCATGGGCTTTAATAATTTTTTTCCCCCCCAACAACACTTATCAACTGCAGTGAAAAAAATCCCAACTAAATACAGCTTCTGTAGTGAAAATACATAAATACATACATTGCTTGTTCTAACTCACTAATGTATGTTTCTCCAGCAGCTTTCTCATGATACGAAGATGCCTGACTCAGTTTCAGGTCTGAACATATCAGGGCAATTCTAAGAATAGAAAGAAGAAATGTTTAAGAAACAATTAGAATCTTCCCTATGTTGCTTCATATAAACACATTATATATAAAGAGCATACATTCCACATTTGTCAATCCTACCTTCTTATGTCTTGACTAATATTGGCAGTAACAAAAATTTTAAATTAAAAAAGGGTGAAATAAGGTAGTTGAAATTACCGGTTGACCGAAGTCATAGAATAATAGAATGGTTTGGGCTGGAAGGCACATTTTGAATATCATCTAGTCTGACCCCTCTGCCATGGGCAGGGAGATCTTTCACTAGACCAGGTTGCTCAAAGCCCCGACGAACCTGGCCTTGAACTCTTCCAGTGATGGGGCATCCACCAGTATCCCCAGTCCATCCATCAAACCTGTATCTCTCCAATTTAGCAGCAAAAATGATGTGGTCAAAGGACGAAAATATTTACAATATGGTCACACTACGGTATGCAAAAAACCCCCATACATGTGTATGTGCTAACCTACTTTTCCGTATTGATAAATAGATACACCTATCTGGTCATATATAAAAATCAGGTCGTAGCTATAAATGAAATACCATGAAATAAAAACAAATCTTGAGGAGTCAACAAAAAAAATTCATCCAAGAAAGCTTGGCTGCAAAGCAATTTCCTATTAGTAAATCACTTTTAGTCTTGTAAGACAGTAGCTCAGTAATCAATTGGCAATCCAGATAAACACACATACATTTGTATATATGAGTATTTATCTATTCTGTTATGGGGAATCAGTTTCAGCCATTTAAAAAATACATTATGTGGCATTTCACTCAGGAATTAAGCAAACAATTATTGCTTAACACTCTTAATTATTAAGCAAACATTATGCAATACATTTCAAAAAAGCATGATGTTCTAACTAAAACAGCAATAATTTGCCATTGCATGTATATTAAATATTTTTTAATCAAAACTTTTAGGGCTAATCATCCATTAAAATAATAGAATTTTGGTCAAAAGGTAAATCTCTATAAAAGAGAATGCGCTTACTTGGGATACTTATTTGGGTTCTTAAGCTAAAGACAATGTACTTTTGATGCCAGATAGCATACTTAAAAGATAATACTTCTATTGAAATTTTTTTGGACTTTGCTTTTTCACTTAGGTGACAATAAGGGATTTCAAAAATTATTCACATGGAAGTGGCTTGACTTCATAATCTTGTACACCTTTCCTTGTGAAGATCATATTTTGTAACAGGTAAACTTAGTGGCTTTAATTCCACAAGTAAATCAATTCATCAAAATTCTATTAAAAGGTATAGAAAAGGAATGAAAAGAAACAAAACCCATTACAAATATGAAGCAGTAAGACACAAAAAGTCTTGCTGCTATTTAGTGAAATATTAATGGATGGTCACTCCATTCAGTTTCTCCTCTATTTAAAACAAATAAAGGATACAAACCGAAGGTGATAGAGATCAGACAGACTTCTACATTCCACAACTTCATTAGCAATAACTTCAGCTAGCTGAAAGATGGGAAGAATCAAGTGGGGACAAAAAATTTTCTGTAGTTCTTTAGATAAAAGGTCCATAAAATACAAAGTGCGAGTCTGAAAAGAAAATTTTTAAAATTCAAATCAGTATAAACATCATTTTCTAGAGAATAAGTTTTAAATTAATGATTACAGCTTCAGTTCCAAACTTTACTAAAAAAAAAATTAAACAAACTTTCAAACTGAAAAAGCAGCTGGGTACACAGAAAGCCAGTAAATTTATTCTGCAAGTTAAGTTCATGTCAGAATGCAGAGGACAGACTAACACTTTTTGAAGTGTTAATGAATACTATGACAAGGAAGTATTTCTGACAGATTTCTGAACATACTCTTTATCGCACAGACAGAAAAACTACAACGCAACATAGTTCTCTGCTACTCATTTTTCTCATAATTTTAAGGGGTATACTTACAGGTTTTGGGAAATTATCCAAGTTAATACCATAACTACTTGTTTTCTGTTTAAAAGTATCTCTGATTTCATTGGGACAGTCATAATAAGCCCACTCTTCCACATTTGCTGGTAAGGTATCAACTGATCCTCTCCCTTTAGGCTTCTCTTTCACAACAGAACCTTCAACCTATAATAAAAAATAAGGACGTTTATGAGGCTAAATTAACATTCTTGTTGGTATGAAATGTTCAGCTAACATTAAAGAAAACATATCCACTTAATATTTTTTGAAGTTTTGTCTTTTTTTTTTTTTTTTTACCTCTGGATTGTGGGTTTTAAAAAACAGCAGTATTTTGACCAATGCAACAAAAAAAGAGAAAAAGTATCTGTAAATTTATGACCTGTCAAGTCCATGCAATCAAGAGTGAAGGTATGATATACAGATTCACAGAGAAATCTTTCACAGGTTATGAGAGTCTTTACAGGGAAGCATCTGAACTATTCAACAAATGAGCCCAGGGAACTATCTCTTAGAAAGAGATGATTGGTTTCATTCCAGAGGAAATGGATTCTTACTTGTTTCTCTTTCTTTTTGTCCTCTTTTTTAGGAGCAATTATTGAGTGTACCTTCTGAGGAGCTGTAAATTGCAAAGACTTTGGTAATACTTTTGTAATAGGTCCTGATGATGACAACGATACCTAGATAATCAAATAATTACAGTTAATGATTTTTAAGTTTCAATAATAATGTCAATTTCTAGTAATAATGATTATTCACTGTAAGTCACTACCTACAGCTATTAGCAATTGTCACATACCATGTTACATCTGTGTAAGAGCTTCAGAAAACGAAAATTTCAAAGATTTCTAGATGCTCACATTATTTGTACAAGCATCTAGGATGATCATGACAATGCAATTAAGCATCTGAACTGTCAAAAGATGGCATAATCCCTGTGATAAATATTACTGCTACTTTTTTAACCTATATGGTTGCAAATTCAATTTTTTTTCTTTTTAAACCGCTAGTCTAGATTGCTTAATCTTCTACAAGGGATGAATTTCATATCAAAGTAATCTGGAAGACTGCAAAGAGTCATTCTGTTCTTCTGGATTAGTCTTCTATAATGCTACTAAACAACAATATACGGAAGAAATTTCTGAATATTTAAGCATATGAAACATTCACTGAAAATTTCTCCACATGTGCAATAGCAGTGCTTCTGATCTTACGTAAAATAAAAAAACAGACATTAATTTGAGAAGATGAATACATTTTGTTGGAGGGATCAAAAGTTGAATACAAAATATGAACAAAAAATAATTCTGGATGCTGCACAACCTGTGAAAATTTCAAATTAAAGGGTCTTTTAAAAAGCCAAAGGCAGCTAATTTGGTTTGAATTGTTCAAGTTTTCAGAGAATATTTTAATATCTTCTACTGAGTTATTTTTGGAGTGCTAACACTTGAGAGCCTGCTTTAGAAATAGACATCTGCAGTCAAGTTTGCTTCACTTTGTACTCAAAACAAGGTTAAGCTGTCCTGTAGTACCTTCATTCCTTTAATGCTACATGGTAATTCTTTTTCTCACAGTACTGTTCAGCTGTAAATATGAGTTCTTAGAGTTACTCTCATTGTCCTACAACTGGCACTGACAGCTGCATTAACTCTTAATTTTTTTATTTTTAATAGTTTATTCAAACAGTAATACTCCTTTCAGATAATTTTTCCTCTAGTAAGACACTTAGTCAAGTTCAGGATACTAAAAGTTATGTTTATGTAAATCTGAAAACATCAATATTCAATTTTTTTCAAATTCCTGTCTTCCATCAAATGTTAAGAGTCTAAACTCATTTCGCAGTAAAAATTTGATCATAACTACCACAGGAGCAACAAATTGCAGGCTTTTATAGTTAATTAGAATAAAATTATGCACAAGCTATAGTTTACCAATCTAGTTGATATGTCCCATCTATAGCACTAAGATTGTTTCTGTAATGATTTGTGGCATTACTATTATCAAGTATAGATTTAGTCCCTTCAAATATTTACTCATATTTAATCTATAATTGTTTTCCTCTGATTTTTGCTATGATTCTCAATAGACATTTAAATTGGACATTTATCAATGAGAAATTAAATAGATTGATTTGGAATGTTATAACAATGAAAAAGCGATCAGATGATAGTAATTGGTGAACACTGCCTGCCTTATACTTTTTCCCAAAATTTACAAAACGAATCAACATTCAAATTTAATTTGTCACACAATTCCTTTCAGTCAAATGACAGCCCCTTTGATTCAACCTAAGTGAAGGTCCATCTATAATTACTGTTCCTCGTAACTGCCAGTCATGTCTTCAGCATGTATTCTGTCACTACTAAGATTCTTTAACTAATTAAAAATACTGAATTTTAGAACCTTTTGCACTAAACATATGAACACACTTCAGAGAAACAATGGGCCACTGTTTTTATCCTTAATGTCTTTTCTCTATTTTCCTGAGAGGAACAATTTTCTTGGTTAATCCTTAAACCTGAGAAAATATACTAACCATAACATAAAAGTGGAAATTCTGAAGATGTAGTTAAGACATGAAATGAATAGCGGGCACCATAATCACACAACGTAACTTGTAATACACTGGCCGTAATATAATATAATCTCACACAATCTCACCTGCCAGATACGGATGATACAAGCATATGCCATCAAACAGTGCTGCTGATGAAAAGAACTATGACCAGAAATTAAAGCCATTAATGTCTGTGCTCTAAACAAAGCTTCCAATTGTTTAATATTACTCAGATCTTCCAAATTAATTTGGGCCATGGTACCATTTGCTTCAATGTCTATCTTCAAATTTTCTGTAGGCAAAAATTTTGGTATAGTAATTTTTTTGTTAAAAAACAAATAACGTGCTCGCAGTGACATTATTTAAAAGAAATTATTCAAAAGTTAAAATTTCTGAATTGAAAATGAAAATATTTAGGGAAAACAACAGAAAAATGGAAATCCACCTACTGAAGATGTTCTTATGGTCATGCAATGCTACTTGTACCATATTTTCAATGAATAATATAAGTTATGTATAAAGCTAATGAAAGAGTAACGAACACAGGTACCGAAATCTTGGCACAGGAATCATTTCCTGCAGTCACATCTGGCCCTCCATGAGGATGCATTTGAAACAAACTGCCTAGCACTGCCTTCTGGTAGCACCTCACAACTCAAGAGCCCCTACATCAGATAGGAACTGTATGTTATGATACTAAAAGACTGAGGGCAGTTCTCCATGGCACAACAGAATTCACAGATACATTTAAGCTAACATTGAATAAATGACAGTGAATATTGGAGAAAATATAGTCAAGCTGGCGCCATTCTCTGTGGTAACTAAGTTGTAAATTGAAAATATCCCTTGCATTTGCTGTTGAGAAATTCCTCTGAAGGACATACACCTTTTACATACCTTCTTCTTGTGAGGATTGCATAGGAAATTTCATATGTAGCAAGAGATCTACCACCCAGTCCAGAGGTTTAATAACATCATGGAGGGGAAACTGGTTACAATATAACCATTCAGCAAATTCCATCAGATAATCAACTTTCTGCCATTCATTTCCTTGTTTCTATAAAAGTAATAAAGGAAGACTTTATTTAGATTTGGTGATGTAAACCATCAAAATTATATTCCAAAGTTCAAGATAGTCTTAATGGAAGCTAAAATTAATAATTAGACAGTGAGCAGTTTTATTGGCATCACATAATCAGAGTTATGCTAAACAGAATGTAACAGAAAACTCTACCAGTTAATTCTTTGCTTTATCAAAACTTCTTGCAATGGGCTACTCTTAGACATTTTTCTTTGGCAGGACTCAACTGAACTTTTGCTGGATACCAAGATCCAGCCATATAGAGTTTTCCAACTGAAGAGCAATTGCAAAGTTATAGAAAGTAACAGTCAAGTAAGTATACAGCCTTCCTAACAATTCAGTTATATACTTCACAGAACTTGCAATCCCATGAATCACTTGAGAAACATCATTCTATCAGCATCTGAAGATACAGTAAAAACTGACAAACCTGTAAAGCTATGATTGCATTTTGAAAACAGCTTAACTGCCCAACGATACTTCTGGAGACTGTTACCAAATGACGCCATATATGTGACAAATAATCTTCACTTTCATCTCTGAATTTCTGAATGTCCATCATAAAATTGCATCCCAATCCTGTCTTCACTGTAGCCATATGTTTAAAAATCAGGCTAGAAAAAGACCAAACAAATTGCAAATTACTTGCATCTGTACCTGTAAAGTAAGTTTGTGAGTAGGACAGATATACTAACTCATATCAGTATAGTAAAGAGATGTAAAGTTTATAAACTGATATAAAAGGGCATAAATCTTTGAACTCAGGTAAGACCAGGTAAACTGTATCCTAGATAATTTAGTTTCCATTTAACGGGTTTACAGCTATGATAATTAAAGTTTCTGGTATATAAACACAGTTCATCCACCTATTTTCTTGGAAAAGTAAGATACTACTTATATACAAGTTTTTAAAAAATGAAATGTACAAATATTATGAACAGATTAATGATTAGAAGCACTGCCAAGGTATGTCTTTTTCATCAAAAAACCACAACAGTGTTTTCTGTTATAAGAACTGACAGGCTGACAAAAAGTAATCATAATATTTTCCCAATGCAAAATAAACAAATACTCATAGTTTTATACTTCTCAAAAAGCAGGACACTTATTTGAATAAAAATAAGTCAACCAACTTACAGACTGTGTCTTGTCTGAGGCAAAACTTGAATAGCTTCATCCAGGACTTTTAGTGCTGTCTCCCAATCAGCTTTATCAGCATATATGTGGAATAATAACCCATATAAGGAGGTTCTTAATGTCAGATCTTCCTCAGCACCTTTGAAGTATAGTCAAATGATTTATTAATATCCTATAGAATTTGAATAATGACATTACAAAATACTGGGGGTTTTTTTTATTACCAGATTAAAAGAAGGAAGAACATGCCTGGGAGAAAGCATCCAACTGATAACCCAATACTTTGAAAATCCTTTGTAATCCACTGATGCAAAGGCAACGTATCATTCTTCTCCTAAAAAGACCAGAAAAAAAAAAAAAGGCAAAAAAACCCCTTTATCTTTCAGTTAACATATGTCTTTATCTATTACTGAACTTCCGTTTCATTTGTAAACCAATTAATACGGTTAATATGAACTATTAACCCGTTATTTAAATAGCTACTTATGGAGCTGAAAACCACAGCCGTTTCTCCAGAATGAGTTCTATAATACAAAACCAATACAGTAATAACCAGACTCACTAATATTCAACCAGTTGCACTGATTAAATAAGACAAAATGTTGAAGGACTCTGTCAGAGAATATTAGAATGGAAAAGAGTTTGTGATTCCCTGCATGCATGAATGTGTGCTGTGTGAATACAGGTACAAAACCATATATGTGTTCATAACAAATAAGTCACTTTCCCCTCTTAGGAAAGGTATCTTGAAGTACGCACCCAGAGCTTCAGAGCAAACCCAAATTCTTCTTTATCATCAGTACCAATAACTAAACAAAAGCACAATTAACAATACCTATTAGATATTCTCACCTGTTTATTTTTAGATTCTGCTTTAATTATATTCTTAAGAATTATTTCAGCAGGTTCTTTAAACTGCTCTCTGTCACGTGGAGAACATAGCAAAGGTAAACATGCATTCCAAAAGTGTCTAGCTGCAAACATTACAAGGGAATAATTTCCAGCTTCACCTGCATACCTGAAGAAAGTGAAGTACAGATTAATGAAGGAAAACAACCACACTCTAGCCAAAATAAAGGATTTTACTTCTACAGACATCCAGGTTTATCTGATCTAGGCACCACCACATATAATCTCAGCAATGAGAGGTTTGCATATGAGCTTCATACAAAAGATATTTTCCATTTTTATATACAAAACACCTTCACACACAGAAGTAGCAATAAACAAGTACCATATTGATGGTTTTATTGTATTTCTGTGTAATCTTAGCTCAAGAACCTTCATTAAAAAACAGTAGCTATCTCCTCAATACGTTCTTATCAGAATAATCTACTTTTTTGGCCTCCTATTATGTTAATTTCTCATTCTAAAAACATTAAAAAATAGAACAAAACAATTATTAAAATACTATGGCTTTTGCATAGTGCAGTACCACTGTAACAAGAATATACCCCAAATGCCTCTAGCTGCAGTCAAACTGCATATTCCATGCAAACGTTACTTTGAATTAATAAAATTTAATAGTTCTCCAGACTGTGATACAACACAGTACTCATATGAGTGAGGAAAAGCTTTAGAATTTAGCTAAAAACTGTGGATTGGTATTAAAAAAAAAAATCACCCATTGAATAGTTTTACTGTTTTCAAAAAAGTAGTTTTTGAATCTGGCAATATTTGTCATTTGCTCCCACAGTTTCATGATTTTTAGTCCATATGCTCACAATACCTTATGTCTTAACACTAGACTTATTAAGGCCTAGTTTTTGCTCACCACTTCTTGTCACCCTTTTGGAATGTGTTGAGCTATATGCTCAGTCCTTCCTGAAAAAGTGCTTGTCATAACATAAAAATTTAAAAAAATACAGATTCATGTGGAACATTACAGCACCTTAGAGTTCTGTTACACTGGCTAGTCTAACTTCATTTATTGCTCTCTTTTTAATGGCCAATGGAAAGAAGAAAGTATGACAACGTTAACAGCCTCACATCAGCCATCATGTGTTTATCTTCTAAGAGTTCTGTCTACTCTTGTTCATTAATTTATTTCTTCCAAATAGCAAACAATTCATACCAAAATCATGCATCATCCATGTATCACCTTCCCATTATTTAAGGCAATCTTTCCACTTTCGATTCATGACATACAGTTCATAAAATTAATATGCTCTGCAACAGTAGAGGAGGGCTGACTGGCTACAGAGTAGCTCTGCTGCAGAGGCTGTGCTGAAAGCCAGCCAGCAGTGTGCTCTGGCAACAACCAACAGCATCCTGGGCTGCATTAACAGGGACAGGTGACAGACCAAGGGAACTGATTATCACCCTCTAGTCAGCACTCTTTAGACCACGTATAGACTACTGCATCCAGTTCTAGGCCACCCAACACATGTCAGATGCAGACAAACTGCAACGAGCTCAGTGCAGTGGACGGCCACCAAGATGGTCCAGAGACTGGAGCACTTGCCTTGAGGAGAGAGGCTGAGAGTACAGGGCTGGTTCAGCATGGAGAAGAGTTAGCTTCAGGGGACCTAATGAGGGGAAGTTTCTTAATAACCTAACAAAGTTACTGAGAAGCAGCAGCCAGGCTCTTCATAGCAGATGGCAGGACAAGCACAAATGGGCGTAAGTTGAAATAAGAAAGGTTCAGAGTAGATATAGGCAGAAACTTTTCCCCATGAGTACAGTCAGGCAGTGGAGCAAGTTACTCACAGAGTTGTGCAGTCTTCATTCCTGCAGGTTTTCAAGACCAGACTGGATAAGACCCTGAGCTGGCCCTGCTTTGAGCTTTTCTGAGGTCCCTTCCAACCAGATTTTCCTATGATACTGCAAGACCTGCTACGTGGAAGGTACTTGATAAATTTACTAAACTGCAAAAATCTGTCAAATCCTTTGTTAAGCATTTCAACTCATAACTATTTTGATTTTTATCAGTCTTGGGAGATAATATGTTGACCCCAGATCTGTAAATCAAATTTTAGGTCTGTTTAATATTAGTATTCTCTTAAAATAAAACATACCTGGCACTCTGAGCAAAGGCTTTTGATGCTGCTACACGCAAATTTTTTCTTCCAGACAAATTTTCCATTATACTCTTTCCTTGTATACAGGCAGTAGTGCTTAACATTTCTTGTCTCACTCTGTTACCAGGCCTGAATAAAGGCAAATAATTCATAAGTGCTAGTCTTACAGTCTAAGAACATACCAGTTACTATTAACAATGCTTTCAAGTTGTTACTAAATAGATGTCCCTAGCTTAGGAAGTTACAAATGCTTCTACTGACTTTTAAAATCAGAAAATATTTGAAAAATTGAACATTTTCTGAAAAGATATCAGAAATAAAATATCTCTTTCACAGCTCTAATGAAAATAACAGTGAAATCAGATTTTAAAAATTATTATCTACACTTAGCAATAGATTTGGGGTTTTCTCCCCATTATTCACTATTCTACATTAAACAAAGTATTAGTCCAAACTCAAGCTTACATGGCAAGCAATTAAAAACAGAAATAGGGAAAATCAGAGACTTTCTGAAACTTTCTTACAGAACTGTTCTCACTTATGTCTGGTAAAGTATGCACAGGGCTCTGGCGAAATTGAGTTGGATCATATTCTACTACATTTAAAAGAATGTAGATTTCAGTCCCAGCAGTTAAACAGTTAAAAATAAATAAGTAAATAAATTTTATATCTTTGGCTAATAGTGATTTTGTAAGAAAAGAAATATTACAATTTGCAAGATTCTTTTTAAACTCTTAGTTACATGTGCAACCTTATACAGAAATGTAGACATTCTAGTTGGCCTAGTTCCTACTCTGTGGTGAGAACTATCATGCAGTTATGATCTCCGTCCACAAGAGGACACCAGCGTTCTACAGTACAAGTTAACTACAATCAAAAAAAAGTTAAAACCAAATGTTTAACCGTTCCTTGTCCTGAAGTTGTGCTTTACCACGGGATGACTAAATTTATCTTCCATTTCTCTGGAAACAGCACTGACAATCCACGACTACATTTTTTTGTCAAAGAATCAAACATTTTATCATTCACCCGTTTGCAGATTGCTAGATATGCGGCAAGTATTTTCTCAATTTCTGTGATGTTCTGAAACTATAATTTCGTATTAAGATATCTTATTTGGTTTTACGTATTTTTCCTCATGTAGCAAACAACCATGAATTTCAAAGAGCAGAATATTTTTTTAAAGAGAAATTATTTTTCAGAGAGAAAAATTAACAATAAATTCTAAGTGTTTCACGTTTATTTCAAACTTTCTACATTCCAACGAACTGTTACTAAAAGGAGTTGATTCCTTCCTCTTTTGATAAAATTACATTCCTCCACATTGGAGGAAATTATCAAAAAAAATAGAAGGATCAAAGGATATCACCTTTTTTATAATAAAGGACTTCAACAGATCCATTTATATACTAAAACTTTTTTTCTTTGAGATCAAAGTTTTATCAGTTAAGTAGGACACTGGGCTTTTAAAGAGATGAGTTACATGCCTATTGCACCAATGTGAACAGGTGGTAATAAAGACCATAAAAACCACCTGACACCAAAGCCTGGGATACAGTAGCCGCTATCGCCTATTCTCACTCACAGCTCCATCTTGTTCCATGAACTGTGCAGACCCTTGGTGTGTCAGAGCCAGTTCAGCACTGGAAGCAATTTGCATCAGCAAAAGAGCTAGAATAAGCTACTTCCTGCTTGGAAATTAAACAAGTGTGAAAAGGCCATGACTGCCAGAGACCATTTCAGAAAAGCAGCACTCCCCAGGAAGACACTCAAATGCACGTGTGTATGACCTGCTGACTCACTGGGGTAACAAAGTTCATGTATCTTCCTGAACTGGGTCCAGAGCTGCAATCTGGATCTCACACTGCCTTTTACTCAGGCTATGCTGTGGAGTTAAAACATCTGCAGTACTTATGCAACTGGTAATAACAGAGTCAGCAGAAGTAGGAAAATTTCGCATTCACCTGAAACCATGCAGTTTCTTTGTAAAAAAGATTCTTTCACCTTTACGTGATCAGATGCACTCACCCTATATACTCTTTCTTCAAAACTTAGTTCAAGTATATCACAGTATCATGTAAAATCCCATATACTTACATTTCATATTTCTTAGTATCTCTATTGTGGAAAAAAATCTCATCTGATTGCAAGACCCTTTTGGAACAAGTCATCACTATTTCATAGTCACGTGACACATATGCAAAATACGCCAGTCGTGTCAGTGTCTGCAATTCCACTAAGGAATCTGACCAACTGCATTCTAAAGCCAATTTCACTAGCTGGAAAAAAGAAAAAAAAAAAAAGGAGAGTTTAAATCTCAGGTTTTTATCATGCTCTTTTCTATAGCACTTGCATGCTTACAGCTGTACCTTCCACACAATCCACCTGGACATGGAACAAGTACCTGATAAAACAATCTAGAAAACCAAAGAGTTACAGCAATCAAAACATATAATAGAGAAGCATTGTTTACCTTGTAGTAAGTGCGCATGCTTTTTGACCAGCAGTATCTGCCAGAGCTTACTACATGTTCTCAGTCCTCTTCTGAAAATCAGTGGAACAGGACTTCAGAAATTCAGAGTCCATTTTAGTTAAGCCAAAGGTAAGAATGGAAGATAGAACTGGTTCTACAATAACAGTATTTCATGTGTAGTTTCATTATAGGATCTAAACATCTTTCTTGCTTTTGCATGTGTCAGAAAGTTCCATCTTTTTAAGATAATGGGAATTGCTAATGAATTGGTCAAAATGAGAATACTACAATACCGCACTCCAAAACTAAGCCACTGAATTAACAGCTACAGCTAACTCATAATATTTGGCGTACATCTGTAGATCAACTAGAATTAGATACCTATATATTTATAAGGACCTAGCTCCCAGTCTTCAGAAAGAAGGACATCTACAAAAGTGTTAGACAATGTCACCAGATTCCTAGCTAAATGGGGAAACACATCTTAGTCTTTTAAGAAAGCTCTTTACAGGAGGTAGAAATTATAAATGTGGTGATCAAACAGATAAGACTACAATTCACTGTTTTGAAAATACAGGGTATAAACCTTTCTACACCACCTTTACTTCTCTTGAATAGCCTGGTAACCAACAGGATCACAGGAAAAGTGTAGCACTATTCGGCATGAGTAATCATGGAAGACTGACTAAAAGCAAGTACTTTAAGAAACTATGCTTTGCATAAGGTTCAGCAAAAAGCCACTTCTTTAAATAGTAACAAATTGTAGTTGTGTTCTACCTTGCAACTGCCAAAAGTAAATTCACTAACATGAAGTTTTCTATTGAAATTCTGAATATTTCCAATACAAACTCCAAAATACACCTCTCTACAACCACCTGAAAGGAGGCTGTCATGAGGTTGGGGTTGGTCTCTTTTCCCAAGCAACAATTGATAGGACTAGAGGAAACTGCCTCGAGTTGCACCAGGGGAGGTTTAGATTGGATATTAGGAAAAACTTCCTCACTGAAAGGGTTGTCAATCATTGGAACAGGCTGCCCAGGGAAGTGGTTGAGTCACCATCCCTAGAGGTGTTTAACAGACACCTAGATGTGGCACTTCGGGACATGGTTTAGTGGTGGACTTGGCAGTGTGAGGTTAATGGCTGGATTTGATGTGAAGGGTCTTTTCCAACCCAAATGATTCTATGATTCTAGAAAGTTTTCTCCACAAAAATGAAAGGTCAGAAGTATGTTTCTCTGCAGAATTCATCTGAACCCATTATGCTCACCTGATGGTTATAGAAATAACATGAATAATTCTAATACTGGTATGCTAATGCTATTTGTTTTTTGGATAAATGAAAATATTCAGTCACAAAAATCTTTTACCTGTCATAACTATTCAAACTCTTGGAAAGTTTTAAAGGAAATAATGGTACAATAAAAGTTTCAAAATGAATTTTGCCTCCTTCCTAAACTAAAATCACATTTTTACTATGCAATTTCTTAAAATTCAGAGAATCACAGAATCATCGTCCAGGTTGGAAAAGCCCTTGAAGATCCTCCAGCCCATCCATGAACCTCACACTGACCGTTCTCAACTCCACCAGATCCCTCAGCGCTGGGTCAACCCGACTCTTCAACCCCTCCAGGGATGGGGACTCCCCCCCTGCCCTGGGCAGCCCATTCCAACGCCCAACAACCCCTTCTGCAAAGAAATACTTCCTGATACCCAGTCTAATATAATAATAATAAATAAATAATAATGATAATAATGATGATGATGATGATAATAATAATAATAAAAAATTCAAGAGCTAATAAAACAAAACTAAATACCTGAGATAAGCTAGGAACAGTGAAATCCATGAGACCCAAGCCATTGCATGAATACATTTCTAGACCAACAAGAATTCTTGCCATAGGATTTTGTGCTTCATCATTATTCTAAGCAGAAATAAAAAAGTCACATCAACAATATTGTTTTTTGCAAGTAAACATTAAGGACATTAATTGAGATGACAAAGTAATAACTATGTTTGAAAACCTCAATCTGCATTAAGCAAGTCTTCCTCTTTTTATTGTGTCCTTAAAATGGGGGATTTTATGTATGTATTTATTTTTAATTAACATTGTGAACTTCGAACTTCTACAGATGCTACATTAAAAAACATAGCAACAATACAATGAATGTAAATTCCATATATCACTGATGGATTCCAGTTTTACAGATATAATAAAATAAAAAGATAGGAATAAAATATTACTTTTCAACTTACTAGGTCCATATTCTATATATAAAGGGACCATATTAAAAGTTGATATAAATATAGCTGATTTTTCTTACCATTTTTATTATAACCATTTTATTATTTTAAATGTATGAATACAAACCCAACTTTGTTATACAGTCATCATATGACAAACATCACCATAATTATTCTTGGCAGCTAAAAACAGGAGGACTCACTGGTATGCCCAATGTGAAAAATTTCCTGGTTTACGTAAAGATTTATGGGAACTACAGCCAGAGTTTATTTTCACATTGATTCAAATATATAGAAGAACATACACACAGATAATTTCAATCATTATTAAATGAAGTTATTAATTTTAATTTTTCAAATAAGTGTCAACATTATGCAAGATTTCAGAGAAATAATACCTTCTCCTCAGTCCCAAGTTTCTGTTCGATCTGCTGCTGATGTAACTGTTTAGCTTTCACCCAAGTAGCAATGATCTGTTGTTGTGCAGCAATAGGTACTGTTTCGTTAGGTATGGTTCCAGTTACCACATCTAGGGCAAATTCACAAATCTAAACACGAAGAAGAAAAGAGAGACTGAAACACAGGAGAAATGTGGAAAGCTTTCTGTATGGAACTGGCCATCCATTAGTTAATTTAAAATTACTGTACATGCATCTCTAAGCCTAACATCATCTCCATTAAGCCAACCCATGTAGCAAATAGAAGTTACAGCCCTCAGCCCCAGTTAGAAAGGAACATCAGTGTGCATTTGGGGAGGACCTGTGCTGGCAGGAACTGTAAAAGATGGTAGCTTATTTTTTGCAAAAATTTCTAAAATTTAATTAATATGAATTGTAATATATGACATCAAAAAAGACTACAAAAAATGAGGGCTTTGTACCTGTAAGGCAGCTTTGATATCAGGAAGTCCACTGGGATCTACTGAAAAAGACTGGATCACATTTGCTTTTTCATGTTTCTTTGCCTCAGCTTTTCTACTCCTATCTGTTGCTGCATCTTTTTTTTTCTTCTCAGCAAGTTTTGGCTTTGGAATCCAACAAAGAATTAAGCCCCGAGCCAAAGCATTACATAATATCAATAAAATTGTGGTGCTTCTGTAGAAGTAAACAGAAATCAAAAACACATACTGCACCAGATGAAAATAAGAGGAAGTAATAAAGTTTACTTGAAAATCTCGATTTTTCTTAGAAAGTAAAATTATGGATGTTACAAAAAGTTTTCTCATTGGAAAAGCAGTTTAAATGGTTAAACATACAAAAAACCACAACCAACTTTCATTGTTTGCATCATATTTTTTTCAGCTCTTTATATAATTGAAGCTTTTATTTCCTCACAGGAAAAAAAATCCCTCATATTTATGTCAAACACATTTAAAATTTTTTATTAGTGGGCTGCCATGCTTAAGCCAACCCCCTCACAAAACCACTTAGTTATTACACTGTATTATTCTTCACGCCAATCAACTGCTGAGCTGGAATTACTTTATTTTCTTTTGAGACAACACGAACTGAATTATGACTAAGATATTATTGCTGATACATGCTAATATAAATATCAGAATTAATAAGCAGGTATTACCAGTCTTCATTTCTGCACAAACTGCACTTCAGGCTTTGTTCTCCAATACTCTTAAAAGAGCCTTCTTTGCTGCTGACCCTAATGGTTTGCCTAGTGCTGAGGTCACTGTCAATAATGTGCTAAAATTTCTAGGATTTTGTCCCACAGTCAGACTTTGCCTTGAGCATCTCCTCTCTCCTAGTCAATCATTTTCCCATTGCATTTACTACAGGACAGGATTTCTCTAAACCACTGTGGAATCTATGTTCTTATTTTCATGGTCTATTAGTGTGCACATTCCCTTTCCCCCCCCCCACCTCTTTTCTCATATATTTCAGAACCAGGACTAACCATCTTGCTTTGATTAGAAATATTTACAATTAACTATATTTACAGCATAATTCAACTTCAGAGCAACTGACAGCAAGCAAACATATGTCGAGCTGTCCTGAAAACCCACAGACTACGAAAATTTTCCTGATTCTTTCTGACTAGCTTAACAAAATATTTCACATGCATATGTTGCTGTTCCACAACGAAGAGAAATTAATATTGCTTAGTGTAAAGTTAATATGGCTTATAGTGAACAGTAACAAAGAACAAATAGAAAGAATTAAAAAGTCATTTTCACACCACAAAATTAATCTTCTGAACTAGTCTGTATATACCAAAGTTGTTCTACTACTAATGAAAGTCAACAATAAGTCTTTCACAGCACAAAGTGATTTACAATGTTTGTAAAAAGAGCATGTTCATAACCAGACATCTAAATTTACCCATTGTGCCCAACAGTCTTGATGGCTCCAAGAAGAGTCTGCAGATAATCCATAATTTCCCTCTGTCTTCCTGAAGAGATAAGATGTCTGTTGTAGTTTAAGATATACACCACAGCATTGTGAACAATCCAGGCTTCATTCAATTCTTTTCCTATTTCAGCTCCGCGTTGGAAGTTTTCCATAGCATATTGAGATAAGTAGTCTATCCATAAACTAGAAAATTAATATAAAGAAGCTGTTATTCCAAAACTTCAACAAAAGGAATTATATGGTAAGGTTAAATATGCAGTAGCACATCTCAATCAACAACAACAAAAATTTCATTTCTTTTCAGTTGCATTTATTAAGTCACCATCCATTAACTTATATATTACTTGGATGAGAAGATGACTCAGGAAAGGAATTAGTATCAACATAAAATGAATAGTCTCTGACACTCAAATGCTATTAGCTTAAAAAATAGCATCTATAGTTCATGCTTCATCTACATGTTTTTTTAAAATGTGTATGTGAATCCACACATCAGTGCTAGAAATCATTAAATATCCATGACAGGGCTCTACCTGAACACAGATAAAAGGCATTCCACTCAAGTGTTAAGGAGGCATATTCTTCATTTAACAACCATTATGTGTTATGACATTCACAAGATATCTCCAGATGTTCTGAAATGCTTAATTCATTTTTAATAGAATAATATCTTTTTAATATTTATGAAATAACTTTCTTCCAGTAACTTTATTTCTTTTCTTTTTCCTAATTATCAAGATGTACCATTACTTAGAAAAAGCAATATTAAAAATACAGTCTTGAATGACCGTGGTTAAGTCACAAAACCAAAAGCACAGACACAGGATATTACTATATCAACAACGGTATAGGACACAATAGCCCAAAGTGGTTTTTTCCTATGAGTTTTTAATCTGATTGGGTAAACTCAACAACAACTTAGTAGCAAATTTTGGAACAGAATCCTCATCATCTTTGTCCCTTGGTTCTAATCAATTTAGACTGTTTTAGTGAATATTTACAAACAGACAATGTGAGAGATTTACATAATCTTCAGACTTCATGAACAGACTTAGGGGACACACCCCTGAGAGCTCTTTCAGGACATGGCCACTGTCACAACAAGGTTAATGTTAGTATGAATGTGAACAGAAGAAAGTTTAAATACCACCTTCAGAATTCTCCCCCCTCTCCTTCTTCACAAGAAATAACCATGTTAGACCAGAAAAAAAACCAATAATTGCTCAATAATTCTACTCTGCCTCATTCATTTCATTGATTGGATGGAACAGACTAGTTTTGTAAACTGAAGTAATTCATTGTATGTATTCAGGTACTCAGACATCATTATGGCTACAGGAGCTATGAAGCAAGACAAAAGTTTTTTGATTTGGGGCAAGAGATTTCTAAAGATAGAATTTCATGGTCTAGATGTCAATACAACACAGACTTACTAGTTTTCAAGGTTGGGATACTAGTTTCTAGTTTCAGAGAAATAAGTGTTAAATGAAAAATAAAATGCATGCTCCAGAATGAAAGCAAACTAAAGAAAAGTTATTTCAAACTAATTTTTTACATTCTTATTCTTTTCCTTTTCCCATTACCATGGCTACCTCCAAATATGAAGCATCTGGTGACAATGAATTTTACCAAGAATAAATAACTTTTACAATTATCATCTGTGTGTGATAACAACAATATGTTAGAGTTCCCAGGTCTTGTTATATATCAAAGAAAAGCACCTGTATGTTTTCCATTCTGGATCACTTTCAGGAAAACATGAAACGTATCCTGGATGATACTGGCTTGTATCTTCTGGAGGTACAGCATGATCATTCAGTTCAACTCCCTGCAATCTTAATAAATGAACAGTTGCCTGGAAAAATACAGAAAAAAAATTTTTACCCAGGTTATCATTGTGAGAATAGACTGTGACTTAGTATTACTGTTGTTACCTCTTCAAAAATTAAAAAATATAAAATGCTTTTTCAGATGTTGCATAGGCATGTACAACTATATGAAATACAATGTAAAATACTTCATAACCTTCCAATCGTCTACAGCTAATTTTACTAAATCATTTCATTGAGGAAAAAAAAAAATATTTTAAGCATACTGGAACTTTAAGGATCCAGCAATATAATGTCACATGTCAAACATTTACAATAGAATTCCTTGTAAAAAAGTGTTACCACCACCTGCAGTGAAAGTATTGCTACAGTTACTTTCACACAGTATTTTGACAAAGATGCTTCATGAAACTACTGCTTACTTTAGTTTCATGGAGATAGGCAATAACTAAACTCAAAAGCTTTAAAGATTTATACATAAAATCATACATTAAAACAAAGTTAAATGAAACAAAATATGAATGACAGCTGTGTAATTTATTTACCTCTGCATTAATGAATCTTATTTCTGCTAATATTCTGAGTAAATCTCTTTCAAAAGAGAAGGATTTAGCAGGTAGTAATGATTCTCCTGGTAAGCTATCACCTTGATCATCATCCATCATAGCTGTACTAGCTTTCTTCTTCTGTGCTATAAATAAATACATCCATTCTTACTACCATGCAAATCAGAAAAAAATAGCCATCATTTTAAAATTTAAAAATCCCTACACATTCTTAAATCTACAAGAGTTAACAAGCACAGATTTAAAATTATTTCACTCAATTTTTTTTTTTTCATCTGTACAATTTATTGCACTCCACCCCTTTCTTCTCAGGCAGTGCTGAGGTATTGGTTACCTGTGATTTTGCTGCATTTGTGCACAAACTTCAATATCTGCAGCCAATAACTTGCTCCAGTCATAACATGCATACTGAAATTACATTAATATGAATATAACCCATCTAGCTCAATTTTATTGTTTCAGTGGAAGCGGAGCACTGGGCATTGTGTAGTGGCTAAAATCTCAGTGTGTTTAAATCGTGGATGGGGTTGACTTTCTGGCAACATACACATGAATAAAGAGAAAAATAGCATTATTTTTCTTTGGTTTAATAACAACAATAAAAGACCAAGATTATTTTAGTATAAACATGAAGAGTATAAAAGCTGTCACAGTGTGTTCCCTCTACATTGTTGGCCAATAGTGGGTGTTTGAGGAAAGGCATAAAAAGTAGGATACACTAAGCTACTTTTTCTCCTAGCCTATCATAGAATCAAAGAATCATAGAATGGTTTGGGTTAGAAGGGACTTCAAAGATCGTCTAGTTCCAACCCCCCTGCTATGGCAGGGACATCTCCCACTAGATCAGGTTGCTCAAGTCTCCATCCAACCTGGCTCTGAAACTTCACAGTTTTTCAGAATCTGCATCCAAGCAATCTCCTGAACCAGTGGTTCTTTTCAACCCATCAAGTTCAATACTCTTTGATAAATCTAAATTATTACTCTTAGTCTATTTTTAAACCATACTTCAATATTCCAAAATAACCTTTTAATTTCTTTTAAGTAGTAATGTTTTTGTCTTCTTAAAACCTACAGTCTGATAGATTGGATTGCTCTTGGTTCCTAGACCAATCACACGTATTTACTTTCTCCAGACTAGCCATGTTTTATCTTTCATCTCTTTTTCAAACTAAAGGGAAAAAGAAGTTACTTCCCAGAAACTCTGGGCAACCATGCACCAAAAGCATCATTAATAGGAAATGGTATGATCTTTTTCTGTACCTCTAGAACATCTTGAATTACTTACCTTTATTCAGGCCTGACAACCCAGCAAGCCTCTGTAGGGGCTCTTAACACTACAACAAATATCTCTGCCCTATCCTCAATATGATATATAGGAAAACAACTTTTCTCACCCACTAATCCTAGAATTAGTAGTAGTAAAGAAAAAAATTAAGTGAAACATGAAAATGAACAGTGCCAACTGTTCTCAGCAAACTTCAACCATAAATTAATCTTCCTGCCTTGAGTATCTACAAGCTTATTCACATTTCATTTAACTACAGATAGTATTCCCACAGTTAGAAACTGCCCAGAATAGATCACCTCAACTGCTCCACCAAATGCAGCATTGTTTCCTTTGCATTTACAGAAACATGCAGCACTTGGTGGAAGTATGAATGGGTTTCCAAGAGGCCACTCTACAGTTCTTGAGAATGGAGACCTTCAGGAAGATTACAATTATTGTTTGATTTCTAGTGAAGTTCTACCTCTGAAAGCATCAACTGACTTCAGCAATCTCTGACTGAATCATTTAAAACACTTCTAAACAGAGATGAAAAGTGTCTTGAGCTCCTGCCTACCCAGGAAAAGTTTTTAGACTGACACAGATAGAACTATAAACCCCTGTAAACATTCAGAGTATGCCCTATTTTAAGTGGACCTTGGAAACAATCTGAAGAAAAAATGTGGACTAGGTTCAATTAACATTGTCTAGAGAAAAAAAAACAGCGAACAGCAGTGTACTAGAATTTCATCTATTCTAAAAGGTGAGTTTTACAAACTCCCAGGCAAAAAAACCTTTAGCAGATACAGGTAAAAGTCAGCAAGCAGCTAGTGGTTTGAGAGTGCTCTTTCCCCAGGTTGAGAACTCTTTTAACATGTGTGGTGAGTTTTCAGCAGACCCTCAAGGAACAAGGCACAAACAATGTCAGATACCTCCAAGGAGCCACTAAGGGAACAAAGGGTAAAAAAAAATGTTACCACGTGAGCCTCAAAGTGACCAATAATCCATTTTTCTTCAGCTTCCTCAGGTAATTAACTATGACAGAGATGGATAATATGGACCTAGATAACCATTAGGGAACTAACCTATTTTCTTGGACAAGTAGATACATTTCTGTATCGGGTCTGGCTGAGCCAGAATTGGTTTTCCCCTGTAGCAGCCCTCATGGTGCTGTGTTTTATGCTGGGAGCTGGCAGGGTGTTGATAGCACACTGGTGTTGTGGCTACTGCTGAGTAGTGCTTACACAGCACCAAGGCTCTTTCTGACATTTCCCCCCCCACAGTGGGACGGGGTGGGCAAGATCTTGGGAGGGGACACAACCAGGACAGCTGACCCGAACTGACCAAAGGGATATTCCATACCATATGACGTCTGCTCAGTATAAAGCTGTGAGAAAGGAGGAAGGGGGTGGGGTCACCCTTGGTCCTCCGAGGCAACCACTACGCGTATTGGAGCCCTGCTTCCTGAGAAGGCCCGACATCGCCTGTTAATGGGAAGTAGAGAATAAATCTGTTTTCTTTTTTTTGCTTCCGCGCGCGGACCTTTGCTTCGCTTTGCTTATATTAAAACTGCTGTTGTTTTACCCACAAGGGTTGTTTTGTTTTCCTATCTTATTTTCTTTCCCTTCTTTGCCCTATTGAGAAAAAAAAGGGGAAAGGGGGGGGAAGTGATAGAGCGACTTGGTGGGTACCTGGCATTTAGCCAAGGTCAAACCACCACAATTTCATATAAGTACTTTTCCTTAGCACTCGTGAAACACTTCTGAAGGCAGAGTATGGTTTCAACAGAAAAATGTATTGACTGATTTCTAGATTCGCAGCTAGAAAGAATATTTCATGTATGCCAACATGCAGAGAGAGACAAGAGTCTCAGGGAACTCCAGGAATGGGAAAGAAGAAAATAATAATGTTGGCTGATTCCTTCAAGTAACTCTAATAAATGAGGAAAAAGTTCTGCATACAACATTCAAAATAATTTGTTCACTTACTTTTTCTAGGCTTTGTTACCTTCCTAAACAAAGTATCATCGTACAAGAGACAAAATCTGCATGCTGTGCGGCAGACATCCCACACTTCTTGTTTACGTGCAACTTTTGCCAAATCTGCCCAAAGTATAATTCTAGCAAGAAAAAAGCATACATAAAATTATTTCATAAGCAGGATTATCTTCCACACTTCAGGTTCAACAAAAAAACCACAACACGTCAATAATGATGGCCATCATAAATAAAATTTTAAATCTAATAAAAAAATCAATAAATAGAAGAGTTATCAGTAGCAAAGATAACACTATTTGAAAAGATAAATCCCCTCAGCAGATCAAGAGTGGGAAAAAATTCTTGTTTTGGATAGTAACTATACTGAAATTTCAAAATGTCTGTGACACCCCTAATTATCTAAGATAAACTAAGTATTTCAAAACTGATGTTGAGAATTTCAAAATAAGTCTTGAAAACAAGTCTGGATTTAGAATATTTTAGAATAGAATTTAGGTTAAATTTCATCACAAGAAATTTTAGTGCAGAAAAAAACCACCTCCTTTTAAATAAATAATGATAAAATGATATACAAATAGTCAAAACAAAACCTGTGATTTTCCTACAGATTAATTTTTCTGACTCTCAGAATGGACTACACCATTTCTTTATCAAAAACATTGTAGCATGTGACGTGGTACAAGGACCTAAAAGATCCCTTCAGCAAAGTTTCAATTGCTCAGCAAGTTACTCAGTCTTCCAGCCTTAATCCACTCATTCTTCTGTGTGTTCAGTTCATATCAATAGAACAGGTGAGTTTATGTGCTTGAGAGAGCAAAACAGAAACAGCGAAAGAATACAACTATGCATAGCAGGAGAACGTAATGGAACTTTTCAGACATAAATTTAAACACAAGCTTAAATGTTCAGGTCTGGCTGAAGTATTCAGCCTCTTACAAGGTATTGTCAAGTAACGTAGCAGCTGCAGTAAGAAACCTTCCCATTAGAGACTTCTACACAAGACAAAAGAGATCCTTCTTGTCTACAGTAATTACCTCTCTCTGTCATTTTCATTTCTTAAGTACTTCAAATGCTCATCAACTTCCGCTACACTTTTAATATGATGTTCTGCTTTTGCACAGAGGTAGCTTATTTGACTCCTACTTCTACCTGAGGAAACTGGGCAAAGAAAAAAGAATTTGAGGTTATTTTTTAAGTATGAGAGATGAAAAAAATCCACATGAAGCATATACAATTTGATTCATAACTACTTTCTGAAACATTTGAAATCCAGCCCTTTTTTCAGTCCTTCAAGCTTTCCCAAAATCAATCAACATGAAAAAACACACACCCCACCAGCATCTATTCTGCTCTTCCTATATCTTCAGATATAGGCTGCATAGTCACAAATTGAAGCTGTTTGTGGCGTAAGGAACATGCCTATTTATGATCCCTGTTTTAGAAAGTAAACAATGAACTCATGCCTAAAATCTCTCAGAAGCAAGATTTTAGAATAGAAAGACAATTACAGTATAGAATGAATACCCAATATGGTATGTAATTAACACAGAACATTATGAGGTGAAACTTCTGAAAATACCACTTCAAACTGACCTTGGGGTAAGAACATTGAGTTGCACATAGCAAAAATAAAATTACAGCACAACAGTAAGATTCAGATTCAGAGGGGAAAACAATAACATTTCCTCTTCCAGTATCACAATATAAACCTTAGATCCCTAATGAAATCAATAGGAGCTTTGCCACAGAATTCAGCAGCACTGTCACTTCACCTGTATTGCAATATTCTCTCCATGTTGCCACTAGATGTTATGTCCAGCCTTTACAACTGTGCAA
Source organism: Strix uralensis (assembly GCF_047716275.1). Taxonomy (NCBI): domain Eukaryota; kingdom Metazoa; phylum Chordata; class Aves; order Strigiformes; family Strigidae; genus Strix; species Strix uralensis. The sequence goes on from NC_133978.1 coordinate 43,019,825, forward strand.
AGCAAAGTCAAACGTAGTAACTTTTAGTCACACATACGTACATTACCTTTAGCTTCATTTTCACTGTCAAGGACTATCTGAAATGAATCAGGAGCTAGTGCAAGACCTGCATTTACCAGAAGGGACCTCCTTTTCCTCACATTATCCTTCTGCTTTCCCCTTTTAGCCTATGTAAAGAAAAGAATGAATTGTTAGAAGGTTCATTTTTATTATATTCCTATTTATATATATTATTTACTAAACATATGAGAATGCAGATCATATAACTTGGTACTGCCAAAAAAACACCTATAGGAATTGTGTATCTTCTTATATCTTACACATCATTCTGCAGTATTATTGTTGTTGAAAGTGACTGTAGAACTTTGGCTGATCTTGACATGCATACATCAAAGATAATTGAACACAAAGTACTCATGTTCCTCATGGATCTTTATAGTATATTCCTCAGTGTATAACCTGTCACGTTATACTGTCACATTAAATAAAGAACAGTATTTCTTTAGAAACCAACAATAACATATCCACTGTGCAGTAACTAGGAATTGCTACAAAATATAAAAAATTCCTAGTCCACTCAGAATTAGTCAAAATTAGAGGAGATAAGTGCTTTTTTAAAAATAACATTTAAACAGAGTTAGCTTGCATGGAAAAGCATTAAAACTAGACAAAAAAATCTTCACTTTTCTTTGTCTTAACAATAGACATATCAACTCACCAGCAGCTTTCCAGTACTGATTTTAGGTTCAGTGAACACATCTTAATTTCTGTGAATATCCCAAAATGGCGAATAGCTGAAATTTCTTTTAGCCAATTAACAGTGAGTTGCCAGTACAATTCTTGTTCAGGTGCCAAGACACCACAACGGAATTAGATGCAATAACTCTTGACAATGACTACACTGTGACTTTAGATTATATTATTTAGTGTCATTTGTAAGTGTGACATAATACTGATTTATCTCAAAGCCAGGTAGAATGTTTAGAATCACAGAATAGTTTGGATTAGAAGGGACCTTTAAAGGTAATCTAGTCCAACCCTCCTGCCATGAGCAGGGACATCTTCAACATTAGATCAGATTGCTCAGAGCCCTGTCCAACCCAACCTTGAATGTTTCCAGGGATGGGGCACCTACCACTCTGGGCAACCTGTTCCAGTGTTTCACTGCCCTGACTGTAAAAAATTTCTTCCTTATATCTAGACTAAATCTAGCCTTTTAGTTTAAAACCATTATCCCTTGTCCTATTACAACAGGGCCTGCTAAAAAGTTTGTCCCCATCTTTCTTACAAGCCCCCTTTCAGTCCTGGGAGGCTGCTCTAAAGTCTCCCCGGAGCCTTCTCTTCTCCAGCTGAACCCCCCCAACTCTCTCAGCCTGTCCTCACAAGGGGGTACTCCAGCCCCCCGAGAATCTTCGTGGCCTCCTCTGGCCCTGCTCGAGCAGGTCCGTGTTCTTCTGATGTTGGTGCCCCCAGAGCTGGACCCAGCACTGAAGGGGGTTCTCCTGAGAATGGAGCAGAGTGGGAGAATTCCCCCCCTTGACCTGCTGCCCACACTGCTCTGGATGCAGCCCAGGACATGGTTGGCTTTCTGGGCTGCAAGTGCACATTGCTGGCTCATGTCCAGCTTTTCATCCGCCAGCACCCCCAAGTCCTTCTCAGCAGGGCTGCTCTCAATCCCTTCATCTCCCAGCATGTGCTGTTATGGGGGGGGGTGGGGGGGGGGGGGGTGGGGGGGTGCCCCATCCCAGGTGCAGGACCCTGCACTTAGCCTTGTTGAACCTCACAAGGTTCACATGGGCCCATTTCTCAAGCTCATTTAGCAATTTGGCCACTGCTCTCCTCATTAATTAAAACACTGTTCCATGCAATGAAATCTTAATTGTTGACAATTCTCAATAGGCTTCTTTTTTGCTGATATTTCTGCTAATGAATAACTTCCTCTACACCCCCACCCCACCCTCACCCCCAAGAAATAAGCTTTGAACATATCTGGAAAAAATCCTCTATTGCAGTCTTCAGAGTGTGAAGCAGCATGACCACCATAGAGAGAATTCAGAGAGTTTTTCAAGGCAACCAACCAATGCCAATCTGCTGAAAGCAAGCTGATGCTGGCTCTAATATGCAGTTCTACTAAACAGCTGGCTTTCCTCTGCCAAAATTTAATAAGCAAACCTATTTCAGCTCCTAACCTTATTCTTCATCATTACCTGTTCAATCATCATTACTGCTTGATCCTCTAGACGCTCAGGTGACTTATACAGCATAGTACACAAACGAAGACGGTTACAAGTCAGTCTTAGATGATCTTGATACTGCCCACTGTTGTTCAGATGTATAGCTTTTTGCAAATGTTCCACAGCAACCTCTATTCTGTCCTCATCTTCTTCAATACGAGCTATTTCCATATGAACTTGGCAACGCAACAAAATCAACATGCTAAGAAATACGAATTTAAATATAAACTGTTAAAATGAAACAAACTAAAATTCTTAGACTTAAAAGTTACCCAGAAGTGAAACTTATAATAATTAAAAGTGACTGCAGTATGAAAATAGATAATCCCTTTTTAACTTACTGGTCTCTTCCATTTTCACTATCATGTCTTTTTAATGAAATTACTTAGAAAATTTAACTGCATTACTTCCATTAACCCGCATGAGAAAACACAGCCATGAGGAAGCAATACATCTTGTAGACTAACTGATCTTTGTGTATTAGCAGAACTCTTTTTCAGTACTACTCTGAAGTTACCACTCAGATATGCAAATCAAGTGAACAGATTTTCAAAAGTATTTATTAACTGCCATAGAGAGCATGATGCACTGGATAATGACCACTTTTGACATAAGTTCACTCTCCGTTCATAACATTTAAGTAGAAGCTAATACTTCTAAAAATCTAGCCCTGATTGTACTAGCTCACCACTGTTAAAGATTTGGCTCACCACAGGCAAACACACTCACTACAGGCAGTGTCTCTGCCCAGATGTTGCTAAAACCACTCTACAAACTCAGCATGTTTTCAGCAAAGACTGCATGCTCTCCAGTCTCAGGTACACTCTGCTCTCTATCCATCACCTGCCCCAGGAAGCTGTTCATGATAGCTGTGAGCTCTACATGCTACATAAGATTATTTCCAAGAAGAAAATAAAAAAATCAGATAAATTAAAGCAATGTTATGAAAAATAGAGCAGAAGAAAGGTTTTCAAGGCTATCAAATGTCATGCCAGAAAACTAATGTACATCTACATTAGAGCTGACCTGAGTGAGTGAGTATCGCCCTTTTACTGCGGACCAAAGTACTTACAATTAATGCTACAATCAAAACAAAAATGAAGACAGGCAAATTAATAGGGACAAATTACTTCATTCGATCTCTAGTGACAGTACCACCTCAGAGCTGAGGCTGAGTCTACTAGACTGTTAGGAATATAGATAACAAAAGCTAACCTCCCCCAAAACCTAATCTGCAAGCTTTTAGAGAAAAATTGTCATTACTGACATTTAGTATAAATATCAAAGTCGCATATGCTGATATTGCACTCTTTATATGGAACACATAAGAAATGCTTGAGTAACAGTACAGTATAACAACGTTGTGGTTTTATACATGTGTGTATCTGCTTCTTCAGGCTTCTGTTTACTCTTTATTAAACTAAAAAATTACATTTTAAAAACACTGAAAATATATTCCTTACCTTCTCTGTAACACTTTTATCAGAAACAACTTACTGTTCTGCTCAAATGACAGATTATGACTGTAACTAGCTCTACTACAAAAGTTGCTTTTAGTAGTCAGCCTAAGTATAGGTCCAAACTTAACTAAGTACCACATACCAAGGTTTACTTGTTCCCCTCAAATTAACAAAAAAGATGAAGCTACTTAGGTGCTTAAAGTTAAGTACAGCATAACAGCAAACAGAAGAATACATCTACTAAATGATACATTTTCTAATACAGTAGGTTTTTCAACTAAAAAAAGCATCACCAAAGATACAAAAATAGTATCTTGCAAGAACTGTCTTTCTTGATATGTGATACAGAAGCCATGATGTTTTCTAAAAGTAATTTTTTAAATGTATGTTTTCAACCAGCAAAAGTGATGTTAATACAGGAATCTAAACTGCATTCCAGCATATTTACTCATACTGCAGCTTTGGAATTTTCTCACATAATTTTGATTAACTATAGTATTTTTCAGTTCCTAACAAATTTCAGTATTTGCCATAGGCCATTACAGTGTGAGATTTTGCCTGAAAGGAACCTATATTTAAATGATTACCAAGGAAATGTATGCAATACTCAGACATTACTTTATTACAACTTAGTGGAAAATTTTCAAAGGCACTTAACATCAGAGCTTTTACATAAGCTTGATGCTCAGTCATTAGACCTTTCAAAGTAACAAATAAAAAAGTATACAGCATAGAAAATTACCTGTCAATCTCTTCAAGGACATCAGCGACTGATATCAACGGCTTTCGCACATGTTGATGCAAACTGTGTTGTAGCAGTGGCAAGCACAGATTCCACTGGGTTGTACAAACAACCTGAATCACATCAGGATCTCCCAATTGAACTGCACGTTTTAAGGTTAACTCAAGATTATTTATCAATTCCAGCTGAGCCTACACAAATGAAAAATCAATTAGCATCCATTGCATTTAATGAATACAACTTCTTACATGTTCCTCTAAACTGTAATCTTAGGGCTGTTTCCAATAGAAAGCAGTTCCTCAGGCAGCAGACTTCGGAAACATTTTTTTTTTGATAAATTTGTTTTTTAAACAATTCCTTTAATAAAAATTTTTTTTTTTTTTAAATAGGCATTGATAAGTAGGGAGTATTTCTTTTAGGTACTCCATGCCACTACTATGTATTTCAGGCAGAAGTCTGTCAGCTATTCACCTTTTCTGTGATAAACAGAAATTGGTAATTGTGAAATATTTGTGAATTTAGAAGGTTTAGCTTCTTGTTTTTATATACTTACCTAGAAATGCAGTGTAGGAGAGGAAAAAAAGAAACATTATGAATGGGATTTGCCATACTGTCAATTAAACTTGCTTCCTATTAAATCTAAAAGCAAATCCTTACATACAGTAACAGACACTTGCTAACCCTTATTAAAGGTTTTTTAGCCGTTATGTGACTAAAGAAAAAAAAAACAATCAAGCAAAACACCTTCCCAACTGCATACACTGGGATAGGAACATTTAGAAATACCTAAATATTATATTTTTTTTATTTAAGCAGTATTAGCAGTGTTTTATATTATGAGGAATTCATGAAAAAAATGTTTTCAAAAGGTGAATGGAATTCCTGAACTCCAAACTGAGAACAGTCATAGATACACGTAAGTTTATGCACCAACTCTATCAATTTCCACAAAGTATATTCATACTTCCCATTTTAGGAACTTTAGGTGCCTCTAATAGCTGTTCTGAATTGCTCATTGTAGGCATCTATCTAATCCCATTGATAATATTGGCCGTTCAGGCGCCTACTTTTCATGGTCTGAGTTATAACTGAGTCAACTGACTATGGAAATCTAAGAAAATCCTCCCCAGTGTGATAATTTAACAGGAATAATCTGCATTTCTCTGACATAAGAATTTGTATGAGCTCACCCATAACATGCAATAATAGTTGACTTGGACTCGATGATCCTTATGGGTCCCTTCCAACTCGAGATATTCTATGAAAATACCTCCCATAAATGCAAAATACGAAAACAAGAGAATGTTGCCTTTGCATGCCTCAATACTACCATCTTTACTCTTGGAAAGTAATATATTATGAACCTTTACAGTCAGACAGAAGACTTAAGGGAAGAATATATAACTGTTGTTTATTTTCCCCCGCTTTCTTCTTGGCAGCCCAATTAGAAAGAATATAAAGTTTAAAAGAATTTCTGATCAGTATTATGTAATTAAGACACACAAGTCCAATGCAATTTTCCTACATTTAACAAATTAAAACTTTTACTTTTCTCTCAAAGTTGATGTTAAAGAACATACCTCAATGACTCCTTTGGTATAAGTCACAACTTTAGTGCCAATTTTTTTTATTTCATATTCGCATTCCAGGCATTCTATTTCAATAAGTTTCCCTTGCTCCTATGAAGTATTAACACAGAAAATGCTAATTTTAAATACTAAAAAGGAACACGATGAAGATTAAACCCATGCAGTTACACTAATACAGCACTGTGCTTTCTTACTGAAAATCCCACTCTACTAGCTAATTAACTGAAACAATAAAAAGGGAGTAGAATTTGTTGGTGGAACAGCAGTCACTTCTTACTAAGCCAAAGCTGCAAAATAACTTCACCAGAATTTTAAAAGTTGTTCATTGCCAGACTTTGCAATAAGAAAACCAATGTGCACCTGATTTTTCCTATACTGTAATTTGATTTCAGTTCTAGTATATTCTTGCTCACTAACGTTATTAAAAAGGTACATGCTTGGAATAAATGATAGCTAGTCAAGACAGAAAGGATTAATCTCAATGGGTAGTGCAACTTTTAAGTGAAAAAAAGAGGTTAGATTTTTAACACCTCAAGAAAGATCTCACTATTAAATCATACAAATTATATGTATGGATCATCTAAGATACTTCATATTTGGTTTCATATGGTGTAGTAGAGAAAGCCAGACAGCATCTCCATTCATCATTCATTATGAACTATTATCAAATCACTCAGCATGACCTTTGTTAATTCAACACCCCCATGACTGGAAAACGGATGGGATCTTGAAAAACTTAGATGAATGTAGAACTGCCACCTATCATGTAATAACAAATACATAGAGAAATGGAATTCACATTATGACTGAGAAATCTGTCAGTACTTGGCAAAAGCCAAGGAACTGAAACTTGATGCAGATTTGTCTCACTCTACCATGCAGCGGTTACTATCAAAACAATGCGGGGCAATCTGAAGGTGGTCACTTAAACACCCACTAACTCGAAAGTAGAAGAGAAGGTTGAAATAGAAGTAAGGCTTCTCTACTGCTACTGCAGAAGGGATACTTGCTACTACTATCTGTACAAAAACTTGGAACTAAAGCCTTGTGAATCTGTGATCTAGAGGATTTAAACACATCTTCCAGTGGAATGCTACAGCATTATGTATGATTTTAGACTTATGGAAAATTTTCAGAAAAAATGGGCCTGAAGCAGACACGTGGAATAAAAAAATTTCAGTGAGGATAAGCAAAATTTACAAGTAATGCAAAGTAGGATCATTATAATAGAAATTTGGAAACATGTTTTGAAATTTGTTTGGCAGTATTTCCCATTTATACTTCCCTACATGCACATTTCAGGTAACTAAAAACTTACTCATGGGGATCACAACACAACCAGGCACTTCTTCATACATTTTTGTATCTGAAAAACATTCTGATTTCCTGAATACAGTGATGGAACAGTTCTGTTTCTCAAGAGGTATACCTGTTCTGGCTGGGATAGAGTTAGTTTTCTTCACAGCAGCTTGTACAGGGCTATGTTTTGGATCTGTGCTGGGAACAGGTTGCTGTGTTCATTATTGGTGAGCAGTGCTTACACAGAGTCAAGGGCTCTTCTGCCCCTCACCCTGCCCCGCCAGTGAGCAGGTGGGCAGGCACAAGGAATAGGGAGGGGACACAGTCGGGACAGCTGCCCCATGGACCCAAGGGATGTCCCGGACCATATGACATCATGCTCAGCAATAAAAGCTGGGGAGGAAGGTTGGCAGGGGGGCACTGCTCAGGCCTGGCTGGGCATTGGTTGGCTGAGGGTGTGCAACTGTTTTAATTTGCATCACTTATCTTTTTTGGGGTTTTTTTTCCTGTTATTTTTTTCCCCTCATCTTTTCCTTACAATACTATTATAATAGTTGTTATTATTGTTATAATTATTATTTCTTTTTCATTATTAAACTGTTATCTCAGCCCACGAGTCTTCTCACTTTTACCCCGATTCTCTTGCCCATCCCACCACAGGGGTGTGGGTGAGCAGCTGTGTGGTGCTTAGCTGCCAGCTGGGGTTAAACTTCATCAAAATTAGAATTCATATGCTGTTCTGCAAGGTGGATCTTGTACTCAAAGAAAAACTAAAGTGAATATATGCAACATTAACTGCTTTTAGAGCTTACATTTTGGTGACCAATTACAAACTCAATGAGTAAACTGGTTAAATCTTCAAAACCTGCTGGCAGTATTTAACTTGCAATCAAAATGTTACACAGTTAACATTTAAAAAAAACATAGGCAAAAATTACAGTTAACATTTATCTGTCAAAACTAACTGCACTGCTAACTACCCTATTCTACCTATATCCTACATTCTGACCTTATGTCTTCTCTCTAGTTTAGGAGTAGATCACTTATCCAAGTAATTATTTAGATTAATGAATATATAAACAATACAGAGATACACAGAAGATCCCAGAACTATCAGTATAATTTTTAAAGTATAATCACAAGGCAAGGAAGAAGTTTGTAAAAACAAAAATCAACTGTAATTAATATTAAATACTTACAGTAATCCTAGCTCTCTTCAAATCAAGTATACAATCATATGCAAGCTTAATGCAGTTTACTTTCATAGAAAAACGAGCTAGTTCCATAATCAAAGGAATCCTTCAAAGACAGAAAAACATCACTTCAGAGAATCTGATATTGCTCTTTTACAGAATTAGAAAAACACTAAATGAAAGGAACTTTGTGCAATATAGCTGAAAACCTTTAAGTCATCAGAATATTAGAGGACGTGATTATACTAGTAACACTCACAGTTAACAAGATAAAAGGAAAAATATTGAAGTTGGCTACATGAAAAATACAAAAGTTAGTCTGTTTATGGAAAATAATTAGTATACTTCTGTAGTTTTGCACAAACTGTTCCTGAAGAACATAAAAAATACAGAATTAGATGTATACAGCACAGAGATGGTGAAATAGCAAAAGAAGTTCGCGAGTAATTCTGTAAATACAATGCAGTCAACTGGCACACAACTTAAAACAGTCAAATCTACCAGTCAATTAGTTGGGAAATAAGAACACGAACACACAGAGTAGGAGACTGTGTTCTGCATGTTTGGATCTCCATAAATAACCAAATGAGCATAGTGTACTGTCTGGGATAGGAGAAGTAATGAGATACCTGAATATTGTAACAGAAGTTTGACCTTAAGGAGTAAAAATGTAATACTACTTCCATATGTAACAGCTGTGATACCACTACTGGAATAGAGAGTTCAGTTTAGTCTGCATTTCAAAATTATGCTGAAGAATTGGGAAGGGCCCCAAGAAAATCTATCAATGAACTAAAGTCTGAAAAGCACTTGTCAATTCTAAGACCTTTTAAAAACATCATTTTATCAACAAGAAAGGGTTATGGGAAGACTTAATCATGTTATACAAACAGCTATATGGAAGAAGATATGTAATCTTGGATTCTTTAATAAAGCCTATGAGGACCTTTGTCTTTAAGATGACCTAAGCATTAACGCAACACAAACTCTTATAACCAAGTACGCATTCACTCTCTTCAAAGTCAACAGGAATTGTGACAGACTTCAGTGGAAGCAGGATTAGCTTCAGCATCAACTTTCACGGTGCTATGACAAGTAAAACTCACTTCACACTGAGAACAGATGCTGGAGGTACATCATATTGTTTCAAAAGTACATATAAAGAATTCAGATTTGCGATGCCATCACTTGGAAATTCATTTGTGTCCCACTGCCTGCAATATATTAGGAATTTATCATAATTTTTCACAAGAAATATTATTACATTAAAAATTTGAAATACCTCTCCTAACTTTAGAATAGATGACTCTTAGTCCAATGTATCAGTGGGATCCCTGGACTTTGAAATATCAAAGAAAAAAAATTTAAAAAAATCAAGGCAACAAAACTACTTCAGTATGCCAAGTCACTCAGAGACAGTCAGATATGAAGCACAAAGAACATTCCAGCATAAGAATTAATATTTCAGACGATAAAGTAAATTTTATTCCAAATGCAAAGAAAAATGGTGTGCAAAACTCCTTTCCTATAATGTCAACATAAATTAATGCACTAAGAAAATAATTAATACTTTTAAAATGGGGAAGTGCTGAGACATTGAAAAAAAAAATTAAATGAGATTATGAAGTCTTAAGTTTCAAAATTCTTCTATGCCTTTAAAATTTAAGTAGTTTAAAAAGTATTATGCTTCTCATTCTTGCGATTCATACATTATACTGTAGGTGTAATTTCCCCACTTCATCTTTACTGGCTTATACACAGCTTGTGTACTGAACCACAATCTGTTGGATACAAAACCATCTTTCCATCTCCTAAACTCTTTCACCTGAGAATATCTGTACAACACACTATTCCCTACATTCCCAAAGAACTAGCTCACTTTTTAGCTGAGACTGTTCTCTAGACAGGCCTGACAGTTGCTACCCAAACTGTCATTATAGTTTTCCTTTTGAGAAACTAATCTTTGCAATAGATTTTTCTGCTGGCATATGGGATACCAGAACCTGACCCTACCTCTGTAATATCAAGCACTGAAGTACATTTTCATACTTACAATTTTAACATCTGCATTTTATAAATAACTGAAAAATGGATGGAATTTTGTATTTCCTTCTCCACCTGGGAAATATCCATTAGCTTGTGATATACCTATAAAGTAACAATTTAATTATTGAGTAAATAAGCAATCAAAGGACAGACACTCAACAGGGCTAAAATAAAGCAGGTATGTTGACTGTAGGACTTTAAGGGCAGTGAGGCTACTATGATAATCTATGTTATTCTGCACAGATACCGCAAAGACCACCCAGTAGAGCTATACTAATCTTCACATGGTGAGCATCAGAAGTATTATCAGAAATCTAAATGTGGAACTAACATTTGAGTTAGAATTCTAATTAATGCATTTTTAATAACACCTTTTGACAGCACTCATTCTGAAATCATCTCATCCAGACAGGAGAAATGAGACCTATTCAAATTTTATCTGTAACTGTAAATTATATATAACAAAAATTATGAAGAAATGACAATAAACTGTAGTTACACATTAAACGTGTGCACATCATTTCCTCTGACTCTCCCACACTGAGTGGCCATAGCAATCGATACTGATCACTATGCTGTACTGAAACAGGAAGTTTTGCAGGACTGAAGTATGCTGTTACTAAAGCATTCACTAGTGTGGATCATACTTCTGCAGCCCTGCTGAGACACATAGCTCAAGTACCATTTTAGAACTACTTTATTCTTCTATTCAAGGTCACTGTCAAATAGCTTTGCTCAACACTGCCTCTAAACACCACAAAAGAAATTTTGAGCTTGTGTAAATGTTATTGCTTCATTAATATCACACCTCTGGAAGGTTGTATATTGGTTCTCTCAATTCAAATGTTAGAGAACTTTATATTATAAACATACACACTTGAAATGCAGTGAATTGGGAGTGAACAGAAAAAGACAACAGACAGTGTAGCAGAATAAAAGAAAATATGACTGCCTGCAACTTCCAGGTTTTATTTGCCTATGTCTGCTTTTGCCACATTCATTTTCACCCTTTATTTCCCAAATCAAGGGCATGCAAGAAATGTGAACTATTGTCATATGTTCCAATTCCCAGAACCATTTCTAGGGTTCGAGTTGGGTCATTTAACTATTTATCAGCATGAGAAAAGTCAACAGATGCTAAATATACCCTGAGTGGCATAAGGCAGGTTAAGCTGCACCCACCACACCTTCTATGTTAATAATAATTATTCCCAAACACAATTTTTAGGGTTAGCAACAGTTATCCCGATGATATTATGTTGTATTAAAATAACACGGAGCAGAAGGGAGCTCTTTAGCTTATAGTATCAAAAATATACAAATTATAAAAATCTCTACATATCTACTGTACCATTTGGTAGCTCACAAAAGTTAAATGAAAGAAACAACATATAACAATTATAACTGTGATCTTATGAAATGTAAAGAAAGCTTCTGTCTTACTATAAGTTTAAAATATTTTACAGCATTACCATTAGAGAAAATATTTGAGAGTATTTATCTGGAACATTTTCCTTAATAAAGATTGCTGCAGTAGATGAAAATTCTTTTGCTTCTTTCAGTTTTGAAGCATCAAGGAAGCACTCAAGTAAATTTCTGCAGATCAAATAAATATTTGTATTAAATATTTATTAACACTTTCTGAAATAATTCTTATTTATATTTTTTCAAGAGACTCTTTATATTCAAGGTACCACTCCTAAATGCAGTACAAGCAGTTAGTGCTGTAAAGCGTTGACTCAACACAAAAGGGATCCTCTAACTTCTAGATCTTTGTTTCTTCTGGAGATATACAGCTGTTAACATACATTTATTGCAGATCACAAAAATAATCTTGGAAAAGGAGATTTTTGTGAAACCTCAACAGGACACCTTTCATGTCCTTGGAAAATGAGATTTTTGTGAAACCTTTTCCCTGGACAGTGTCCAGAGAGCAATGAAGCTGGTGCAGGGTCTGGAGCACAAGTGCTGTTAGGAGCAGCTGAGGGAACTGGGGGGGTTTAGTCTGGAGAAGAGGAGGCTGAGGGGAGACCTCATCACCCTCTAGAACTCCCTGAAAGGAGGGTGCAGAGAGGGGGGATGAGTCTCTTGAAGCAAGGAACAAGCGACAGGACAAGAGGGAATGGCCTCAAGCTGCACCAGGGAAGGTTTATATTGGATATTAGGAAAACATTTCTTCACGGAAGAGTTGTCAATGTATCTATAATGTTATCAATGAAATACACGTTATTAAAGACTACCTCAGGTGGCGGCCACGTGTACAAGAGTGTCCATATGAAAAAATACAATTAACCTTACATCATGAGTTCCGCTCTCCATTCGTTGTCTTGTTCTTCGGTTTGGTTTAATGCTTTAACAATCTGAGAAAGGCTAGGAATAAGACAATAGCGGAATCCAGGCTTAAGATATGGCCTCACAAGTTGCCAGTAAAGAACTGAGGCATTATAGATCAAAAAATAGTATCTGAAAAACAAGAATCAAGAATTTAGTATTTCATGGGCTTAGATAAACATAAAATTACAGAGGGAACACTTTAAGAAACAAAAATTGGAATTTTTCCTATGTGCTTAGGTAAGAACCAGTCCTGACTAAGAACTGAGAACAGAAGTACAGCACAAGAATAACACAATACTCTTGCAACTTCACTCTACCCAGTAATTAACCACTTAAAATAAACTAACATGGTGCTCTCCCTCTACAAAGCATAAATATAAAAGGGGAAAAAATGCCCAGCCTTAAACAGGCAGATTTATGCAGTCTATTTAAGACTGTTCAGTATTCCTATATTTTTGCAGCAGACACAGGAGTTACAGAAGTGCAGTAACAAAATGGAAGGAAAAATCCACAAAAGAAAAAAAAAAAAAAACACCACCACAACTCCAGACTGCTTAGTGAAAATCTGAGACAAACAACTATGAAAACCTAACTCAGTAACATTTTCTGAGATCTAATGAGTTAATCCTGTCAGTAGGACCTACCTCCGATCATGGGTGGCAAAATCTATTGCCTTCATAAAAAAAAGCACAAACTTTTCAAACTCTTCCTAGAACAGAACAAAAAAAATGTTAATGCAATTTGAATATGGCTTTTATAAATCAGTACGTTATTTTCCTATTTCAATATGTTCACATCTCATAATTTTTATTTTCAGACCAATCTCAGATAAGACATGCTGCCATAATAAGTTGCTGCCATAGAAACGGAACAACTAAAAATTGGTAGCATTGCCTATTACTATGCTTTCCTGATTTCAAATTTTAAGACTGTATTTTCAGTTTTTTTCATTTCTCACAAACTGTAATTATCAGGACTGAAATTTTCCAAGACTGCAAAGCTGCATACTTTTTAACCTTTCAGTAAGGAAAGCTCAGAAACATCCAAGAAAAAAGCCAGGAAAAAAAAATCATATTGGTTTGTCCCATTAAAAAACTTGAGGTATTATTTTCTTCAGAAAACCTCCAACAAGAATTTGTCAACTGAATGGTGTGTTAGGCATGTTCTTTTTATCATTAAAGCAGCTGGGAAGCAGCTTTTCAGAGGAGGACCCAGGGATCCTGGTGGAACCAAGCTGAACACAAGCCAGCAGCGTGCCCTGAGGAGAAGCGCTGCCAGCAGGGCCAGGGAGAGGATCCTTCCCCTCTGCCCAGCACTGGTGAGGCCACTGGAGGGCTGTGCCTAGTTCTGGGCCGCCCGGTACAACAGAGACATGGACACTGCGGAGCGAGTACAACGAAAGGCCACAACGATGGTGAAGGGACTGGAGGACCTCTCCTGAGAAGAGGCTGAGAGAGCTGGGGCTGTTCAGCCTGGAGAAGGCGGCTCATCAGTACGTACAAACACCTGCCCGGAGGGTGTAAAGAAGATGGATGAGATCATAAAAAGGGATTTTTGAAAGCCTAAGAGAAAGATGCAGTAGAAATGGCAAAACGGCGGTGGAACTGGATGGACAGGAGGGGGATGACACCAAAGGGCTCTTTATAGTGGTGTGATGGTTTAGCCCCTGCCGGGGTCTGACACCACACGGCCGCTGCCCCTCCCCCACAAAGGGAGTGAAATGCAAAGCCCCGAGGCTGAGATAAAGAGAGGTTTAATACAGCAGTGCAACAGCAACCAACCAAACAACAACAATAACGATAAGAATAACAGTAATAACAATGAACAGAGCAAAATCTCTACCAATACAGCAGTGAGAACAGAGCCAATCCCACAGTACACGCGGTAACCGACTGTCCGCTTCGCTAACCGACTGTCCGCTTCGGCGCGCGGATGTGACATCAGCATGGTATCTGAATAACCCGGCTAGAGCTCCCCCCCCACTGCTGGGGAAACTTAACCCCCTATCCTGGCTAAACCAGGACAAGTGGGATAAAACAGAGTAACTAAAAACTCCAAGAGAGTTGGGACTGATTTACTGGACTCTGGGTCTGGCATAAGAAGACTACTGAGCAACGAGTGGGAACTGCCTAGATAAAGAGAAAACCAGGATTAAGAGCCTGAGAGGTATTAGGTATTAAAGTAGAAAAATTGCACTTGGCCCTTAAGAACATAAGCATCTTAATCAGCTAACAAGGATTCCTTAGGACCAAAACTAAAATAAGGACAAATTTATCTTTTCTAAGTGAATGATGATTACTAGTCATACAGCATGAGATGCCGCGCTGCTCCTATTTTCATAAAGGATCTAGGAACACAGCAGTGAAAAAACTTTACAGCTGATACAAACTGTATCTTAAAAGCACATTACAGCACACAGCACAAGGAACCACTACAGAGAGACTTGGATAGATTGGACCGGCGGCCAACGTTAACAGGATGAGTTTCAACAAAGTCAAGTGCCAGGTCCTGCACTTGGGCCACAACAACCCCCTGCATGGCTACAGGTTTGGGGAGGTGTGGCTGGAGAGCTGTGTGGAAGAGAAGGATCTGGGGGTTCCAATTGACAAGCAACTGAACATGAGCCAGCAGTGTGCCCAGGTGGCCAAGAAACCCAACGGCATCCTGGCTTGTGTTAGAAATAGTGTGACCAGCAGAAGTAGGGAGGTGATAGTTCCCCTGTACTCTGCACTGGTGAGGCCACACCTGGAGTGTTGTGTCCAGTTTTGGGCACCTCAATACGAGAGAGATCTCGAGGTGCTGGAGCGAGTGCAGAGGAGGGCAATGAAACTGGTGAAGGGCCTGGAGAACAGATCCTGTGAGGAGAGATTGAAGGAGCTGGGACTGTTCAGTGTGAGGAGGAAAAGGCTGAGGGGAGACCTCATCACTCTCTACAGCTCCCTGAAAGGATGTTGTAGAGAGGTTGGTGCTGGTCTCTTCTCACAGGGAATTAGTGACAGAACAAGAGGGAACGGCTTTAAACTGCAACAGGGGAGGTTCAGACTGGACATTAGGAAAAATTTTTCCCAGAAAGAGTGGTCAGAGAGTGGAATAGGCTGCCCAGGGAGGTGGTGGAGTCACCATCCCTGGATGTGTTTAAGGGTCGTTTGGATGAGCTGTTGGGGGATGTGGTATAGGGGAGAACTTTGTAGAGTAGGGCTGATGGTTGGACTTGATGATCCCAAGGGTCTTTTCCAACCTGAATGATTCTGTGATTCTATGATTCTAAGTTAGGATTGCACATACTGGGATGGTTCCTAACTTCTAAGAAGTTAGGAAGAGTCAAGAAAAAACAGCAAAATTTGGCTGAGATTTAGAAAACACTACAGAGTAGTTTAATTTAGAAACATAAAAGCCTAACTGGACATTAGAAGATACTTTCCAAATGCGTACAGAGTTGTAAAGGGACCACTGATTGGTTGTTCTACACGCACGCCCCAAGAAGGCAGAGAAAGTACGGATAACATAACAGGGAAAATAGCTTGAAAGTTAATTCAAACACATTTGTCAAAGAAACTACAGCAACATCTGTCAGGGACATTTGTGAACACCAAGTAACACAAATGTCTGTTAAGGCCACTTTAGAGTGTCAGATATCATTGACCAATTGTCAAAGGTGACTGACTACAGTATGAGAATAGGTGAAATACTGAAGACAGAAAACAGCTCCCACTCCATTTTAAATTCAGCAGGAGCTAAAAACTGCTCATCATGTACAGACATGGCATCACCGAATAGTGACACACAGAAGCTTTTAAAAGCAGGAAGTACCCTGCTGAGTTGCTACCAGAAAGCTTCACCTCTCATTTCAAAAAGCCACATCTAAAGCGCTACATGGAAAGGTAACTGATCAGTGGTGGAAGCACACTGCCACAGAAGAGAAATGAACTGTACAACACCTCTGAGGGCCCCTGCAGTCCTCCATTTCCCATGATTCTGTGAAATGCTTAGTGTGATCCTGAATAAAACTGGCAATTGCTTTACTAGTTACAGCTAAGTTTGGCCTGAAAGTATCATATTGATGTAAAAAGTGAACGGATTGACTTTAAAACAATAGACTGAAAAATTTTGCAAGTATTCTTTTTTTTCCCTCCCTGAAGTATTTGCTACATTAGTCTAATTCAGATGGTAAGATTTGTTTAGTCCCAGCTACCTGATAATATATTTTCCTTTGGTTTCTGCTACAGTTCTGATTACCCTTGTGTATTTTAAATGACTGAAAGCAATACATAAAAACCTAGGAAAAGATACTCTTAAAAACTGACTTAATATAATGCAACTTTCATAATTTCTCACCAAATTGTCTGTAGAGAGTGGAGTGTGCAACTGGCCTTGGCACAAATATGCTCTGCCAAGAAACTGGTTCACAGGAAATCTTCCTTCAAAATACATCTGTAGGCAGTCTCTGCTTATTTCCACATATCCAAGCTAAGACCAAAAAAAAAAAAGCATTTTGATATTTTAAAAATGCAACAAATACTTAATTAGGAATTGTTAGTTTTAAAAAACGCATGCCCACTCAAAACACGGCATCTAGCTGCATACATGTATGCAAACAGTATTCCATAAAGCTGCATAGCAGATCTGGTACAAACCCAATAAGTTTTATTAAAATTTAAAGCTAGACTTCTGTCATTCCAAATGTATAGAAAAATAGTTCCTTTATTTAAGGGAGCTCCTGAGTCAGTCATAGAACCCCTCACAGTATAGAAAAAATGCTTCCTTTTTTAATAGCCATTAGCAGAATTAGTAACATAAAGGCAAAATTCTTAGATTTTTTTTTTAAAAGGACGGATATTAGCCTGCAGGATTTTGTACGGATGTCAGTGCTGCACCTCAATTTTCAGACAACAAACAGAATTTGAGTAGCTTACAGCTTTGGGGAAAAAAAGTGTATTAGAAACTCTGTCTGCTTGAAATCCAATCACTTGTACCCATGGATTGAAAATTTAAAAATACTTCAAAATTAAGAACCTTTACCACATTTTATAGAAGTCAGCTCGATTAGCAACAATTTCATAACTAGAATGTCACCTTTTCTTCTTTTGCCCAGCAGGGGCTGTCCACAAACACATCTTCTTCAGTCATAACCAAACTGCTAACATTAGTTTTCCACAAGAAAAAACAGGCATGGCAAACTGTTTTATATTACTATGGTATACCTTGCATATTTTGGTCTAATTACAAGCTTCACAAACCACAGTTTGCTGACTGATTATAAAGAAGTGACAATTTAGAGGCTGAGTTTTAACTGAAAATGCATGTTTAAACAATTGTTCTCCAAAACCACAAGAATGTAGTATTTTTCATAGGTACTTCTGGGAGTATTTTTAAGTAGTGACTTTAACCATGTAAATACAATATATCATATAAATGTTTTTATTCAATATAGATAAACTGCCTAAATTACAAACCTGAAATGCTTGTTCAGCACATAAAACATATAAGTCAGTGCTGAAGTTATCTGATGAGTCAAGTGGAGATTTTCCTTGACTGGCTGATTTGATCAACTCATAAGCACTCTTCAAAGCCTGAACATCTGAAACAAAAAAGGAATAAAGAATGTAACAGGTAATTTATGCTTCAAGGTGGACTGACAAACACAACTGCATTATTTCAAAAGAATTAGATGGCATCTTGTTTCTCCTTTACAGAAACAAATGATGAATGTTTAAGGAAAATAATGTCAAACAAATGTTGTTCAAAGTTAGTCACGCTAGTCACACTATAAGATGAAGCATTTAAAATCACCAATGTTAGCACACAGGAAAGTGAACGACTTTGAAGGCCTGATTCACAAGTCCCTGAACAGCACTCTTCCTGTTGACACTGAAATTCGAGATTGTATCCTTAAAGCTTTTATATGAAGTAAATCTGACTGGAAGAAAACGAGATTAAATTATGAACACTACAGCAGTTACTTATTTTGATAGGTAAGAAACACGTTTAAAGCATTCAGAGAAAGAATGCGTTTTCTGAATATTTAGAAGCAAAACAGATGAAGGTCACGCAGTTTTCGTGTTTAAAGTGCGAGTTTTATCATACTTATTTTTAAAGACAAGCAAAATTTCGCAGCCGACTGAGGCCCTCTCACCTCGGCGGCTGCCCGCGGCGTGGAGCCGCTCCCCGACGGCCAGGTCCATTCCGCCTCCTGCCCCGCGGACGAAGCTTCACCCTGGGGGACGCTCTGCGAAACGAACCCAAGGCTCTGGGGGGCGAGTTTTCCAATGCGGCCTCCCGAAAGTGCCCCCGGACAGCCAGGAGAGACGGCCGCAAAAGAGTCCGCCTGGAGGCGACAGGAAAGGGCAGTGCAGCCACCAGTGGCCCCGCTCCCGCCCTGACCCTCTGCCCCTCTCTCCCCGCGCCCTCCGCCACCGCCCAGCAATGCCGTTACCCGCCCCCAGGCGCTCCCGCCGCCGCCGCGCGTATCCCAGCACCGCTCCCACAACACCCGCGCGCGCCTCCTCCCGCCCTCACCTGAGGGGACCCCCGCCCCGCCCCGCGCGCTGCCCCCGTGACGGCAGCCGGCGGGCGTTTGCAGAGGCAGCTGCCACCCCGCCGGGGCCCTGCCGCAGCTGCGGCGAAGGGCTCGTGCTCGGCCCCGAGCGCCGCAACAACCCACGGGGGGTGGCGGGGCAAATCCTCGACCCGACGGAACTGACTGGCACAGCGCGAGGTCGCTTCACTGTCCGTCTCCCCTCCACGGAAAAAAGGAGACACGGAGATCGAGTCTCGCTTCCTGATGGTGATGGCGACTAGTGCCCGCGGCCGCCTCAGCCCGGCGGGAAGGGCCACGGCCCCCGAACAGCCCCGCCGGGTCCCCGCCGCGCGGGAGGAGCAGAGCTGAGGGGAGCGGGACCCGCCGGGCCCGGAGGCGCGCACAGAGGGCGGCCGCGCGTGCGCCCCGCGCGCGCGGAGGGGCGGCGGCCGTGTTCCTTAGCGACGCGGTGACGCCATGTTGGGGGCGCGCGGGGCGCTGCTGGCGCTGCTGTTGCTGTGGCCGCTGGCCGCCCCCCCCGCAGCCGCTGCCCAGCGCCCCGCCGGGGCCGCGCACCGGGCGGCTCCCCGAAGCGACGAGGCGGCCTCTGGCCGAGCCCCCGCTGCCTGGGCTGGCGCGCAGGTCTCTGCCGCCGGGCCCCGCTGCGCCGGTCCTGCTCCTCCGCTCCGCCGCCGCCGCGCCGCTGCCGGTGGCTTCCCCGGCCGCCGCTTCCCGCTCGGCGCCTGCGGCCTGCGCGACCCCGGGACCCCCGGCTCGTCCCGCCTCGCCGGCAGCTACAGGTGGGCGGGGGCCGGGCTCCCTCCGCGGCTGGCGCGGCACCGGGCGCCCAGCAGGAACCGCGGTTTACCCGCGTTAGTCTCGCCGACTCGTTTGCCGCGCCTCTCGGGCACGGGGCACAGCCTGATTCCGAGTCCGGGCTTGAAAAAGCTTCCCGAGGCCAGCGTTTTAATGGCTGCGATAAAGCAGAGCTTGATTACTCTGTGATGGGGCTGTTTGCAGTGGGAGCTAGAAAGGCTTATCAAAGGAAAAAAGAACTTTAATATACAATTAGGAGACAGCAAAGCGATTACAGACTGCGAGATGCTGTCAGTGAGGGAGATACCTTCAGTTATTTGGAGAGCAAAATCTGTGGGTAAACCCCATCTTTGCAGACTGCGGTTGTGAGGAGGACCGAGAGAAGCTGTACTATGTGGACACTGAATTTCTTCACCACTTTTTGTTCCAGGGAATTTCAGAGTGATTTCTAAATATACAAATAGAGAGTATCCACAAAGTTACTACAATGACAAGATAGGCTTTCTGTAGTTGATTATCAGTGCAAATCGTACAATAACTCATGTAAGCTGATGAAAAGTAATACTGTGTTCTGTTGCTGGCATTTAGTAATGTAAAATATGAAATTACACAAAAATAGCCTCCTTACCAGTTTGGGGGTTGTCTTTGCAGGTCCATGAGTCAAGTGTGCGTGGAAAAATCACTGATGTTCAGAAGTAACACCCCTTATCCTACTGACACCATTGCTGTCCCTGGTGGACATGATCTGTTCTGTGTGCAGCTGGATGACTGTAAGTAACCTTTCTTTCCACACGTTTAATTCACAGATTGCCTCTGCTTAGGGAATCTTCTTTTAAACTTACATGTTATAATTGTTACTGATTATTTGGGCTGTTACAGTTCCAGAGAGACCCTAGCGTTCTTTTTTGCCTTTTTCTACAAGATTAAATAGCCTTTATAGTGAATGTGATTTCTTGAGCAAACTACACTATGAACAACTTCTATATACATTTTTCTCTGAAAACTTAAGCAGTTTGAATATTTTAAGTTTTGCTGCAGGAGGCATTCCAGTTTTCAGGTTTATTTTGCATTATGTAATGTTAATCTGTGCTAGCAACTATTCAGCTTTGATAATAAAAGAGTACATAAGAACTGCATTCCAAAGAAAATAAATGGTTCTGAGTAGCACAACTATGAATGTTTTCTTTTTCAGTCTAATCATTGTACCCTCAAGTGAATAATGTTAAGCTGCTCTGTATACCTGTTTTTGTGAACCTTGCAGGAGCTTAATACTCCTTTGGCCTTTATCTCCTTAAAAGATTTAATTGACTGACTGACTGACTAATGCTGTATTCAAATATAAAAAAGCTTTTATTTCTGCTTGCTGCTCTGTACATCTGAGGATCTGCTCTGCTCTCAAACAGCAGAATTACACTGAGACTTCAAGTTTGCTTGGTTTTTTTTTTTTTCCCCCCCCAAACCTACTAGACTACCTAAATTCTTTTGGTACTGCTGTAATTGAGGATCCACTCATTCCTGTTGTTGATATGATCTGTAGTCCTCAAACTTTGTAAGATGTTTTATTTGGGTGTGTTAAAAAGTTTGTTGTTTGAACCAGTCTATTAGGATGAGTCTACATAGTATGTCCTTAATAATTTGCCATTTTATGACTAAGTGTTCTAGCAGTAATAATTTAACACATTGTAACCATACTGACTACCACTGGGTCAGGAGGGTGTCACTGCAGGATACCAATAGAAAGTCTGGGTTTTTAGGATGCTTACTCTTTATTCATACTTACTTTGAGTTTTACCAACCTTTATTATCAATCTGTTAAATGTTGCTTTTAGTGAACTCACATATTGGTAATGTTTTGTCATTAAAATGTCATGTGTGCCTAATTTGGGCATCTTACAGAAATGAGAGCACGTATTAAGATAGTTGTCTTAAGCAGTTTTCATGCTTTCTGGAAAGTCACATTTGTGTATTAACACCTGTTTCTCATGAAACTACAAAATAGTGTTCATGATACAATCCTGTTCACAGCTCATATTAGCCTCTTAGCAGTGTTACTATGGATTAATTAATATAAGGTACTATCTACCTTATAATTACTCAAGTTGTTCCTTTTAAAAATATTGGCACAATATTTACTTTTTCTTAGATTTATCTTTTCTAGTAATTTTATATTGGTGGATTTTCTTTTTCCTCTTTTCAACCTTTAGCAAAGCTGAACTATTTCCAACAGCCACAGGGTATCAAAGGATCTGATTTTTCAAAGTTCATAGAGAAGTATGGCAAACACTCTTTCTTAGCACCATCAGAAGTCCAGCCGTCATTCTCTGCCTTTTACCGGGTGAGTTGAAAGAAAGTAGCAATCAGTTTGCAGATACACTTTTACTAAAGCTGTCTGTAATGAGAACTAATGAGAAGAGATTGAAAGATTCTTATTTTTCTACCTGTAATCCATTTTATCCCTCAAGTTTTTTTGTTCCTTATTGTGTAAAAAGTTTCTGATTAGTTTTCCTGTATTTAAAAGTTTGGACAACCCTTTAGACAAAACTGGGTGTACTCTAAGGAAAAGTATAAATTTGCCTCTATGCCCTGATGATGTCATCACCTTGCACTTGGCCTTAGTATTCCAGAGTCACTTTGTGATTTCTCCAAATTGTCTTTTCAGGCTGGAGATCCAATCCTAATCTACTTTGATTCATCATCTGTACTGAGCACGCTTAGACAGCCAGTAAAAATGGGAGCCAGTGGACTTTGTGCCGATGGAAATCCTGCTGGTTAGTAAAGGGGGAAGAATTTCCTAGGGTGGTTTGCTTCTGTTTTATCTGTTGTCATGTCTTAACTCAGGCTTCCTGGACAGTAAAAGCACAAGCTGTACTCGGATTTTTGCCAACTTGAGCAAGAGCTGCATTACTGACCCTGTCCTGGATGCTGCCTCCTACTACCGTGACTTCACTGTGCTAAAGGTGCGTGTTGTATTTCTTCCTTTTGCTCAACATCTTATTTGCTTGACTATTCATTGCCTTCCATTGCAACTTCAGCTAACTGGAAAACTAAAGGTCATCTGCTATGTCATCCCTGATCTCCCAATTGTTAAGGACTTCTTGCTGGAAATCCTGTTAAAAATGTCATGATTGGTGATAATGCCTCAATCCAAACTACTTTCCGATAAATTTCAGTTATTAGCAAATTCTTAATGCATTTAACAGGTACTTCATTGATACTTCATAGTTTTAATGGCTTAACTAGAACTCTCTCACACTTTAAACAGACTGTTTATCAAAGTATTTCTATCTGTTCCATCAACTTGATCAACCAAGCAGTGCATGTTCTTAGTAAAGAATGAGGATTTGTTTTACACAATATGTTATCTCCCAAATCATACTGAAGGCCAGTTATCAATGTTAGCTTTATATGCATTCATAGATTGAATTCCATATCAATTTCCCCATTATTTATCCTGACAATTTCAACATAATCGATTTATTGTTCTGGCTTCATCATGTTGGTTTTACTGAATGTGAACCTCAAAATATCTCCTCTCACCTTCTAGAGCTTCTCTGCTGTTCCAAGATAAAACGTCAGTGTAAATATTAACACCTTAAGGCTAATGACTCAGTTTACCCTTACACTGGAAATCTAAATCTACATAACTGTAGTAGAGACTCTTCTGCTGATCAAATTTAACTCATGTTTTCGGGGCTTTTTTTTTTTTTTTGTCACTGTGCCCAAAATTTAGTTGTTCCTTAAATGGAAGCTGAAGTAATTACTTGATTGGAGGGACAGGTTGGATGGGGCTTTGAGCAACCTCGTCTAGTGGAAGGTGTCCCTGCCCATGGCAGGGAGTTTGGAACTAGGTGATCTTTAGGGTTCTTTCCACCCAAACCAGTCTGTGATTTCGGAAGGGGAAGCTCCAGGAATGGATCAAAGATGCTGATACTTTAAATTATCTGCATTCTGCAGATCAGTGACAAGAATAAAACTTGTCTTCTGATGCTCTAAAAATGCCTTCTGTGGATTATGTCTGTGATTTCTAGATCACAAATTGATGACAAGTTTTACACATGTGGAATAAACAAAGTAATTTTTGTCAATATAATATGTAGGCTCTATTTAGTGATGGTTTCATGACTTTAGGCACTTGCAAACCCAGAAAATCGGTTGGCTTTTTGGTGTTGCATGTTGGTTTCTTTGTTTTCCCCAGGTCCCAGTTAATGACACCGTAGTGCAGTCCATGAAGGTCAGTCTCTATCACCAATAAAAATAATTTTTGCTTCTGAAATAAAACTCACTAGGAATCTTGGGCATCCATAGTAGTGCCCATGATTTGGGAACTTGGGAGAATGGGAATGTTGCATCTGAGACAAGATTTTTTGGGCAAAAGTGTGACATTATAGAGAAAAAAATAGGAATATAAGGAAAAATGTGTGGCAACTGAGGCACGGACTCTCCATTGAAGTGGAGATGAAAAATCCTTTATTATAAAAATGATACATACTTATGCTCTCATTACCTTAGCTCTTACTTCATAACTAGCAAATCAGCAGCTAGACGGTCATCAACACTCTTATCCCACAAACAGTTCCATAATCTCTCCAAGCTGACTTATTTTTCTTCCAAGGCCTGTTTCTCTTCCAAACCTTGCTGCTTCTCCAGGCCTCCAGAGAGTAGAGCTGGCGCTTTTCCAAGCCAGTGCAGGAGAGAGCTCCTGCCTCTCACCAAGCAACATTCTCACGAGTAGAGTTCTCTACCTTTGCTGAGCTCCCCAAACTGAGCTGCTGAGCTGATCAGCCGATGTCGATTTGGCTCTTAAGTATTGAATCTCCCACAGCTGTGCAGGGCTGACAGGCCAATGCCAACTTGTCTCTTAATCATTTACCAGTAACACATGATTTGACTCTTAACATATTGAATCTCCCACAGCTGCACGGAGCTGACACTCCCACAAAGATGTACTTTTAAATGAATGGGCATAGATAGGGCTAGAGTCACAGAGGTAGCTTATTTTCTTAGAAAAAATTTGGCATCTGGAGGAGGCTGTTCTGTCCACAGATCATAGCTTCCCCAGGAATCTGACTTGGAGGGAAAAGCAGTGGAAAAAGAGTAAGAAAGGCACACTCCTTTTAAACAACTGCTAATTGTTAATATGCTTATTGTCTCTAGGTAAAGGTCGCAGCAGTTGCACCACCCGGAGCTCCCCACATGAAAGACAGCACATGTAACAATGTTGTTTCTGAGGTATTTGAATCTTCCTTCCTATGGGCAGCTCAACACTAGCTTAAAGTCATTGCCCTATTACCTGACTGCCTCCAATTCTTCTCTGAATTGGACTTTCAGGTGATCTACGAGATAGAATTCAGCGGCACACATGGGATTCAGAGTGTTTCTGTCCAGTTCAAAGTGAGCAACATCTCTGGGAACTCAGGATCATCTCTGCAGCAGCACTTCACTTTGCGCTTCTGGGTCAGTGCCCCCATCCTCCCCGGGCACTTACCAAGTTTGCAGGCTGTAGTTTGTGACCCAATTTTGTACAGATGAGGTGGGAAAAGATTAGAGCAGTGTCACTGTGGTATGGTAGTACCAGAACCCTGGGACACAGCTGGTGGTCAAAGGAAGGAGGCAGGTCTGCTCTGCTCTCAGGTAAACCATGTTAGTAGAAAAATTCAGGCTCAGTGCAAGCATGCAGTCTTGCACTGTATGTGTTTGAAGGAGCTGATTATTTTTATCTGACTGTTTTCTGCCGTTGTTTTGATTTGGTTTGGGGGTTTTTTTGGTGGAGGAGGGAAGGGGAGAGGATGACATCAGGGTCACCAGCATGGTCTTGTGAAGGAAAGGGTTGGAGGTGGTGCTGTATCTGAGTGTTCAGTGTTTGTGAACAAAGTTACTTTGGAGGGGGTGGAAATCTGGGAAATACTAATGTGTGTTGAAGTTCATATAAGCCTTGTCCCACAGAGGCAGTGTAAAATGGAGTAAGTGGTTACCTCAGGGGTTGATAAGTGTACAACGTAACCTTGCTGAAGTTATCCCCGGAGGCTCTCCCCATAAAACAATTTAGAAGTGGAATCTGCTGCTCAGAATCAGGATCAGGGCAGATCATCTGTAGAATTGCCCAGACTGATGTGTTCACTTCCTTAGAGACAAATGCTGAGCAATATGAATTCATCATCCCAAGAACTGTCCAGGTAGCATCCACATTTCAGGGTACTGACGTTTAGTTTTTTACTTTGTGGACTGCAGATGAAATTGCCAGGTAAGAAAGAGGGTTTGGAAACAAATAATGGAGGCTTTAGTAGTGCATAATATTCAGTCATTCAAAAACTGGGTTACATTTACATTTGAATTTGATTTTCTGAGATGAATGGATCTCATTGGTGATAATGTTTTCCTCTTCCTTTCTTTCTTCCCCTTGTAGACCAGGACTCTTTCTCATACGTTGCCTAGAAGTGGAAACCCTGGCTACATCACTGGAGCACCACTGTTGATTGCAGACAGTGGTGCCATGCAGCATGTATCCTTTCTCTGCTATCAAGTTTTATTTCTCACTGAGTTTATTGGCATCTGGTGCTCTACTGCCTGGACTTTAGAGATTCTACCTTGACCTGTGAGGGTACACCTCAGTATTACATTGCAGCCATCAGCGGGCCTTTTGGTCATAACTGAATTGTAGTCCTGTGGTAGGGATAAGGAGAAATGTGGGGTGAAGGGATTATTAAATATAAGTTGGGTGTCCTGTATTGTTTATGCTTTTGTTTGGCTTCTTGACGTGCAGTTAGATGAGCATTTTATGGAGTGAAGGTGATGGAAGTTGCTCACAGTTCCTCAGACACACAGTACAATTTGGAAGAAATACGAGGATGGGCTGCAAGCTCAGGTAACAACACACTCTGGAGTCACCCTTCCTGACACATTTGGAAGGTGTGGACTCACATAACATGTTTTTCCGTAGTCTCTCAACACACTGCTGTGGAGCCTAGGTCCTTCCCCAAGGTCACCAATGGATCTCTCACATACTTCTAAGAGGACTTGAATGTCAGAGATGGTGGACCTGGAGAACATTCTGAACACTGTGAAAGTCTTCTGGGATGTTTTGAGGCTGCAGGCTGGCAACATGTCTTGGGCAAGAGTAGAGTTTGTATCTGAGGAGTGAATTATAATGGAACCTTAAAAAGTGATTGTTTTGATGATTTGGATCATTCTTTTGTTGGTGACAGGGCAGGTATATGACCACTGATGTGACAAGATGGCTAAGGAGCTGACAGTTTTCCTTATCATGCACTACCCTGCCATGTTCTTCTTCCTTCTCATTGCAGAGGAGGTTGAGACTGCATCCATTTAATACCAGTACTTTAGTAATGATTCTGTTGACTCATTACAAGAGCGGAAGAAATTCTCATTACAAAAGAAGGATGCTGATAATGGTTTTGTTTTTCTGTCCTGGAAATAACTTTATTAAAGCTGTTATTTTCTCATTTCCAGCCTATCACCAATACTGGAAGAAAGTAACTGTAATTACATCCAGCAGAAGTTATACAAGGCTCTTCAGGGAATGAACAAAGCAGAGGACCTTGCTATAACTGGCAGTGCTCACTCAACCCAGGCAGAAGAGTGGACAACCATTCTGATTCGGAACTGCAGCATGCAGGTAATACGAATGCAAAAAGACCAGCTGTGAATATTTTTCCTTTCATGTCTTTGTATTGCCTTGGGAAGCATGGGCATGGGAAAAAAAGAACCAGCTTGTTCAACTGGCCTTACTGTCTTTGTATGACAATCTACAGACTTTCAGGGGTCTTAGTGCCTGTAAGCCATCATTCTTATTATGGTTCATATTATTAGGATACTTAGTAAAGAAAAAAAAAAACAACCCTGAGATTTAATACCTCTTGAATCCTGTTTCTGCTACTTAAATGGGGAAAAAGAGTTTAATACTGAATCCAGTGTTGTATTACCTGGTTTTCTAACAGCCTTCTAATACTAATACTGCCTGGTTAATTCCTATTAATTTGATGGTTTTACTATTAGCTTCCTTTCTGATTTTCCAGTTTCTAGGGATATTTATATATTACCTAATAAGGGTAAAAGTTTGCAATCCAAGTACTTATGGAGAAGGGAAGTTCTATTTTAATACATATTAATCTGTCAGGAGATGGCCTAATAGAATGCAAAATTCAAGTGGTAGAGCTGAGGCAAATTCTATTTGGAAATGAGATGACAGTGAGATGGATGTAGCTCTAAAATGGGTGGTTGACCTGACCAGAAGTTACAGGGTTGGTGCTGAAGCGACCGATTCCAGTTCTGTGACTTATGCTATCCAGAATTCTAGACTTTGACCATAATGGCCCTTTCACCTTCAAAATACTGTATTAAGATGTTTGGGGTATGTTTTATTTTCAGGCTGTGAATTGCACTTCGTGTTGCATGGTTCCTGTGACCCTGGAGATACAGATATTGTGGACTAAGGTGGGCCTTATGTCCAACCCACAAGCTCAAATACTGGGTGCACAGTACCTTTATCAGTGTCAGCCCCTGGA
The DNA here is from genome assembly GCF_047716275.1 of Strix uralensis. Lineage (NCBI taxonomy): Eukaryota > Metazoa > Chordata > Aves > Strigiformes > Strigidae > Strix > Strix uralensis. Next base: position 43,048,577 of record NC_133978.1, read on the forward strand.
GGTATGGAATTTAAAACCCCTCCCTCATACACAGAGGTAATTAAATGGGATTCACAGGTTATTTAAGAACCAAGGAATGAAATGGTCCTGACATTACTGCGTTGGGATTTACTGAACTTTAGCAGTGGTCTGGATGCAATGGCAAGAGTTTGTATTTAACAGCTCCATAGAGGAAGGTGGTTTTATGGTCTTACCAGTACTGTCCTTAATCAGTTGTAAAACTGGAAAAGGTACCTTATTTCTAGCCCCAAACCACCTTCTGCCACTTAAGGACTCAAACTTTAAACTTTTAATTATGCTCAGTATAAAGTAGTAGTTATAAGCATTCAATAACTACATGTTTATCTAGTTGTCTCTTAAAGCCTTGATAGGGAATTTGAGTTGATGTGTATTTGACAGACTCCACAGCATGCTGATAATATGTGCAAGAAGATATTTCTATTCCTCTAGGGGTTCTGAAATCACCAACAGGTAGCTGGGGAAGAGGCTAGTGCTGATGACAGCTGATTTGAAGAATTAGGGGGAAAGGGTATAAGCCAGAAAGGAGATTTCTAAGAGAAGAGTACATGACTGAAACATTCAAGATTGTGTTGGATGGGGCTCTGAGCAACATGATCTAGCCAAAGATGTCCCCGCTCATCACAGGGAGTTGGGCTAGATGACCTTTGAAGGTCCCTTCCAACCCAAACTATTCTATGATGTCAGCAGGAAGGTGGAGCTGACAGGTTCGCAAAGGAGAATGAATAGTCTTTTTCAGGCGTGTGTCAGTGGATCTCATTTTGGTGCAAGGCTGGATTCCTGACCTCAGAAAGTCCTTTGGGCAGCACATGTATTTGAAGGCTTACACTTCTGTGCCAGGGCTTTAGGGGGAGCAGCTGACACCTGCCCATGGTGTTCTCATGGCAGTGAGGTACTACGTGGCAAGTGTCTGTCTGATCTGTTACTACACTTTGAACTTTGAGACTCAGTTTCTTCTTTGAGACTCAGTCTAAATGAGATTTTACATCACTTGCTTGGATGTGTTTCATGGTACCTCTTAGTCCTCTCGCAACATACATGAAAAGAACATGATAGGAAAACGTTCACTGTGTAAAACATGTTGCCCTGAGGCAAACGGACACCCCGCCCCACAAAGATATTTTCTAAATCTGAGCTGTTACATGGCTCCATTAACAAAACTTCTGTCTGAGGAGGGAGACTTGCATTCCTAATATAAGTGCAGGTAAGGATTAGCCAATCTAGAACTGTGAGATTCAGATTTCATCTGTTTGAGCAACGGATGCCAATTACTTTAGAGCTGTAAGAAGGTATATTGCAAAGCCAATGATAAAGCAAGTTTCCATCAAGAAAAGAACACAGCATTAAAATCAGAACTGACCTCATCAGTGCAAATCCACAAATTAGGGTTGTTAGTAAAGACATTTTAGCAAAGGTACCAGTCAGGACTGTACCCAGCAGTTAAGAATTACAGCCATTTGCAAGCGTACCAGTGAGATCACCAATGTGTGCTGTATATTGCTTTACTTCTAAATTATGTCACTTCCTAGTTCTAGCCTACAGATTCTCTATCCAAGAACTATTAATTTTTAGAGAAAACCTTTTCCTTTAGACCACACTGTGTCACTGGAGAGTTGCCTTAGTGACTCACCAGAAAACACAGAACCCAGGAAAGACATCCCATTTCCTACACCCACCCACAGTATCTGGTCACAGTTGTATTTGGACTTCCTGAAAATACAAGATGGTCTTCAGTGATGTTAAGCTATACAAGGTGTTGCTTGTGGCTGCCTTCTCCCAGCTGTTGAGGAGGGGTTGTGTATGGGGTTTCTTCCCCACTAATCTCTGATTTTAAGGCAGATTTTGAAAGTCCAGACACAAAGCCAGAATCATTTTGAGGCTTCTTGTTGACTCAGGCGATTGTGCCTACCATGTGTTTGTTTACTCATTGATAGGAGAATTTATATCCACCAAGGGTGAAGGGGAGATTCTAATTGTAACTGCTCAGCAGTGGTAATTTGTGATGAAGGAATGATCTGGCACGGAGGGCAAGAAGGCCCCACTGCAACAAGAGGTTAAACTGGCTGGAACCAGGGATGCCAGACACAGATTCCTTGCAAAGGAGTGAAGTTTCCCTTGGTGATGAAATAAGAAACAGCCTCAGTATTATCTTGTAGCCATCCTGGAATGGGAACACCCTGGGGCACAAGCTCAGGGGCCACCTTTGGGCAGCAGAGCTGGGCTGGGGTTGGACCCACAGCTGGGCTGAGGTGCCCCATGCTGATGCTCTCGGGACTGGGGCTGGTGCAAGTGATTATAAGGAATCTGCTCATGATGCATCTTTGCAGACTCCATGTAGAACCATGTATGGTGATAGGACTCTGCCCAATGCATTGTTTATTACATTTTTCTTTTATGTTTAAGCACAAAAGTGTTTTTAATTTGCCTCAAGAGGTACCACAAAAATTCCCTAACAGGAGTCTCATATTTTTCTCTTAAAGAGTCATGAATTCTGTCTTGGAACTTTTTCAAATGTTTCCTGCACAGCTTTGCTCTAAAGGCAATGTCCCAGATTGTTTCCAGGGAAGTGAATGCAGTGGTGATTTCTCAGATTGGCTTAAACCAGTGCAAGTGCAGGAGGTATGCTGCCAGTAGATCCCTCTCTCGAGGTTAGCGTGCAGAGCTGGGAGGCTGGGGCAGGGAGTAAGGTTGCTCTTTTGGCAGCGGCGTGGTCTTAAGTCAGCCCAAGCTAGCAATGAAACTCCACACAGCTCAAGGAGTCAGTGTATTGTCTTAGAGCATTCTGTTGAAACAGAAAGGAACTGAGGCCTTAGAAGTTCAGTCCCCAGTTCCATCTTTACTAACTGACCTACCAATCTGTCTCCTTCCTGAAACAATATCCTAAAATGTGAGAAATTAGTTGTTGTATTGGGTCCTGGCTTTATTTTATTGATATTTTATTGAAAGGATAAAATCTTGTGGCAGTCCTCTCTGTTTCTGGCAGCAATCACCTGTTCAAAGGGCCAGATGATCTTATCTTACATAAAATATATAATTTTATAAAAAATACATCTGCGTTTGCTTCTGTTCTTGTTACCAACTAGCTGATACATCTTTCCTCTGAATAGAAGACTTACTCTAGCAGAGCTTGAGTCACTGCTTCCATTCTGGAGATCTATAATGCATGATGCACAGTAGCTACTGATCTTTCCCGAGACCTGTGCCCTCAATTAACCTGCCGAGTATCAATCCTAGGGAAGCAGAGTTACTCCACTAAAGATATGTATTTGAAACACTTAATTCCTACCATCCTGAAGACACCTTGCTTGCCAGTCGTCTACAGTGGGTCTCCATTAGCAAATCAAGGAGATGTATCTCTTGTATTAAGCTTGCTAAGCTCTTTGTGCTTTCCTTCTTGTTACAGTTCCTAAGCACAAGCGCAGTACCTTTGACAACTGTTGTTACCTTCGCTGACATGACGGAATGGCCAGAACCTCCACGAGGCCAGCCCCCAGTGCACTGGAAACTCCCGTTTGACATCTTTTTCCCATTCAAGGTGGCAATGAATTTGGAACGAAGTTACAGAGGTGATCTGGTTGGCTATTTTTTGTTGATTCTAATAATATCTAGTATTCTCTGCTTTTGAAAAGTCAGATAGACGGGGACCTGTACTTAAAGTTCAGTAAGTAAGTTGATACATTATGATCCAGATCATAGACTTTTCTCCTCAGGTTCTTATACTGTGCCTGTGATATCTATGTGCCTTCTATTCTTGGATTAAGCCACATGACCAGCTTTTGTCCTGTGTCCTGTCATGTCTCTGTTCTCCATATGCACTGTCTGCAAACTGCACTGCAGTGAAACACTTGAGGGATGGAGGGATCAAGAGACGGTGCGTTAATGAGGAACAAGGACGTTAAAATGAACGTTCCACGTTCCCAGAAACTGAAAGTTCTTTCTAAACCAAGGAGTATGGAGAGAGGAGCAAGGTTCATTCAGTCATCTTGCTGTTGGAGAAGCACCTGATTTTTCTACCTGGAACTAACTGAACACTTAAAATATAGGAGCCCTCCCAGGCAGCCTGAATTATTATTTTATGAGTAGACATGTCTGCCAGTCACCTTTAACCTGTCAGTGTTAGTTACGTGATAACCATGTCTCTGTGACAGTTCTTGACTCATATTTTTCTATACCTTTTCAAATACAGATATTAAATTGAAATTTTTGTGTTTTAATCGCTGTTTACATTAGCAATAGCATTACACAAGGCAAAATAATTGCAAATGTTCCATCCTCTGAAACTGAATTGAATTTTACTTGTTTGTCAAGACAGCTTCCTTCCTGATCTTTTTTTTTCTTGAAGAAACAGGCCCAAATATGGCTTTGCCTAGGTAAGGAACATTCTCTTGTGGCTCCAGATAGGAACTGGACTGATAATGATAGCCACTGAAATTCTAGGTGGCACATCAGAGACAGTTGTGAAGAGCCCTAAAGAAAAAAAATCAACTTTTTGATTGAAAGAATTTGTAGATGTATTATGAGACTGAAGCTTACTGCAATACCTTTCCTCTGGCTCAGTCTATAGAACCAGAATGTAAGTTTATTGGTTTTGAAGTTGAAGGTGATCTTCTGATTATCTAGTCTGCTCCACTGCATCACACAGGGTAAGGAAATCTGCTCGATCATTCCATGAAGTTGGTGGACAACAGTATATTTTTTTAGCAAAGGATTTATTATCTTAAATTCTTCAGATGGAAAAATCTGCCCCATCTAATGTCAAGGACTCCGGTGGAATCAATAATGGGCAAGAAAATTAGAGAAATCTGCCCTACCTTTAACAAAATGTGTTTCTTGCTTCTGTACCTATACTGTGTATAGCAACTTTTGCTCTTCCTCATTACAAACTTAAAACAGAAGAGTGCAAAAAAACCCCTGGAAAACTTGTAATTAGTCAGGATATCAAAGATGATAACCTGAATAAAACAAAACCACAACCCATCTAAAACATGCAGCTTATGGGGTAACTTCACATATTTAACTTTCCAATTGTTTGCATGGTTTATTAGCTTGGAAAAAATTCTGTGCTACTGTCTGCTGCTTCCATTGCTTCTGATTCCGGGGCAGCCCATGAAAGCCAGTGGGAACACATGAATTCTGATGTTATACATGGCTGGTGGTATCAGTACAGCAACAAGCTTTGATTTTAGAGAGACATGGCTTCTCAGCTGTGCCCATAGGATCTTTGCAAAGCTTTCAGCAAAACACATTTGTAGTCTATGTCACATGTCCTCTCATGCTCCTAATTTGTGGAATCCAGGAAATTAATTTAGAGGTGACAGTAACTGAATGGAACAAAGGGTTAGAGGGAGAAACTTGCCAGATGGAAGCACACTAAGGAGCTCACAGAAATCTTTAAGATGTCTTCTTTGGCTTTTCCTTTGCACACTAACGCCACCAGCGCCCCCCACTGCTCCTGCACAGCGGGTTTCTCTCTCTCGCCGCTTCACGTCAACTCGTGCTGCGCCCCGAGCCCCGCCGACACCGGCACCGGGCGGCCACGGCGGGCCGGGCTGGCTCTGCCCAGCGCGGCCGGCTCCCAGCCCCTCTGCTGGCGCCCCCGAAACCCCGCGGGGGGTTGAGCCGGAGAGCACGCAGCAGCGCCCCCGGGCGGGGGCGGGCGCTCCCGCCCGCCGCCCCTACTACGGCTGCAGAATGAACCGACCCCAGCTCCGGGACTCGGAAAAAGCCGCCGCCGCCGTCCCCCGCCCGGCCGCACCGGAGCGCCCAGACCGCGCGCTCGCGCCCCCTCCCCGCGCGCTGCCCGCCGGGGGCGGGGCCGGGCCGGAAGCAGCGTGTGGCGGCGGCGGCGGGAGTGTGAGTGCCGGGCGGTGAGGGCTGGGCTGGGCTGGGCCGGGCCGGGCCGGGCCGGGCCGGGCGGTGAGGGCCGGGATGGGCCGCGCTCCGCTCCGCCGGGCTCCGCGCCCTGCGCTGGCAAGCGGCCTCGGCCCGCGGTGGCGAGCTGTGTCCGGGGCCGGGAGGCCGCGACGAGGCCCGGTTGCGCCGCCCGGGGGGCGCCGTCGAGGCGGGCCCGTGCTGCTGCGGCTGAGCGCGGCGGGACGAGGCGCGGCGTGTCCGGCGCTGGGCTGGACCGGGCCTTTCGTCCCCGCACTGCGTGCGTCGGAGCGGTCGCTGCCGGTTCCTCTGCTGGAACGGGAGGGTCAGGGGCGGTGTCTGCAGGGCTCGCAGCGGTGGGGTGAGGACTTTGGGGGGGGGGGGGCGGGGGGGAAAAAGCGAGCTAAGCCTTAGAAGTTTAGAGGTGCGGTGCGGACATCGCGGCAGCGCTGCCTCGCGTCAGCGTGCTCCCTGTTGCGGTTCTCGCAAGCTTCCAGAGCCCCGCAGCCTTCGGGTCACGCCTCGACGGCTGCAGAGCGTTGCTACCTCGTGGACTTGTTGGCAAAGTGAAATTACAGTTTGCACCCTGCAAGCACTAGTTGATACGAGCTGCATTGGCCTTTCTTCCGGAGCTCTGTGAGAGCAGAGCTGTTGCTCCTCTTGAGATTTCTTTTTCCTTACTGGTCTCTTGCATCTACTTACAAGATTTTTGCATGCCCAAAGAAAATATTTAAACCCTCCTGACACTTGCATGACGCGTAAAAGTTATTACCTAGGTGTTGACCTGATTCTTGGTGATAAGCCTGTGTTGTTCACTTAGTGTTTCTTCACGGGAGATATAACAGGATTAGATCAGAGGGTTTTTAAGAAACCTGATAGCTCTCTGAAAGAAGTGATAAAACTGTAGATAAAGGAGACTTAATGAGCAAAGCTTACAGTTTTCCAAAAGCCCTTAGCGAGTGTCTCTGTACTACAAAGTCAAGAACAGTTTTGGTTTTTTAAATGAAAAATAACTAAGATGCTTCCATAAATGCTTATACCTGTGCTAACTGTACCCTAAAAAATGATGGTTACTTGGACGTGTTTACCTTCTTTCTGTTGTCATATTTGCTCTTGATGACACTGAGAAGCAATTTACAAAGAGTTTAAGTTTTATTTTTTCCTGTTCTGTAGTATTTGTATTTAATCACTGTAGAAAGTACATTACCTTTTCTGTATATGTGTCAGTGAATAATACTTGTGTCAATTGCTGTACTGATTTGTTTGGTTGTTTGCTGTACTACCTTGCTCTTCTAAGCTACTCTTTGCCAGGGCTGTCATAAGAAGTGTATTCAGTAATAGGGAGCATCTTTCAGGCTTAGCTTCAGTAATTTTTCAGTTGCTCTTGTTGCACGTTGTATTAGTAGGAATATGAAAGCAATGGTATTTTTGTTTTTCTGCAGCATCTAGGGAAGAAAACACCGGAGAGTCAGTGTGGATGGTATTCTGAAAAGTCAGTTTGAGGTGTAGTGAAAGTCAAAGAGCAAATAGAATGGTAGAAATTATCAGGTAAGGAATGAAGTGCAGAATAACAGACCATATCATGCCACTGTATAAATCCTTGCCTCGTCCAGACTTGGGTACTCTGTGCAGTTCTGGACTTTCCCTTGGGTAATGTGCTATACTCTGTTTAGGATAATTGGGGAGGTGGAGGAAGAGCAATGGAGATGATTGTAGGTCTGAAATAGCCTTGATATAAGGAGAGTTAAGAGCATCCTATACTGACTTATTAGTGGCAGCATAGTTGAAGGAGTTGCTCTGATTCTCTCTTGCTTGTGCTAGTACTCATGTGATTGTACAGACAGGTGGGTCAGTTGGTCTTTGACCAGAATATTACCATGATCAAGCTGTTTTTCGGAGGGGGGTGGGAACTGCACCTTTGAGCAGGAGGGGTGGCAAAACTGGTGCACTTCGGGTGCTAGAATTGTTTAGGGACAACTTGAGCATCACAGCAGAGGGAGGAATGAGAGGGTGGGTGCACTACAAGTCTGTACAGTCATGAGTGGTGTGAAAAAGGTGAATAGCCCCAGAGCCACGCAAAGCTGGAGACTGGGAGAGTACTCAGGTGGTTTTAATTCCTTTTTTGCCCTGCCCATGTACTTTATCTGGGCATCTGACGGACTGCTGTTCTACTGATGTGTTTTATTTTATTTCTTATTTTCCCCATTAGGATTTGGGTGTCATCTTAACCTTTATAGAAACTGAATGCTATCTTGTTTCTCCCCAACCCCAAAAGAAGAGGGAAAGATGTTGTGAGGGCAGAGAATAAAAAAGTAAAGGTAGGTGAAGGAAAATGGCTTAAAAATAAGGAACTGGAGGGAATTCTGAGCTGCGCATGCACCGTTCCATGCGGCTGAAGTGCTGATGAATGCTGTTTTGAGTGGTGCTGCTCTTGGAGTAGGATAGGGGCTTAGAAATAAATCCCACGGTTGGTGATCGTTCCCTGGTTTTTCTTAGGAAGTTGTGGCTGGCTGGCTGGCTTAGCTGTTGCCAGAAGGCAGTTGTTGAAGAGGTTCCACAATGGTGCTTTGGAAATGGAGGGTATGAATTCAAAAAAATATTGTAGGGTAAAAAAGTGCAACTAAAGTTTCTGTAAGAGGTTATAGAAGAGAGGCTGACACCCAGGGTACTAAACGTAGAAATCAGTCTTTCTCCTGAAATATTAAACAAGAGTGCTGACTTCAGTCTACATTTTTGATTTATTTTCATTCTATCCTTGCATTTCCCTGGCTACAGTTTCTCCTGGTTATGAGCACGTGTCCTGGTTACGTGATTTGTATCTTGTCCTTTAGTGGCACTATTGTCACTTTACTAACCATAGCTATTACAAAATTTTTAATCAGCCTCATTGCTTTTCCTGTATGATCTTTGGAATTTGTACAGCCTTCATTTGATGGCTATAGGGAAGCTGGAACAGAACTGGAATGCTGGTTCTATCATCTTTGTCCTTAACAGCTGGTGGAACCTGTTGTTTTGCTGCTCAGTGCTGAAAACAGGTGGTAGAAGAAAGTAGCCAGATTAGATCCAGGCAAGAGTAGAGAGATGGTGTCAGGAGGTGGGAAATACTTGAAAGATGCTAACTAACCCTCTCTTGAGGTTTCTTAGTAAGGACTAGTCCTTGGTTAAATGTACCTGTGTCCTTATGTTCCTCACTGAGTAATGTTGATTAAAGCAGATACTCTGTGTGATTTTTTTTTTTTTTTTTTTTTTAGTTAGTGGGGGGAGAAAAGTCTTTGCCACAAACACAGGTGTATCTCTGTGCAGTTGTGTCTAGGACTGAAGGTGGACTGTAGCATGTCTGCCTACAGATTGTTAATACCATCAGGATAGTTCCATGCTTTTTCTCAAAGATGAAACTCTTTTTAAGATTACTCAAGATGTTCACTGCCCTTAACTATGTGAAACCACAGTTTTCCATTGCTCACTTCCTACTATGCTTGCTATACACTGAAGTAAATAACTGCTGACCAGGTAGCAAATTTAGGATTCCTTGCCACTAACAAGCATCCTTCCATAAAAACTACTGGTTTCGTGTGGCAGATGAAAGTACCAATTTAGTTTCTGTTCATTTTCTCTTACCAATTCTTCCTCTATTTCAGTGTCTGGAAAAGAAAAGCAGCTCCTCAGTATCTGCGAGGGTTGAGGGGAACCTGTTGCTTCCTATTTGGAAGCATAGTTCATAGAAGTTGCACTTGCTAAATTAGTGGCCTTAGGCTTACAGTTGGATTCAGTGATCTTAAAGCTCTTTTCCAACCTAAATGATTCTAGGATTCTCTTAATTTAGAAGTGAATGCAGATGGGATATGGGAGATAGTGAAGAGCAAAGCACTCTTGCCCTTGTGGAGGCGTTTGGGCTGCAGTAGAGAGAACAAAGCACCTGAAGGAGGTAAAGTGCCTGAGGAGGTAAAGCCACTCTCAGAAGTTTGGCTACAGATCTCTTTCATCTGCTGTCTGCATCAGACTACGAACATCTGAGAACAGAGAGAATCAAGGTCAAGGGAAGCTTGATGTGGGAGATGGCCAGGCAGCCTGTGCAGTGGGTAGGGCTGTCTGGACTAGTCTGGGACTAGACAGAAAACAGTTGTTAATGCTGTAACTTGTAAAGCCCTGGATTTTGTGCTGCAACGTGGAGTAGAATTACATCATCTGCTGGGACAGCAGGGTGGGAAGGTGTGCGTGCTGGTGGGAGGGATGAGGCTGGAGTCGCTGGGGTTGCATCAGCCAGCGGTTGGTTTTTAGTCCGCGCTTGCAGCGCTGATGTGGCTCCCGCTGCCGGGCGGCTGAGCCACGTCTGCCGCCCGCCGCTCTGCGGGACCACCGGCGGCTCTGCGGGACTGCAGGGTCTGCTTCTCTCAGAAATCTGTGTCTCGGTTTCAGCAGGAGGGCTCAGGTACGGAAATTCTGGTCGGTCGAAGTTCTCAGGCGAGGAGTGACGCCTGTAGGTGTCACTGATAAACGTGCAACAAGCAGTTTGTCTGCCGTTGTCTTTCGTTAAACTTCCTGTCTGTGCTTGAGTGGGTTCTGCTGCTGCCTGTATGCCAGTCGCTGGTTCCTCTGCTCGCCCTTTCCAGGGCAGACAGCGGGAGGCCCTGGTCCTGGCCCTAGTGCTGCTACCACACACCCCTGCTTGTGCTGCTTAACTTGCTTATAGACAAGGTGTAACAAATGGAACTTCCGCAGAGGCTGTCTTTTGAGACATTCAGATTGCCGCTATTAGAACGCTTCTAACAGGCCAGTGATAGGGTTTTACTTTGCTGCACAAGGCAATGCCAGTAGACGCAGACTGCCGTGACCACACTGTCCTGCTGGAATGGATTCCTGGTAGAAAAGAATCGCATGGTACATGTTGCTTTGAATTGCCTGTTCTCAGTGTGTATAACTTCTGTAGAACCTGGGCAAAGCTATTTGCGAACTGTGCTAAAGACAATTTATTTGAAGCTTTTCTTTATTTTAGTTAGTTCTGAACTGGCTTCCCTCTGGGAAGGTTTCTTGGTTTTGAGTTTGCACTAAGAACTGCAGATTTTTTTTTTTTTTAATTACAAAAGTTATAGTTGGTAAGGTGACAAAGCTATTTAAATAACAAAGCCCACTGTATGTTACAGAGGACTTATTTGTGATATGGTAAAGACTTAATTCATTAAAATTGTGTGCATTCCCTGGGAACTTGATTTATCTCTGCTTAAGTGTAGTACAGTATAGCTCTTTCTATAGGAGTTTGGTTTCCAGATTTTTTTCACTTGTGGAATGTCCTAACACGCAGTTGAGATATTGGCCTTTTATATATAAAACTGTGAAAAAAGTTTATTTAGTTTTATTTTGTCAACTCACTGCAAATAGTTGTGGACATCCCATGGGCCTGCAGCCAACAGACTGAAAAATGAGTGTTACAGATTGTTGTTAAAGGCACCAGTTCTAGGATTTGAGACCTATTATTGCTTGGGAAGGTGACTAAGTCTCTTTACACTAATCTGGAACAGAACCTAAATGCAATGTGCTACTTAACAGCTGCTATGAAGATAATAAATTCCTGAAAATTGTCCAATAGCATGGCTTTATATGAGTGATAAGGATAACTTTTATTGTTTAAAGAGATGATGGCAGAATGGTATTTTTAAAAGTCAGGTTGGGAGACTAGTTTGGAAGGAGTAGGTTTTCCTGGTAATGAAAAAAACAAATTTTTAAGCTGATGCTAGAGTCTTGGAGAAATACTGGAATAATGCATTTTGCATTTCTTTTTATTGCTCCCTCCCCTCCAAGTAAGGCAGAAGTTTTTGCATTTTTTTTAATTATGTACCTTTTCTTGATTTGTTACTGAAGACCAGAACCATTCCAGGTATGGAAAGTGAGGATTGAAATTAACTTTAAATCACTGATTGAGTGAGAAGAGAGAAAGGAGTTGTTCTGTATCCTCAGACTACCCTGAAAGAAAGCTTGTCATTTACAGCATGCCCTGTGCTCTGTGCTTTCTGGCAGCATCATTCCTATTTCATGTATCTCTTTTCTTGATGTCTGCTGCTGCTTTAAAACTTTGTTTCTGTCTTCCTGTTAACTTAGTTTCCTTGCCTTTTCCCACAAACTAGTTTCAAAAATGTGCTATTTCTTTCTGATCTTTTTTCCTTCGAAAGATCCATGCTGTCTGCCACTTCTCACTCCTTGTTGTCTGCTCACTCTTAGCAGAGTTGTCTCTGGGAAAGGGAAACAGGAGGCAGTCTTCCAGGACAGGGTTGCCCTTAGTTGCAAGCAGCCTTGCAGTGAGAATGTGAAGTGATTCTGGCAGATCAGGAGGAGCAGCCACAGAGGCAACACAGCTTGATCCATCTGTATTCTAGTGACAGTGCAACACCAGGTGTAGATTATTACTGTAGTGGGAGTTAAAGGCCTGATAGGAGAGATTGTAACAGAAGTCTGGGGGTGAAACTTCTGATTCTGTTCCCTAAGGGAACAGAAGGTCTGTGAAGGGAGCTGAAGAGGAACAGGCAGTTCCACTCAGGATGACTGTGGTGGAAGGGGTTCTGGGTAAAGGACCTGCTGTTTGCCAGTTCAGGTTGTCAGGAGCTACTGGACTTTGAACATCCCTCTGAGACACAATTAAGACCTACTGGGAAGATGATGGCTGACAGTAGATGCCAGGGTGAACTTCAAGGTGGAGAAGTCAAACAGCCAGACATACGAACTGTGGGAACTGTTGTGCCTTCCAGGGGCATGTGCATGAGGTGGCTGCTAAGGGTTCAAAGACGGAATGTCTAGTTAGTTCTGTTCACCAGCTCCTTTAAGCTTGCCCTGTTATGAGAAGAAAACTTGGACTACTTGCTCAGTTGTATCATCTGCTCTGAGTCCGTTGTCTGCCTCATCCCGACAGTGGTCAAGACTGCCATTTCAGGGACATTGCAGATTAATATTGTTAAAATGCCATCCTATGTAATCTTTACTAGCTGAAACAGCAGAACCATTATCTGCTGGTAACTGCCTTGTCTTATGTAGAAGTGTATGTTTTGGTAAGGATTATAATGAGGTATAATAACAATACACTGATGCAGAGTAATGAAGCAACTTCAAGTGTTCCTGTACATGTATGCCAGAACTGCCAGGCGCTATAATTGTCACGGTACTTGTAATGGCAGTCTTCCAGTGCAGCTAGTTTGAGCTCTCCTTGTCCTCTCTTCAATACCTTCTCTCTACCACAGCTTATGCAATGTTGTTAGCTCTGTTCCAATGATGCAGAGGGATGGATTGGAAGCAAAATTTTCTAAAAGGAGAAGAGGAGGTTTCATGGCTTAAGCACTGCCTGAGAGAACTGGATTCTTCTTTATCTCCTTTGTTTCCTTTGTGATACTAGATGCATTACTTCAGCTAGACTTGTCATAGGAAATCGCAGATTTTGTATCCCTTGTTTGCTGGGTGCTTGCTCTAGTGGATTTTGATTTCAAGAATCCTGAGTATTTACAAGTTCAGTCAAGGGAAACTAATGCCAGATATCTTGGAAATTGGTGTCCTTATTTGTAATCGTGGTTAGTGTCTTGTCATTTGGTAATGCTCAGGGAAAAGTGAATCAGCATATCTTCTATACTGAATAGCGCTGAGATACATGGAAGTATAGTAGATAGATGCTCTTTTGTGGCACGTACGGAGAAGTCTGGATGATACAACTTCTCTACATGTTATTTTTTTTTTTCTTCCAGGCTTCTCTGCAGACAAAGTTATGACTTTTCTCCATTGTAGGCACACTCAGTAATAGTCTTTTCCCTTCTTGGGGAACCATGTTTTGTTCTGGATCTTTAATAATGATCCCCTGTCAGCAGGTGGGGAACAGGGGCCTTCAGTTCTTCTAAGTCACAGTCAGAATTCTGCAAAATGGAGAGAGTGGGCTGCCTGTCTCTTGCACAAGGAAATTGTGTTAAGACTCTACAGGACAAAGAGGACTAGGCGGAGACAGGAGAGGAGAGAAATATAGATGGAAATTCACTGATATTTAACCAGTTTTTCCCCTTCCTCCCTCCCTTTTAACTTACAGATATCCTTGATTTGCAGAAGGCATCCCAAAATGTTGTGTCGAGCTGCTCTGAGCCCTCTTGTCCGTTCCCCTGGATGGTGCTTTGTGTTACCGCCACATGCCATCGCAGCCATTTCCCGTTTATGTATGTATGAGAAAGCACATGTTTGTAATAATGTTGATCAGTATGTGTCTGGGCACGCCTATTCTCCTTACTATGTTGCAAGTAAAATCACCTCATTAACATCATTCAAAGCTTATAACCTCTAGAGTGAGCTGCAGTTGAAGCTCTGCTTTCTTAATGTTACTTCCTCCCTTAATTCAATAATATTCAGCTGGTTGTCTGGGAGGGTGTATTTTTCATTCTGATGTGCATTTCAAGCAAAAAAAAAATCAGTTGTGAAAGTACTGCTACTGTAAAAGTTCTTTATTTCAGCCTCATACATTCCTGGAAAACAAGATCTGATTGTGCCTGTACCCCCATCTGCATTTTCAGCCTACAGATGTCTTGAGTAAAGCAAGGTGTGAAGCTCAAATTTATTCAGATTAGATAAAAGTGGAAAGATGCTTGCAGGAAACCTGAGTGGAAATACATAGGTGCCCTGTAAATAGTTGTTCCCGGAAAATCTAACTTGAGAGAACCATTCACTGTCTATTTGATTGGTGGTCTGAAATAGAGAAGGCAGGGATAGATCAACTGTATTAGATCAAGAGATTAACTGTTTACTGTTGCATGCAAAATTAATTTCCCATTGGTCTGTGTGTTAAGAGTTCTATTTTGTTGATGTTTATATGAATTAATGAATGTTGAAATCTTAAAAATGCTAAACTTGTTTTTTTCTATAGCTCTGTTGATTTCTGCATTTGCAGTATTTCTACGTATTCTGTGTTCTTCAAAGTCAGTAAATTACTCATTTAACACTGTGAAAATTATTCCTTAGTATTAACAGTAGTCAGTGTACAGGATTGGAACAACTCTGGTTACTTCATCAGTTGCGTTCTAAAGCTAGATTGGCATTTATCACAGGGTTTTTTTTGTTCTCTACTGTTGCTGTTGTGATTGTGTTCAGCTTGTGTGTTTTGAAATTCTGCTTCTTTACTCCTCAGAAGCCAGCTTCATGCACATTACCTGAAAGGATCTGCAGTGCCAAATACTTAAATCTTTTCATATTTCCCCTTCATTATTAAGGAAGTGAAACTGTTGACAAGGTACTGGATATAAACACTGGAATGCCTAGAAACCTATTTGTCCAAAAAGTTGACTGGATGGCTATATCAGTTTCTCCCTAATTGCATATAAGGCAAGTTAATGGGCTTGCATCACCAGAAATGTTTTGCTTATGTAACATGGGAGCTGATATCTCAGTTCAGTCTAAAATAACTAAAAAAGGTAGGTTTATGCAGTCATAGAACAAGGTTAGCAATTAGGACTTCAGTGGAGATGAATGAAATTTTCTGCTTGTTCTAGAACCATTGTCTTTTTCCTGTTTTTCTGAAAAACTAAGTGGTGTTTTTTCAGATACTGGTTATCCCTCAACAAACGCCGCCGCCTTGGAACCTTCTAAACCCTGAAGTTCTAACCAACAAAATGGGAAATAAATTGGTTTTACTCCTTTCTGGTCATACTGTGTGGGATAAGCGAATACTGTATAGTAATGTATAATACTGGAAAGAACAGTTAAATTGGACTCTTTCAACTATTCTTTCATATGTATTGTAGGCCTTATTTACATTCACATGAATGCCCCCTATGAAAATGACAGGCAAACGAAACTCCTCTCCAGATTCCATTTTCTACTTTTATATGTATGACATGTTAGTGCAGCCCTCAGTTAAGATTAATCATTTAAGCTTCTTCTGCATGTATAATGAACAAAAGATTTGTTTATTTAAAACATTGTTAAATGACAAGTTTCTCTTTTCTGTAGCACTGTGTTCATCCATGTCTGTCTTCAGCAGAAGAAACACCCAGAATAGTCACTTCAAGTTATAAATTAATCTATTCTGTATTATAAAGTATCAAAATTAGAGAGACTGAACAGATTAAATAAAATCAGATAACTCTGACCATGTCATAAGATTCAGTTTACTGATTTTTAAAGAAGCCTCTACATCTTCAGAGGAGATACCGGTTAGGATTGGCTAGAATAGAATATTTTCAGTTGGAAGGGATCTACAATGATCATCTAGTCCATCTCCCTGGCCACTTCAGGGCTGACCAGAAGTTAGAGAATGTTATTAAGGGCATTGTCCAAATGTCTCTTCAACCCTGACAGGCTGGGGGCATCAAGCCCCTCTCCAGGAAGCCTGTTCCAGGGTTTGAACACCCTCTTGATAAAGAAATGCTTCCATATGTCTGGTCTGAACCTCCCCTGGTGCAGTTTTGAGCCATTCCCAGGCATCCCATCCGTGGATCCTGCAGAGAGGCCTGAGGTGGCCCCTCAGCCCCCTTCTCCCCAGATGGGACCAGCCCGGAGCCCTCAGCCGCCCCTGGCAGGACCTGCCTCCCAGCCCCTCCCCAGCTCGGTTCCCCTCCTCGGGACACATTTGAGGCCCTTCACGTCCTTCTCCAGCGGTGGGGCCCAGCCCGGCCACCAGCGCTCCAGGTGAGGGCGCGCCAGCGCTGGCCATGGCAGGACAGTCCCCTCTCTGGGCCGCTGGCCATGCCGGGGTGGATGCCCCCGGGAAGCGGGTTGCCCTCTTGGGGCCGGGACACGCTGCTGGCTCCTGCTGAGCTGCTGCCCCCCAGCACCCCCAGAGCCCTCTCTGCAAGGCTCTCCCCAGCCACTCCTCTCCCAGTTGATACTTGGGCCCAGTGTTACTCTGTCCCCAGGGCAGAATCCGGCATTTCTTCTTGTTACATTTCATGCCGGTGAGGATTGCCCAGTGCTCCGATCTATCTACGTCCTTCTGCAAGGCCTCTTGTCCCTTGGGAGAGTCAACGGCACCTCCCAGTTTAGTATCATCAGTAAACGTGCTAATGGTGCAATCGACTCCTGCATCCAGATCATCAATAAAAATACTGAGTAGTGCTGGTCCTAGGAAAGCCTTGAAGAACACCACTGGGGAGTGGTCATCAGCCAGACGTAGCCCCATTCACTGCAGCCCCTTGAGCTCTGCTGTCCAGCCAGTTCTCCATCCAGTGCACCATGAATCTGTTCATCTCACAGTTGGACAACTTGTTTGGAAGGATGCTGTGAGGAACAGTATGACAAGCCTCAGTAAAATCCTGAAAAACTGCATCTACCGCCTTCCCTTCATCCACTGGGTGGGTGACCTTGTCATAGAAGGATATCAAATTAGTTAAACAGGACTTTCCCTTTATGGACCCATGCTGATTGTGCCTGATGATTGCATTGTTCTTTAAATGCCTTTCTGTAGCATCCAGTATGATGATCTCCATAATTTTTCCATGAATGTGTGCCATCTTTTGACTAAGTTGAACTTTTGGCACCAGAGTGTAGCCTCAGTAGCCATTTTTTCTGTAATTATGTCAGAGGTGTTCTTCCTCTTTTTTGCTAGGCTGGTATTTTTGAGACTGTCTAAAAGTTGAGTTGGTTTAATGCAGTTTCTGAATAGTAATAGAAGAACTAAATGGAAGATAAGAAAATGTAGTTTCAAATTTTTTTCATGTAATATGGCTTTCCATATTATATTATCCAGTTGACACACTTAGACTACAGGTATCTACACGACTCCTTTTTTAGACAAAATTCACTGTGGCTCTGCAAAACGTCATATGAAGTGTGTTGGCAATGCTTTCCATCTGCCTTCATTCCTTCATCTTAACTGTGGGACTGTATGTGTTTGGGTCCACTTCTTTGTCAGTTAGAAAGGATCCAGGCTGTTCCTTGTGATTGTACCTTAATAGTCACTATGCTCTTTAATCTGCTGTGCTGATAGTGGTCTTAATGTCCTTTGCAGGCATTTTGAAAACAAAGATTTTGCTGAGGAATGTTGCCTAGCTCATTGATTTGGACAAAGTGTCAGCCTTGTGTATCTTGTATCTTACCTGTGTAATACTGTGACTGTCTCTTGTACCTCCAACAACTAATTATCCTATAGGAAGGAGACTTCCAGTTCACGAGTCCATCATCCCCCTTCTACTGCCCCTGGTTGAGCAATGTGCAAAAGTACCCAACTCAGGGATGTTCTAAAAGCTGTGTTTCTTTTCTTTCCTAACAGTCAAGCTTTCTGTACTACTGCAGACAGAAAAGCTCTCTAGCTGTATCTAATGAAGCAAGGCAAAGGAGACCGTTTTTAAAACTAGTACTTACTTCTGATGTGGGCTGTATGGGCTCTTTCACAGTGTCCTTCAGTTTGGTCTTCTAGATGCCCAGAGTCAAAGCTCTGTGACCCATGCGATATTGCCTTATATACTTTAGGGATGGTTACTGCTGATCAGATATTATTGGTTATCACTTTATTTTGATGACTTGAAAGCTAGCCTTTCATTCCCAGTCACTGAGAAGCCTATTGTGAGCTTTAGCCTTGGATAGGGAGGAAATGTTACATGACTTCAAGGGATTAAAGTCTAAATGAAACACTTAAGACGACATTTCCCTCCTGCTCCCCCCCCCTCCTCCCCGCTCCCCCCCTCCCCCCCCCCATCCCCCCTCTCCCCCCCCCCCCCCCCCCCTCCTCTCTCCCCCGCCACCCCCTCCCCCCAGATCTTCCTCGCCATAACCAAAGGTTAAGGAATGAATCCATCCGCTGTTGGAGCAACATCCCATTTATCACCATGCCGCTCAGCCGTGCACATGGAAAATCGTTTGCACACCGCAGCGAGCTGAAGCATGCGAAGCGGATTGTAGTGAAGCTGGGTAGTGCTGTTGTGACTCGAGGGGACGAGTGCGGCTTGGCCCTTGGGAGGCTGGCGTCTATTGTAGAGCAGGTAATTCTGTGACTGAAGTGGAATGTTTGTTTTAATTTCAGATACTTGGTAATTGTTGGATGGCATGGGAGATTGTAGAAAAAAACTCATAAAGCAGTGATGGCCCTTTAAAGCAACGTGTTGGCCTTTCCCTTTTTCATCCCCCTGTGCTGTGGTAGCATAAACCATGTAACTCAGTAAGTCGGTTTTGGAAGGTGTGGTGGGCTGACCCCAGCCAGCAGCTAAGCACGCATACAGATGCTTGTTTGCTCCCCATACCTCCACCCCACCACCAGTCAGATTAGGAAGAAAATAGGAAGAGCAAAAGTAAGAAAACTCATGTGCTGAAATAAAGACAGTTTAATAAGTGAAGGAAAGGGGAAAAGAAACAAGTGATGCTAAGACAATAACTCACTACCTAGTGCAAGCAGACCAATTCCCAGCTAGTCCCCGAGTGACAGCTACCTTGGAAGACAACCCCCTGCGCTTTCCTATTCTGCTACCCCAGTTTTATTACTGAGCATGACGTTATACGGTATGGAATGTCCCTCTGGCCAGTTCCTGTCAACCGTCCCTAACCCTTACCTTACCTGCTATGATGGGACATAGTGGGAAAAAGAAAGCCTTGAAGCTCTGCAAGTACTATTTAGCAATAGGCAAAACATCGGAATATTATCAACAGTGTTTTAGTCCTGAATTCCAAAACACAGCACCATATGGGCCCTTATGAAGAAAGTTCACTCCGCCTCGGCCAGACCCAGTATAGAGAGATTTGCACAGTGAGATTTTTATGCAATAGTTAAGACATGACTGGGGCATTAATTGGATCTAGTGGCACTGAAGTTTGTGAAGTCTGCAGAAAGAGTAGTCTCTTCTTGATTACCTGAGCATTTGCCGATTTCCTTCAGGAGAAAGCTTGAAACCTTGTTACTTGTAGGAAAAACTGATGGGATCAACTCATGGATTGGTTCTCCAAAATGAAATTATGACCTTGAGGGAGATGGACATGTCTTCTCTGGGAAGTAAAGTTAACATAAATTAAATTCATCTAAGACATTTAGCTTTAGAGCTTTGAAAGGAATCTGGACAGA
Organism: Strix uralensis; assembly: GCF_047716275.1. Lineage (NCBI taxonomy): Eukaryota > Metazoa > Chordata > Aves > Strigiformes > Strigidae > Strix > Strix uralensis. Next base: position 43,068,459 of record NC_133978.1, read on the forward strand.
TGCATATAAGGAAGAAGTAATTAAAAGCTGTGCTATCAGAGTTAGCTTCTTCACTATTGGAATACAAAGTTACTGTATAATGTCAGTCTTGAGAATGGGTGGTGAATAAGAAGGTTGGCGGAAGGTACAGCTGCTACTTGACAGCTTTTTCATCTTATCTTTCCTTATCTGTAGCAATGGAGGTGGAGGGGCAAGGGGTGTAGATGTGTTACTGTGTAATAAGTATTGTGAAAATTCAGCATGACTGTTGTAAAAATTAGTATTGTGAAAAGAAAGTTTAGCAGAAGCTGAAGATTGCATACAGTCTTTTTCATAGCTGCTGAGTGGCTAGGAAGACGTGCAGGAATATCTTAGTGGTTGCCTTGCTTTGCGCATCCATGGATGAAGCAAAATCCTTGTGTCAGCAAGAACTGGTGATCATAAGGTTGCCTGTAACAGCCAGAATTGTCATGCTAGCAGTAGTCGTACTCCAGGCTCTATTTCTTGCATTCTGTATTTACAGGTGTCAATGCTTCAAAATCAGGGCCGAGAGATGATGATTGTCACCAGTGGTGCTGTAGCTTTTGGAAAGCAGCGCTTACGTCATGAGATCTTGCTTTCTCAGAGTGTGAGGCAAGCGCTTCATTCAGGCCAGAATCAGCTAAAAGATATGGTGAGTGGCAGGTGGCACTCCTGCTTCTTCTTGAACATTGGGTAGTACCTGCTCAAGTCACTGCCTGACAGATGTTCTTTATCTTTGTAGGCTATTCCAGTCTTGGAGGCCCGAGCCTGTGCAGCAGCTGGCCAGAGTGGACTAATGGCTCTGTATGAGGCCATGTTTACGCAGTACAGCATCTGTGCAGCTCAAGTAAGGGATTCCTTCTTTCCTAGACTGACTTGCTACTTCAGTCAATGATAGAATTGTTGGATTTTATCCATGTTTTATATGCTGCTGTCTTTATTGTAGTCTTGTATTTCCATTGCCATCCTACTTTTGGGCCTTATTATTGTAGTGTAAATGGTAGCTTACACAGGAGTGACTTGCTAAGTGTTTCTGAGATGGAGTTATCTGTCGTCAAGGTGAAGCAAACAGGCTTTTTTTTTTTTTTTTTGAGTTTGTGTGTGTCCTGCTCTTAGGTATGGGGTGCCGGGTGGGAGTGGGGGATGGTGTCTGCCAAAGTTGGTGATCTGAAGTGAGGGTTTAAAAATCACAAGAGGCTGAACTGCCACATGTTCTGTAAAGCTGACAGAAGTGATATCCACACTTCAGAACTTGCTGTCCATCTGCTCCTTAAACCTTTCTAACTTGTGGGTGATGGTGTCCCTAGCCTGGGTCTTCTACCTATACTGCATGCTGCAACTGTATTAATTGAACTACTCTTAAACAGGCTTTGCTTATCTTAAATACTCTGAGAATACAGAATTGCATCAACTATAAGGCCTTATTTGTTTAGACACTTTTAATTAATTTAGGAGCCTCGCTTGGAGGAACTTCTTCCTATAATACAGTATAGCTGATATCATGAAAATGTTTACAGCATAGCTAACAATCACTATAATAATATGTGCTGGATTATAATCTTGTTCAAGTCTGTAGACAGCTATCATTCCTTCGATTTAAAAGAATTAATTGCCCATGCCAAAAAAGTCAGCGTACACATTGATTCAAATTGCTGTTGTAACATTTGTGTGATGGAGTTGTTTGCTTAGTTCTCAAATGTCCAATGGCAGAGTAAAAGTTTAAAAAATGTCTCTTCAGAGCAGACATTGAGGTTTTTTTAGCTTAAAATGCTAGAAAGAAAGAGGTGGTGTCTGCCTGCAGGAGGCTTTAAGACCAAGATTCTTTCAGAAAAGGAAGTGAGTTCTAGAGCTGAAGAGAAGTCTTGAGACAAAGCATCCCTTCTGCTTGCAACAGTAGAAACATTACACTGCAAGGAAAAACATGGACGGCAGTGTCTTGAGCAATCTATCAGATTGTTTAGGGCTTTAGTAGTTATCATCAGCATTTATGTTCTGCTTATGGGTTTTTTTTTCGAAACTGATTCCTGAAGCCTGTGATCTGTCAGCTTGAGAAAGGCCATTATAGGTTCCAGTGGAAGTTAAGGCATATAAACCTGAAAATGTTGTGGAAAGAACATGTCTCACTTATATTCTTTATCCTTTAAATGTTGCTTATGTTTCTTTAGTGACCTGAAGGGCATGCCTGATCTGTTATGAGATGTTAATACATATGTTCATGATGTTCTTATCAGGAAAAGTGATAGGCTATGTATATATTAATTTTTTTGCCTCCTTTTAGATTTTAGTCACCAACCTGGATTTTCATGATGAGCAGAAGCGTCGGAACTTAAATGGAACATTGCATGAGCTTTTAAGAATGAATATAGTCCCTATAATTAACACTAATGATGCAGTTGTTCCACCTCCAGAGCCGAACAGTGATCTGCAGGGGGTAAATGTGGGTAAAGTATTGCAAGGGGCTGGATTCTGCTTGTAGATGGTACAGCACTAATGTGTACTTCACTAATTCTATAAGTGGGGACCTCTGAAGCCTGCAGCAGGGAAAAAAACATACCAAAAATTAGTAATGTGGACAGAGGGTACTGGAACACTATGCTGACCTGTCTGTTTCTGGCATGATACAGTACTCTGGGGTGAAAGCATGGCAGATGATGTCTGCTCTGCCAAGAGCAAGCATGCCCAGTTTAGTTTTCACTGAGTAGTTGAAGCTGGAAGGGACTTCTGCAGGTCATCTATTCCAGCACCTCCACTTAAAGCAGGCTCAGTTAGTACCTCTGCTCCTGCCACTGGGCATCAAGGTGGAGAATGCAGGTGCTGATCACACTGCTTATCATTTTGATACCGCTTTACTGCATTCCAAAAGCATATGTACTTTGACACAAAGATCACCTTCTAAGTTTCCAGTGGGTGTGAACAAAGTAGCTCAGAAGGACTTGGTAGTGCTGAGGTAGTTTGCTTTTGTATGTTGTGGCCAAACAGTTTCTTAGTTCTTCCTGCTATTCAGTGCTGCTGATATGCATGTGCATTGCAGGTGATTAGTGTGAAGGATAACGACAGTCTGGCAGCACGACTGGCTGTGGAAATGAAAACTGATCTTCTGATTGTCCTCTCAGATGTAGAAGGTTTGTGAGTCATTTCTTTACTTTCTTGCTTTATTGAAGTACATCAGATAGTCAAACCAACCGGTGTTTGGGTTTTACTGGTCTCTTGAGTTCATATCTTTTAAAGGGACAATTACAATGTACCACATAACTCCTTAAGGCATATAGCCAATGCTGATGCTGTTGTATAAGCCAAAGACTGTCTGCCACACTGTTGAATCTGGATGGGTGAGAACACATGTGAACTTGAGACTTGTTCCAGAATGCAGAATACCATAGGTGCTATGGTACTTCTGCTGGCTTCTCAGAAATGTTTGATACAGTCATGAGTAATATGCAGGATAAAGGCTATGTGTTTAGAATCAGGAGTGTAAGCCAAATACTATTCTACAGTAGCTTGTTTCTTCTGGCAGCAAGTTTTGTCTTTCAGTGAATTACAGGTGCATTACAGGTCCTGGTCATTGCCTTCCAGATACCTGGAAGTCACTAGCTTTTTCTGTCTCCCAGACATTTGGCTTACACTGCTCTAGTCTTCTGAGCTGTGCTGCTGTGACATGAGTCTGTCACCTATGGATGTTGAAGTTCCTTTTCGAGAGAGAGAAGGGTAGTGGGTGCAGTTTCAGATCAGTGCAGTCCACATCACTCAAGTCACATAGTCTTTTTCTCTTCTCCAGATGGTTTTTTTTTTCGGTGGATCCTGGACATTGGCACATATTGTAGGCCCTGAGGAGGAAGGAGGTACCTTCCTATAAACAGTTTCTTTTAGCAGATTCAGCTGGATTTTGTGGTTGATTCTAGTTGAAATGCCTGAGAATGACTCATAAAAGCAATAGTCGAAACAACTTTTTAAAAAAATTAACAGTCAACACCCCCATCCTACAAGCTTATTCATTCAATGTGACATCTTGTTTATGGAAAGATGTGTGTCTTCTCCTTCCCAAGATATCAAGGAAGGACACAGGTGGTCTGCACTTGTGCCTTCTAATTTGTAATGCCAGTATTTGTTCACACAGAATTTCTGGGAAATATGGTTGTAGAGTTTAGATTTAATGTGTTATGTAAACCAAAGCATCATTCAACTCCAAACACAGTTACATAAAATTACTAGATCTTTTAAAAAAATGAGTATGTCTCTGTAGTGTTGTGTTCCTTCTTAGCAGAATTCAATAGTTACCCTTTTTACATACTTCTGAATTGCCCCATTTATCACTGTACAACCCAGTATTCAAGAATGTAATCTGAGATTTTTGTGAGGAGGACTATCCTTTGCCTGTTCAGTTGTGGGCTTGTATACGTAAGTCCTGATTTTGAATGTATAAAAGCTGTAAACCATCTCTGTAACCTCAACCAAATGTCACTACCTCCCAGCTTGCATGCAGCTATTCAGCCTGTGGGTTTTTGTTTCTTACTCGTTACGCTTTCAGTGAAGCTATACTTCTTGAGTCTGCCTGTTAAGTGTCTCATGCTTTCAGTCCCACAAAAAGCAGGGTTCAGTTAAAGTTTTCAATCCTGTAAAGTGGAATACAGCTTTTTTCAGTCTCATGAATTTTATTCTTTTTTTCTTTTTCATGGGTGAGCTTTGGAGATGAGGGTATATAACACTAACAGATTTTTATTATTTGTTTCAGGACTCTTTGACAGCCCTCCAGGATCTGATGATGCAAAGCTCATTGACATATTCTATCCAGGAGACCAGCAGTCTGTAACATTTGGAACCAAATCCCGTGTGGGAATGGGAGGCATGGAAGCCAAGGTAGAAATATAGAACATTTGTTTTGTTATTGGGAAGGAAAGGAAGACGTGGGAAAGGGAGATAGACGAGATGATTGTGCTGCTGTTCAGATGGATTTTGACAGGCTGCAGAAATGGGCAGACAGGAACCTTGTGGAGTTCAATAATGGGAAATGCTGTGTCTTACCCCTAGCGAGGCACAACTCCATTCACCGGTATTGGCCGGGGAGTTCACTGGCTAAAAGCAGGTTCATTGAAAAGGACATATGGGTCCTGGTAGACAGCAAAGTGGAACATGAGCCAGTAATGTGCGCTTTGGGTAAACCAGGCCAACAGCATCCTGGGTCGCACGAGAAAGAACATAGCCAGCAGGTTGAGGGAAATTATTATTTCCCTCTACTCAGCATTAGTGAGACAACATCTGTAGAGTGTCTGGTTCTGGACACCACAGTAGAAGAAGGACATGGCATACTACAGTGAATCCAGCGGAGAGCCATTACTATGATTTAAGAGTCGGAGCATCTGTCACACCAGGAGAGGCTGAGAGCTAGGACTGTTTACCCCAGAGAAGAGGAGGTTTGTGTATAAATACCTGAAGGGAAGGTGTAGATAAGACAGAGCCAGACTCTTTTCAGTGGTATCTAGGGAACAGATAAGAGGCAATGGGCACAGATTGAAATACAAGAAATTAAACTGAAATGCAAGAATTTTACTGTGAGGTTGCTGAAGTGCTGGAGCAGGTTCCCGAGAGAACTTGTGGAATTTCAATGTTTGGAGATGTTTAAAACCTGACTGGATGGTGTCCTGAGTAACTTGCTCTAGTTGACCCTGCTTTGAGCAGGTGGTTGAACTGTATGATCTCCAGAGACCCTTTCCAGCCTCAGCTGTTGTGTGAGTATCCTGGAGGGGTGTATGGGTTCCTTTAGCTTCTCTTTTAGGTCCATGTGAATTGAAAAGAGCAACTAATGAATTACATCCCAGTAGTTTGTAAAATGTGACATCTGGAACTGGATTAAATTGGTGTTTTAAATTAAAATAAGGTCAGTCCTCACTTCTTTCTTGTGTGATAATCCAAAGACTTTGGGAATCCCCGTCATTTGAATCTGGTGTGGTATCTGTCTCCTTTCTGAGTTTGTAAGTGTGCTCTTTGCTTCTGAAGGATATATTGGTGGAGATGAAGATACTTCAGTTCTTGAGTACAAGATAAGTAGAGGTAGGAGGGTAGATGGTTTTTAGTGCTGTGTACAGTTGGATGCCCTTGGTATTCGTTGCTGTGAGTGCATAAACACGGGTGTTGGTGTAAGACTTCAGCATATGTGTCTCATGATGCTGGGATATGCACTACAGTAGTATTAATTGGTGTGGGCTTCCTAAGGGCCCTTCTGGAAGGTTGTCTGTAAAAACTGAAGTAGATATTGACTAAGCAGAGGAAGACCAAAGTGAAATTCTTCACCAGTTACCATGTTTTGTGTCCTTTCCTGAAGAATTGTATAAGGCATATTTCAGTGTCAGAGCATGGACTCGAAGGTGGCAAAAGGAGGAGGCATTTGCGTGTTCTGTTTCTAACTATGGGATGTACAGAGCTTATTTAGAAACAACTTTCCCTTGATATGGCTTCTGGAATAGTTTAAACAAATCCAGGTATTGAGGGGAAAGCTGCCAAGGTCAGAGAGTACTTGTATTGTAAAAATAATAACCTGTTAGAGCTATTTGGTATCTTTAAGTCTGAGTCACATAGAGGCAAATCTCAATGCTGCTGTTGTAACAGAAAATTGTTACAGTTGAAAATTGGGTGATATTTTCTGAAAACTGTAACATCAATAATAGAATAAACAGATGGTAGCTCAAATTACAAATCTTGATTATCAGCATGAAATTTGAGGAAAAATGGAGCAGTTGATGGTCTTGTGGTAGTCGAGTTTGATGCGATAGACGTCTCTGACAGGTGGTGTCTCCTAGTGAACATGGACTGTAATATCCAATTGTAGAACCATATTAGGAAAGTGTAGAAGAGAGGAAGCAGAGAAGCTTTCGCAGTCAAATAAATGACATGTAATTAAATACAGTGGTCGGATAATGCTGCTCATACCTTGATCAGGAAAAGAAATGAAGGAGACCACAGGCAGTACCTCTTCAGCAGGTAACATCTGGTATTTGGGTTTGTGTTTTTGTATTTTGGCTTGAACCAGTGAAATGTCAGAAGGGGAAATTTTAGAGAAGTCATTTTGTGATGCCTTAAACAATGGCTCAAGTGTGTGGAAAGGGGCTAATCTTAGGACTAATCAGTACATGGGAATTTCAAAGGACTCTTACTAATAAGCTAATCCTGCTGTAAACTTAACATTCTACAGAAGGACTAAGCAACTCCAGTATGCCAGCACTGAAGTTCACAAAGGGAACTCATGTTGCCCTTCATGTTAGGGCAATGCTTAGAAAGATACTGCCCCTGAATTTCATAGAGCTCTTGTTGATCGCGATGTCTGCCTCCCCACCCACCCTCCATGACATCCTTTAGCACACAGGTGAGCTGGTAGTATCATTGATTTCAGTTCCCATCTGTCTGCGGACATCAGATTTTTCGTGTTTCAGACTTGCTTCTTGCCTTAGGTCTTATGTGTCTTGCGTGTTTCAGACTTGCTTCTTGCCTTAGGTCTTATGTGTCTTGCTTCTATACATTACTTAGTGTGCTGGAGTCCCAACCTTTGAAGATGACACCTAAATGCTATATGTAGAATCCTCTTCCAAAGTAACAACAAAAAGGGGGAAAATGCCAAATAAAAAAGCATATAGTTCAAAACTGAAGAAGTGCAAAGTCTTTGAATAGAGCTTACTGAAAGAAACAACTATTAAGACAATAGGTGTACTTCCAGGCAAAAAGTAGAAGCAAATAAATAAAAAATCCAATGAGAACATGAACAGGCAATGTGAACAAAGTAGGTAAAAACTTTGTGTGGAAACCAGAGTAACTCTTCAGCAAGCTTCATAGCTTCACCAAAGGGTTATAAGCAGTGAGTATACCTCTACATCTTAACCAGACCCACGAGGAGTGCTTAGGCTGATCAAACTTCAAGGGAGTAATTCAGACTGATAAAGGTATTGAATAATATTTTAATGTTATATGGTAATGGCTAGGACAGTGCTCTGCAGTACAAGCAATATCACGTGGTCACTTAAAGTGGATTAATTATTGATAGCTAATCAATGTCAGGGAAATTGGCAACAGAATCTTTTCAAAAAAGAAAATTGTGTTTCTTCAAACAGTAAGAAGAATTCGGAACATAAGGTAGTGGTGAAAAAGAGCATATGATCAAAGTGCCCTTGCAGAAGTCTTGAGAAAAGCAGGCTGTTGGGAAAATTTACAGTACATTCATGAAGTGACAGCTAGTTAAGGAAAGGAAGGTAAAGCACAAATACATGATCTCGTTCAGTGCTCCATTTTCTGAAGTGTGTTGAATACTCTTTGAAAGCAGAAGGATCAATCTGGAGATCGAAGTGAAGGAAGAAGTCTTGTTAGGAGTGGTGATTCAGATAACAAATGTATTTCCTATAACTGGCTCTATCCTTCACTGTAGGTGAAAGCAGCTCTGTGGGCCCTCCAGGGAGGCACCTCTGTAGTGATTGCAAATGGAACCCACCCCAAGATCTCAGGTCATGTCATCACAGATATTGTGGAAGGGAAAAAAGTTGGAACTTTTTTTTCAGAGGTAAAACCTGCAGGTGAGTACATGGAGACTTGCAGAGATTTTGTGAAAGGTCGGAGTTAAAATTTGGCTAGACCGCTACAATAACTGGGAAACCACACTTGAAAAATGTTTTTTTAAAGGTATTTTCTAAAGTAGGAGTAGAAAATGTTGAATCATCTGCTGTGGTTCCCTCCAGCTGATAAACTGCTGCATCAGACTTGCATTTGAAGAATGCAATGAGTAGTATTTCTACCATATTTAGTTTTAGGTGTTATCATCTAGTATTGAAGATTTCAGTGTGAAAATGTGGACATAGAATGTGCTGCTGAACTAAGATAGTTCTAATTAATGATGTGTCCACAGGTTCTTTTCTCACACTTCCCACTGTACCTCTTGATATTTTCCATAACACTGGAATTCCTGCTCTGGCAATTTCCATGAGACCCTTCTTAAATAGCAGTTGGGTCATATTTATCACCTTCAAGTCATCTGTTTTACAGGCAATTTCAGAAGACTTAAAAATCACAACTCAGTTTATCCATGAGCTACTTGCAAACTCTTTAGGGAAATGCTACCTGAACCTGGTGACTTGAAATAGAAACAAAACTAACCTGTTCCATATCAAAAAACCCCCACCTTTCTTCTATAGGAACCCTTCTAAAATGCATACAGGGAGAGGCAGAAGGAAAGCAATTTTTCTGTGAGCTGTTGTTCAGATTGGGTTTTGGCTTCCATTATTGTTTGTATGTTTCCATACTATTCTGTAATCCTTTCTGTTTTCCTCAGTTGGATACTTAAACTTTTCAAAGTTTGCCTCCTTTCAGTAGCCTACCATGCCCTGTGACTTAGCTGTCCTGGTGTTCTTTTGCCCTTTGTCAAGTCTTTTTGATACATGATGCACGCTTGCCTCGGACGTGGTGACCTTACAGAATCTCTGTGATGACTCTTTATGTTTGGAGACCATAGCAGTATTTTTGTGTCAGGTACAGATTTTCCTGTTTTAGTATACAACAGATTTCTTGAATATGTCTGTTCAACACTCTATACCTGCTTTCCTGCTTTGAGCAAAGAATCGGAAGAGGAAAGGGCTAGTGTTCACTTCCACATGTGCTGTTACTTTGTCCGCATAGCATATTTTTGGGTTTTTTTGCAGGTCCTACAGTAGAGCAGCAGGGTGAAATGGCTCGAGCTGGTGGCAGGACCCTGGCGGCTCTACAGCCTGAGCAGGTGACAGAACAATATGGCTTCACTCGTTCAGCTTGTGAATGTGTGGCAAGTTTTACAGCATGGATATATAACACATGTGCCCCTAATAATCTATTCTTTGTGTACCAGATCCATCATCTGGATTGTAGCATGCTTAAAGAGATGAGAAGAGCCGAAAGATAATGTACCTTGGGGCTATGAAGTAATATATGCTTTCATGTGGGGTTTATAAAAATTTTAATAGCATCAAATATCACACAGAAATGAATTGCGATCAGAGCTGCTGAAGAACTGACTGTAATAACTTGCTCCATTCACTCCTGTGTGTAGTGTATGCAAAGGAGGAGTTGTAGACGGTTGAATTAATGCTCTGCAGCTGGGTAGGTAAAATGTGGCATCTGTTGTGAAGAAGACAATGTGGTCTTAAAGGAAGAGCATTGTGAGTTCGGTGAAGAATACTGGGCATGGAAAGCAAGATAATTGAAAGCAAAGTAAAGGTTGAAGCAGTGTTCATCTTAATTTTTCAATGTGATGCAGGCTGGAAAAATCAGCTGGCCCACAGTGTTCGGGAGTCAACACATTGAGAGGATGTGGTCAACATAAATGGACTGAAGGAGACCAGATGTCAAATAGCATGGACTTTGTGTAAGAAGTTGGTTCAGAAACTGTTTTCTCTTTCAGAGAGCAGAGATTATTTATCGTCTTGCTGACTTACTAACTGACCAGAGAGAAGAAATTCTCTTGGCAAACAAAAAGGACTTAGAAGAGGCTGAAAATAAAGGTAATATTTCAGGTCTTTCCATGGTAATCCTATTGTCTTGAACCTCTCTGGGCCTCAATGGAGATGAGCAGAAATAGAATCTTCTGTCCCCTGGGGTTGGGCACTATGGCTGTCACAGATTAGCGAACCCAAGAGGCAGAGAGCTTGTCCATGTAAACAGCTGCAGCTTCCTTAATTACATAAAACAGATACCTTCATCAGGCCTTGCAAAACAACAGGCAGCATATTGTTAAAAAAAAATAATAAACTAGTGCTCCAATTTTGCCAAAGGAGGCTTGCTTTAGAAATGGAATATAACAAACATCATCTCTACTATTGTCATGGATAAAGTAAATATTTTCTGGGCTGGTTAAGATAATGTTTGGCTCCTGAGGGGAAGGCTGTCATCTCTATACTTAAATTAATGCTCTCCAAAAAGAACTGTGTCTCCTCCTGGTTGAGGAAGGTTCTCTCTAGGTGGCCTGGATTAAACCCATTCTAGACTGATGCATTCATTGAGAAGTTGGGACTGGGATGTGTACATATATGGATAGCAAATGTATGAAAATGACACATCGTGAATTGTAATACCTTGTGGAAGACAACAGGGAACTGTTTTTTACTGACCAGAGTACTTGAGGGGACATTGTTGGGTTAACTTACTGTCCAGATGTGTTCAGATTAGAAAATTCAGGCAGTTCGTGCCCAGTCTGAACACAAATGCTATGCACGCGTCTGTGCTCTGAGATTTTCATCTGTAAAATAGAAAGATGAAATTACTGCCTGAACCTTCCAGAAATAATACAAGAGTAGAAATTTATAAGAAATTCAGACATACAGGAGTACTTGTAATAGGACAAACCTTATCTTTGTGGATGTTGATGTTGCTTCATGTACATACCACTTAAACCGCATGAAGTGAAAATGTGGTGGTGGGTGAAATCAATGTCACATACTCAATGGTTTTATTGTGCCTACTGGACTTAATGCTGTGCATTTTTCATTTCTGGTAGGTTTCTTGCTAGGGCATGAGAAACATCTGAATTTTCCTTAGGTTCACCACTTGTTTAAGTCGCTTTGCTTGAGCCTAGGCAGACCAGTCTATTTCCAGCACAACTTTTTCTTTCTTATAGGGAGATTGGCAGTTCCTTTGTTGAAACGTCTAAGTCTGTCTACATCAAAGCTGAACAGCTTGGCTATTGGTCTGCGTCAGATTGCAGCATCCTCACAGGACAGCGTCGGCCGTGTAATTCGACGAACACGAATAGCAAAAGACCTGGATTTGGAGCAGGTGACAGTGCCTATTGGCGTCCTTCTCGTGATCTTTGAGTCCCGTCCTGACTGTCTTCCACAGGTATGTAACGAAGGCAGATTACACTGGGAATTCTTTGACAACAGAAGAAAGGGTATTTCTGTTGGTGAGCAATTGGGAGGCTGAAAGAAGTCTTGTCTCAAAGAACTCTTGCTTGGATTCTTCTAAAACTGATTTTGAGGGCATCCATATTTTTCATGCAGAGATATTCTCAGGCAGTGCGGCTGCAGTGTTATTCAGGCTTGGTTTTGTTTTGGTTTTTAAACCCAACAAATAGTGGACAGCTTGGTACTTCATGCCTGAATTTTGTGAGTGGTCCCTATTTCATACTGAAAGGAAGCATCGTCTAGGCAAAGTTCCCATGAAACAAAAAGCCACCAGTCTCCCTTGTCTACCATTATTAGCTCCTTGCTGCTAGCTCTGTTCTTCATAGATCAACCAGCGTGTTTCCTTGTCAAATTCTAGTCTGTCTGCCTGGACTTCAACCCTGGTCTCTTGCCTTGCATAGATGATGTCTCCCTCTTTTTCTTCACGTTTATCTTATCTTAAAACTTAGACCAAACTGACTCTTGCTGGCTTTTTCCCCCACTTTGTTTTACAGGCTTGGAATAGCTTGTCTTGGTAGTTGCTTTTCTTCCTGCCAGCCTCCTGTCCTCATACTCACATCAGGTTCTCTGATGCGACTTCAGAGGATCATCTTCGATATATCTGCATTTGAATTGCATGGTTTCTTTCCCATGCTGTAACTGATAGTAGGACGGTCTCTGAGTGCAGAGGAGCAGTTCCCTCTTAGTTCACTACTGCATCTCATGCTTCTTTGAGTAAGCAATTAAGGGAAAATTCAACTTTGCCCTGGAAGAGGGCATGCTCAGTTTGCTCCCTGGAGATAGCTTATGCAGAGTTAGGTCAGTGCTCGGAGTTCAGTCTTGAGTTGTAGTAAAGGTGAAACAATTGCAGATTTCCATTTAAGATTTAATAAGCTTCTAATGAGCATATACACACAACATGTTTAACTCTATACTTACGAGGCCAAACTGTGAACATCTTTCACAGACTGCTTCTGTAGATTCTACCAAATCCAATTGTTGCTCTGAAGTATAGTCATGTCTACTGTTCTTTGAAGGGACTGAACTGTTTTGAAACCCCTTACCTTCTGTTCCCCTTTTAATCACAAAAGTTTTTTTTATTTTTGTCTTAATTCTTGATTATTTTTTTTTCTTTTAGTTTTTCAAATCAGTTCATAACCTTTCTTTTAATCTTATGCCTTCAGAGTGGAATTCTTTATTTAAACAAGCTTATTTGTTTAGCTTTCCCTTGTGATGCTGACCTTTGGAGAGGCAGATACCTACAAGATACTTTCAAAATACAATCAGACTCCTTTTTAGTGTCTAGTTTTATAAGTTAGAAAGACACACAATATCTATGTAAGGCAGGCTTCCCAGACTATTAAACTTTAGTGTATTTTTCTGAAGTATTTCTGATTTTTCGACATTCTTTTCAAATTGCTGACAGCAGGATGAGGTAGAATATCAAACATGGTGATTGTTGCTATCCATTTGATATTAGAAGGGGAAAGGACATGATCTGAGAAGATGTATCTAATGGGTTTAGCATTTTTTTGTATGAATCAGCATCTAAAGTGTGCCACTAAGCTAACTGCTTGTTAGATGTGAGCCTGGCTAATTCTGGTATGCACATGTCAACAGCATACAGTTGATGTACTAATGAGTGCAGGTTTGGTGGTGATACCTACAGATGATGGTAATGATATGTATGATCTTTCTCAGAAGATAGTAATACAGTAGAATGACTTCAAATGCTTAATTCGTACATTCTAAAAGGTTCTGGGGATGAACTGATTTTGTTTTCTGAAGGAGTGTATGCTATTTTTTCCAAATAGGTGGACAAATTGTGAGGCCATTGTGAATGGGATGGGGGTGAGGAAGACAGAAACGGATGCAAAAGTAAAATAAGTCTGGGAAGAGAGCTTTATCACATCCAGCATACTCCTAAGTAGAAAAGAACAAAAAACTGAAACAATAAAAAACCTACCACCCCCCCTCTGTTAAAGAGGTTTTCAGTTTAGTGGGGAAAACACCAATAAGAACTAGTGTCTGGAGACTGAACAAATGGGCTATATGTTTTCAACAGCAGAAGTAATGTTTTTATCTAACTTTCAAAAAACAGTGGCTTCTTTGGAGCATTTTTTTAAAATATGGCCTAGTTGTGTCGCGGGACTCAAATGGGTGAAATCTGGCACCTTAAAGAGAAAGGCAACAATATCAGTCGGTTCCTTCCGGTTATAAACATGAAAGCAAAGTGGTACAGGTGATGCTGGGCCTGTTGTCTAGAAGGCTTTTTTCCTCCACTTACGGCAAGTGTTGTCTATTTATGACTTGTTTATTAGACAGCACGATGAAAATGTTCTTCCTACTTATAGGAAGAGCTCATTAGCCGTCTGCCAGAATGGTTAGGGACAAAGTTCTTGCACCTGAAATTATTCTGCTTGGGGTGACTGCCTACACAGCTACCCAATTCATACCAGAGCCTATGCCCAAGGTTTTCTCCAACTTGTCCACTGCAGTCTTCCCCTGGCAGTAGTACCCTGAAAACTCAAGTTTGTTCCTGAAACACTAACACACGTCATTTCTGGAGTTAAGTGTGCTGTTACTTGTAATGATTTTTTGGTGCCATAAAATGAAAAATGTACATTAACATGGAGTAAATCAACAGGATTCAAAATCCTGTTCTTAATCTGTTTTGTGGGTGTTATTCCAACAGAAGAGACAGATTATTTCTCTCTTTTTATTTTTTTTTAAATAAATTCTGACAGGTGTCTGCTTTGGCTGTAGCCAGTGGAAATGGCTTACTACTGAAAGGAGGGAAAGAGGCAGCACACAGCAATCAAATCCTTCATCATCTAACACAAGAAGCACTCTCCATTCACGGAGTAAAAGATGCAGTGCAACTAGTAAGTGCCTAGAATTACATCAACAGTTTCTTTACTATGGTGTGTATAAAAAGTACGGGCAGAATTTGAGAGTTCAAACTGTAGACTGTTCATATTGCAACTACCACAGGTGAACACGAGAGAGGAAGTAGAAGATCTCTGCCGTTTGGATAAGCTGATAGATCTAATCATTCCACGTGGTTCGTCACAGCTAGTCAGAAATATCCAGAAATCTGCTAAGGGAATCCCAGTGATGGGACACAGCGAAGGGATCTGTCATGTGTATGTGGACACAGATGCCAGCGTTGAGAAGGTCACACGAATAAGTAAGCTGGGAGAGGGTGACTTGAATGTCATGTGTGTAACTGAACTTTGTATTTAGAATATGCAATGTGGTTGTGGTAATTGGTAATTCATATGCTGTTCAAAATCTTTGTCATAAATGTTATGTAACCAATTATCTACTCTTAAACCTCAGTCAGAGACTCAAAGTGTGAATATCCTGCTGCCTGTAATGCTCTGGAAACTCTCTTAATTCATCGAGACTTGCTGAGAACCCCGTTGTTTGATCAGATCATAGACATGTTGAGAGTAGAACAGGTTAGTCACTCATACTTGTGTTCTGTTTCGTGTTTTTTTTTCTAACACTTTAGAAGCATTTTGTCTGGCTAGTGTAGACGTGTTTATTTTTATGATGGCATAACACTTAAGTTATCCATATGTCTCTTTGTACACATAAATGAACTTGCGGAGAACTTTCTCTGCTTCTCCACACAACCCCAAGTTTTTCCATAGAAATGATCTGAAAGCAGCTTCTTCAGGACATCTATGTGCCATTATTGGGATACAAATACTTCCTTTTGTATAGCAAAAATAATCTGCCTTAAAAGAGCGTATACACAAGCCTTTTGCTACACTTCTTAATTCTGATTTAATTGATGTTAACCTCCCAGACACAAAGCCGCCTCTCCTTGAATCTATTCATTTGGCTTCTTACCCAAGCGAATTTCCTTTCTGTTTTTCTCCTTTCTGAATCTGCTTCATCCACATTTTTTTTAAACCTTTCATCTTGCATGCCCTTTATCCCCACCCATTTTCCCTCCTGGTACCTCAAAGGAACAGTGAAAGGCCAGTATACTAGTTAGTTGTCTTGACATGGGCAATATTTTGTCAGTAAAGGTAGCAGAGATGCACTGGGAGAGAAATATCCATGAAGTAGTGTGAATTACACCTAAATTGAGGATTTTCACACAGCAGTATGTATTTGGCAAATTGAGTGTACAGGCAGTGATTAATGCAGGTAAAATGGAGAGGCCATATGTTCTGGTGATGTTGAAAGGATCATAGTAAAAGAAGCTGATAGGTAGTCAGGAGCAAGTCCTCAGTGGATTTTTTTCATATCTTGCTTGGATGTTTCTTGGGAGGGGTAGAGTAAAGGGTAGATCTCTGGATTTTGGATGGGGGTAATGTGAGGACTAGTGCATTTCCACCACCACCCACCTAGCTCCTAATACAGTGGGGAGGATGTTACCTCTCTGATCTGACCTGACAACAAGAAATATGCAAATATCAGGCAGGATTATGCAATTAATGTAATTTGTAGTTGCACAAGAAAATGCCGTTTTACAGATACCTTCTTAAAAGCCTTCAAATATTGCAGACTTGTGCCTTATTTCCCATTTATGTTTGTCTCCTCAAAATTTCCCATGTTTGATTTGCCTGGGGATTTCTCTGCTGTACCAGTTCTAAATTATCTCTCATTGTTTAGGTGTCTCGGCTGCTATGATTAAACTTAAAGGTTGATAATGCATTAGATCTTCTTTATAACAAATGAAAAATAATTGTGTGAGTTTTCTTGTTTTGGACCCAGTAACTCCTTTGTGTCTGAAACGCACGCTTCAGAGAGGGCTGGTGTCAGTTTACAAAGTAAAAGGGTAAAAGCCGTTCAAGATCTTTAGTCTTTTCTAGGTGCAAACTTGGAAGCATTCCTGTAGTTATTCTCCGCACTGCTGTTGCTTTCTTAAAACAAGGGCTGGCTGCACTATTTTAGCTGTTTTCCCAGTACTAGTGTTCTACTGTCCTCCTGCCTGATGACTAAGTGATGCGATTGCTTTATATAATTTGAAATGAGTCCTGAACTAGGAGCAGGTCATGGTAGGTAGCCAACCTAGCATGTCAGCTATTGTACCTTGTTGCTAGTTCACCAATCTGCTAAGTTTCCCGAAGTGTAGGCTTCTTTTTCTTACACTGCACACAGTGAACACACGAGTGAGGCAAACCTAATTACTCCCCATCTGCTACAAGTAGATCAAAGCCCAGCCAGTCTCTGAGCAAGGCATACCTTCTTCAAAAAAACCCTTTGCTCAGTTTGTATTGCTGCACATGACATTATATGGAATGGAATACCCCCTTGGTCAGTTCAGGTCAGCTATTGTGGTTGTGTCCCCTCCCAGCTTCCTGCACACTCCCAACCCTCTTGCTAGGGGAACAGAGTGGGGGAAAAAGAGAAGGCCTTGACACTGTGCAAGCTCTGTTCAGCAACAGTGCATGTTTTCAACACTGTTTTAGTCACAAGTCGAAAATATCGCACCATAGGGACTGTAATGAAGAAAATTAACTTCATCCCACACAGACTACAAGAAGCCACACTTCCACCTGGAAGGCATTGCTGTTGTCAGCAGCACAAAATGTTTCTGGTATTGCAGGTGAAGATTCACGCTGGCCCAAAGTTTGCATCTTACTTGACATTCAGCCCTTCAGAAGTGAAATCTCTCCGCACAGAATATGGGGACCTGGAGTGCTGCATTGAGGTGGTGGACAGTGTCCAAGAGGCTGTTGATCATATCCACAAGTACGGAAGTTCTCACACGGATGTTATCATCACAGAGAATGGTTAGTGACTAGTCTGCTTGCTTAAGCTGCCGTTTTGGTTTGACTGCTAATTCTTGGTGTTAATGTAACTACTTGCATTGCAGTAGTTGTTCTTCTCTTGGGTCTGTAGTAGGCATGACCAGCTGGAGGCCTATGAGCTAAATGTGCCTACAGTCCTGTTTAGCTCAGAGAAAAAATGTTGTGTGGCCCTTATTTCAGGATGTGAAGGAATGTGCTTGACCAGCTGGCCAGTAGCAAGTCAGCACATGCTCTTGTTAGGCAGATTGCTTTGTGTTCCTGTATTGTGCAGACTTACTGTGCCAGAGGGTTTTGTTGGAACGTCTCCTGAAACCTGGAGGTGTCCTTAGGCCTCTGAAGGCTGATGAGGTGAGCTTCTGTAGTACCTTACTGGAGGGAATAGGGATTGTAGGGAAGATCAGACTTGATCCACTTTGTCTTCCCGTGTCTTTTTTATATCTTGCAAGCAAGGACCACAAATGTTTTCCCCCTACCTCTCCCAGTCCTTTACTGCCCATTTCTGCATCCCTAGTATAAAATCTGCATTTATCTCAATTTGCAGTTTCTTGCCTCTTTATTATAAACTTGTGCTCCTTTGTGCAGCTCTGTGCTGCTCCCATCCTTAGCACCTGTCCTGCATGCAGTTTGAACACCGTGCCAGTTCAAAACCTAGCTAGAGCTGCGGCGAGCCAAAGGTTGACTCTTGGACCAAGCCTGGAACTCCTGAGGATCAGCTGCAGTAAGGTCATATTGATCTGTGGCTCATCAGTGTGTGAGTCAAGCAGGCTTCTGTTTCTGTACCTCCTGCCGAGCTCAAATGAGTGTCACTAAAAGGCATGCATTTGATACCATAACCCACTGCCACGGGACCTGGTGCACTAGTGATTTGCTAGGGACTGTACTGGAAATATGTTCATCTTGTCACTAAAGGCAACTGACAGGCAGCTCGCAGCCTTACAGAGAACGGAGTCCTCCAGAGGACTAAGACTCGCATAACTGCTTGAACTTGCTCAGGTCTTGCATGTTCTGTGTTAAACTGGGTTAGTTAGCTGATTACATGTGGTATTTCTGCATTGTATTTCCCAAATATTACCTGCAATTTAATATAGTTTAGGATTTTTTGTTTTCTGTAACAATTCCATGTTTGAGATTAATGAAGAGCTGACTCTGTAGTTTAACTGTCTCAGCCTGCAAAATGTTGTTTGGGGCAGCTGTCCTTTCTCCACAGTCATACAACTATCCCTGTTAGCAGGTTCTAGACTGGATGTATTTAGAATTAGACATCTTTTTGCTTTCTTCTAATCTTTGCAACCTTCTTGTAACCTTTACAGCTGTGTCTACTTGATGAGCATACTGGGAAGAAGGTATAAATGAAGATGTCTTAGCCCAGGCTGTTTAAATACTTAGTATCTGATAAGGTTGCATGTGAAAGTTGCATTGTTATATCTGTTCACAGTATTATGTTGTGCTTATTGGAGTGCATGATCATTCTGTATGTACTGGATTTTATTTTTCTCTCTGCCTCTTTCACAGAGAAAACAGCAGAGTTCTTCCTTCAGCATGTGGACAGTGCTTGTGTTTTCTGGAATGCCAGTACCCGATTCTCTGACGGCTTTAGATTTGGACTTGGTAAGAGAGAAAATACTGCACAGCTGTGACGGCAGGATTTGCTGTTGTGTGAAAAGTGTGGCAGTCTGAATCCTGGAAAATAGGATTAGTCTCTGATCTTACTGTCTTATGTAAGGTATTCAGGAAAGGCACCATAGGAAAAATTGAAGCCTAGACATTCCATCCACATGGAACAGCAGATAGTTTAATATCACTTTCCTGCCAGAACTAGGTAATACTGCTATACAGGCTATGTAGATTAATTTAGCAGTAGGGATCAAAGATGTTTTGGATCCTTGAAGCTCTGTTCAATCAGTAAAGTATGCTGCATGCATGTAATGATACAACAACGCAACAGTATCTGAAATGGGTGAACAGTTGTTCTTTTGTTTATCTTTCTAATGATACTGTGAAGAATGGCAAGCTTCATTCTTGCTGGGCAGACTGAGCTGCTGTCCAGTGTGCCAACCCCGCTGTGTTGAGGAATGAAAGGCAGGAAACAGAATATCAGTTGCTTGAAGAGGAGCACCTACTGTGAATTGCAGAAGACAAGAGAAACATTCTTTCCTGAGGTAGAAACTCAGGAAACTCTGTAGCAGGCTATTACTGTGTCAGCTGGAACATTCAGTGTTCCATGTGATTAAAAAATTCTAGTTAGGGTCTTGCAGTATCTCCTCAATATGATAAAGAAGGACATAAGATCACAGTCTTGACCTATTTAGCTCTATTTTTTTCAAGGTATTAAACACACAGAAAACAAGTCTTAAGATCCATGTAAGAGATACCTCGCTCTCTTGCATCTTTCTCTCAAAAAGTAACTCTGTAGCAGCCAGAAGTATAAACGTTACGATTTCTAATGTAATAGTTAAGCTCCTCTGTCTTTTAAATTGGATAACCATAACTTCTGGCATTTGGAGAGGAGTGGAGAAAGGCAGGTCCCTGAAAGGCAGGCAGCAGTCTTTACATAAAGGTGCAAAACTGCTTAGTATGAAGTGAACATCTTTTGAGGATTAACTACCTTGATCTTGTGTTTCCTGCAGGTGCTGAAGTGGGAATTAGTACTTCCCGTATCCATGCACGTGGACCAGTGGGAATTGAAGGACTCTTAACTACAAAGTGGTTGCTGAGGGGGAACAATCATGTTGTTTCTGACTTCTCAGAGCATGGCAGCATGAAGTATCTTCATGAGAGCCTCCCTCTGCCTCAGAGAAATACCAACTAAGAACATCAGGGTGGGGGGGAAACCCAGGGGTATAAATATTTCCTGAAGATATTCAAGCTTTGGGGTGCCCTCTTGGGAGGGAGGTATTTTTCATCTTCAGGAACGTTGTTCTCGGTCACTGTGCAGTACAATGAATATAAAACGATCCCATCTATGAAATTTTTCTTTTTTCCTTGCCTCTGTTTTCTTAGATAGTATCTGCAAACTGACCTCACCTTTCCGAGACAGACTTCTTCGAAACATACAGGTAACATTAGGAAAGATTTAAATAGCTACTGCATTCTTTTTGTATCTCAATGCTCCCTATAGCAAATATGCTTGGTGGTGGAGCATAATTTTCTTTTGTAAGTCTTTGTTTTATTCAATTGTCTGTTCTGGAGAACAAACTTGATAGGGTTTATTTTAGCTCAAGTCTTGTTGTCATGGCAGCTCTTGAAAGCCAGAAAGCTTTACGCTTACTTTGTTTGTATTTGATCACTCTTGTGATGGATGTTCCAAATGCATAGTAAGCTTCTGACCAAGAAACCTTTTATATCTAATTTCTTTGTATTGTTGACTATTGTAGATAAATAACACAACTGTCTACTACGTGAATTTTGTTACTTATTTGTACCGAAGGTTTATTTTTGGTTTTATATAAAACTTAACCTTCCACCGCCCCTCCTCCGAAAGCAACACTCTGCCCACAGTGCCGTTTCCCGCACGTAGCGGTGAAGCAGCGCTTCCCGTGGTGCACTGCGGCGCGGGGGCCCACGCGTGCGCCCTGCGGCGGGGCGCTGCCCGCAGCGCTCCCGCGATGGCAGCCGGGCCCCGCTGCTGCTCCGCGTTCCTCGCACACCCCTACCGCCACAGACCCTGCTCCTTGGCGCACCGCGCTTCCGCGGCACCGGCTCCGGGGCGCGCATGTGCGAGTCGGCTGCGCCGCAAGCTCCGGGCCGGCCGCGCTGCGGGGCGGGGCGGCGAGGCCGCCATTTCTGTTTCCGCCCGCGCCTCCGGGCTCGCGCACGCGCGGTGCGCAGGGGCAACATGGCGGCGCGCAGGGGACGTGTTTTCTTTCCGGGAACGCTGAGGGACCTCGGACACCGGTGAGGCGAGCGAGATGCACTGGTAGCCGCGGATGTCTCCTGGTCGCTGGAGGCGGCACGGCAGGGGAACTCAGCCCGGCACCGGGCGGGCGCGGCGCAGACTCTGCCGGGAGCGCGATGAGGGGGGCTCTCCCGAGCCTTGTCCTGCCGTGAGGGCCCTAGTGCCGTCTCGGCGTCAGCCGGTGCCGACGCTCGGCCGCGGGAACACGAGAAGGCGGGAGCGGCGGGCAGGTCCTGGAGCAGGACAGGGGTGCGGCAGCTCGGGTGACGGTGCTGCTGGGGCACGTCTACCTGAGATTGCGGGCGAGTCGCAAGGAAGTTTAAAACTGACCGATTAAACAGATTTAATGATATTTTGAATCAGGCACGATAAATGCAACCGGGAGAGGTGTTATTGGGGAAGCAGGAAGACGGAGAAAAAACAGGTTCCCCCTGCCTCCCAGGCACGAACCACGGGTGCCTCCCTAACCAACTAAAGCTTCCCCTGAGCCTTCCCCAGCCCTGCTCACCCCACACAAGCCTGCCTGTAGCACTAGGTCCTGTGTGTGCTCTGCCATCTCTCCAGGCATCTGGCCCCACCCAGGCAGCCACCCGCAGGAGCTGCATATGCTCAGCATCCCTCTAGGATGGGACCCCCACCCTGACCCTCTGAGGCAACCTCCCCTCCTTCCATTTTGCACAGTTTCTCCCCCACAAAAGCAGCCCCTGAAAGTTCTGAAACCATCCATAAATCCTGTACAAAGCCTCCAATGATCCCCCCACTCAGCCCCAACACTGAAATACTTCATACTCTGCCTCAGTTTTTTCACTCCAGAACCTTTCCCAAAACCTGTCTCATTGCCTCAGAAAAACCCCAAATGCTCTCCTGGCAGCAGCAAGCTAGCCTTTGAATACCAGTTATTCTCATATAGCATATCATTAGAATCAGTTAGGGGAAACTGATATCACCAGAAACTTCTACAGAAGGAAGAGTTCCAGCATGGACCGAAATAACTTCTGTTAAAAGCTGCTGCTTGTTTCTGTCTCCCTGGGGCAGCATTGAGGATTAAATAATCTATTCCTACCCTGTAGATACCATTGACAGTATTTGTCTTAGCTTTGCTGTGGTGATTTCTGGTTTGTTTTATCACACATGCATATGAACTATATGTAATACTTACTTTTTAGAGTAAATGGCATAGCTGAAGTTGAAGAACTCAGAAAGTAAATCAGCTGAAGAATAAAATTAAGTGGATCAAACTGTTTCTATCTCCAAACAAGAGAAACGCTGTTTCTATTGGTGAGGGAGGATCATTATTAATAGTCATTAAGATAATAGATCACCAACATATAATTCAAGCTTTACATATAACAAAGTATGATATATATATATTTGTGTGTATACAATTTTATGCATCAGTGAAGTCTTACAAAGAGCTGTAAGACACCAAGTTATTTTCTTAAGTGGATATTAGTTAAGTGGCCGGAGCTACAAAACAGAAATTGATAGAGAGAAATATCTGACCTGTAAAATTCTCTGGGCAGGGCCGAGAACACACAGTGAGTCCCAGGCCCTTTGGTCTGTGTCCCTCTTTTCCCTGATCTGATCCCTCCCTGCCCTTCTCTGTATGCCCCCCTTGTCCCATTGCTGCCTGGCTCTCTGTCTGTCCCTCCTTGCATCCTTCTTGCACTGTTCTTCATCCTTCCCTTCTTCTCTCCATACCTCCCACATCCCTCTTTGTGTCCTCTACCTCTTCCTACTCAAGTCCCTCTTAACCCACTTACAGTCCCCCTTAACCCCACCTCCATCCTACTGCTTCTGCATCTTTCCTGTCCTCTGCCTCAATCTTCCTTTTCTCTGGGGACATTGTTGATGGCAGCAGGGGCAGGGAAGTGGCTTTGATGCTAATCTTCCCACTTGCCACATGAGGTGCTGTGCCAGTATACTGAGATACGCTCTTGCCTGCTACCTTTCACACAGGGATAGCTGACCTTCATTGTCCATTCATGCTAGGTGCCGCTGACTCAGGCTCACAGATGAGATGGCCTGAAAATGCATTCAGGAACAATTCCAGCAGGAATCAAAAGATGCTTTTGGTCTAGCAGGTGCAACACTACTCAGAAATGTGATTTTGCCTTTGCCACGTGACATCTACTTCATACACTTTGCAACCACTAAACTACTCTCCACTTCTGCAGGAAAAGATAAGGTTTCCAGATCCAAACCTACCAACAAGAGGAGATGGTTTAAGACACCTTTAGTCCCTTTATCAGCAGATGAGATATGCCATCCCATGGGCTCAGGGAAGTGGTTCCTACCTTTCTCCCTCCTCAGGGATGGTCCAGCTGCATTTGTGCTCTGTGTGTGCCCCCAAGGTACAGCTGATGAAGCAGCACCCAGAGCAACGAAGCCAGCACGGACCCCTGCCCTCTTGCCTCTTTGTTCTTTAAGAATAGGATCACCTTCAGAAAATGAAGGTCATTCCTATTTAAATTGGTACACACTTGGAAGGGAGGGGGCCTGGGAAGCATCTTTCCCAGCAGCAGCAAGGCAATAAGTAAACTGGAGGAGGAAGTGAAAAGAGGGTAGAACATGTTTAAGGGTTAAACCTTGGCATGCACAGCACACAGTTTCATAACTTGTGTCATACTGGGTTGTAGTAAACCAGAAACTATTAATCCCATCGGAAATTAAGGGAACCCGAGGGACTGCCTCCTGCAAGCACTCTGGGAAGGCCGCAGGGAGGGCAGCACACATCTCTTCGGGCACAGTCGTACCGGCTTTGGCCCCTCTGGCGCGCCGTCGCCGTCCGGCACATGCACAGTGCAGGGAGCAGCATGGTGGCACGCAAGGGCCGAGGCAGCAGGTGAGGGAGGGATCGATCAAGCCCCTTGGGTGGGGGTGGCGGGACGGGAAGCTTGACCCTGCCGCTGCGGCAGGGTCCTGTTCCGCTGGAGGTGAGGTGGGCTGGGGCAGCCCCGGGCAGTTCCCCAAGAGCTGGTAGAGGGCAAGAGGGGCAGTTGCCGGGCACCTCCGCAACTCGCCAGAGCTCCCCCTGAGCTGGCTCTGGCCCCACTCGCCCGGTGCAGCTGCCTCGAGCTCCAGCACCTGCCCTGAAGCCTGACCCGAAGCCCCAGGCCACCGCCAAGCCCTGTGTTGAGGGCAGCAGGCTGGCCCTCAGTGCGTCTGCAGAAGCCCCTGTGGAAGGTGGGGCTCTCGCCGGGGGCGATCTACGGTAGTAATGGTCAGTGCTGCTGCCTCTTTCTCTCTTCCAGAGGCCATGCTGAGGCCGTGCTTCTCTGTTCCCGCCCTGGGGATGCCGTTGACTGCACCCACCTCGGGCTTGTGTGGGCTGTCTCTGTCCGGCCTTGCGCTTCTCACGGCATGGGGGCAAAAAGGGACAGGTGGAGCCCTTCCCGACTGTGGACCGTGGACAGGAGCTGCCGCGGCTGAAGCTGGAGAGACTAGAGAAAGGGAAAGAAGGAGAAAATCAAGGCCATCTGGGCAGCACCTGCCTCCCAGTGCAGGAAGAGAGCACCTGCCTCTCTGGGTGAGGGAGGAGCCCTCTTCACAGTCCGCAGCGGGCCAGGCCGCCAGCGTGCACCCAGGGTCTGCGTGCGTCACCCCAAGCACGGTACGGCCGCGTAGCGTGTGAGCAAGCGAGGCTGCGTGTGTCGGAAGCCTGGTCTTGTAAGAGCTGAGAGACACCTGCGTATTCTTTTAGGGGGAGGACAGCCAGGCGACTGGAGTTTCAGAAGAAGAAGAGGGGCAGGAGGAAGGAAGGAGGAAGAAGAATCTGACTCGTCAAATTCTCCCGGCAGTGCCGAGAACGAGAGCTGCGGTGAGTCCTGGGCCTTCAGGGCCCTGTCACCCGTCTTGTGCGTCCTGGTCCCTTCCTGCCCGTCTCCTGGACCTCTCTCTTTTCCATGCTGCTGTTATTTCTGCCGCGCCCCCCCCCCCCCCCCGACTTTCCTTGACTTCTCCTCTTCTTTATTCTTCTGTCCTGCTCCCCCTTCCTTTCTCACTTTCTCTCACTTGTCCTACTGCTCCCCTTTTCTCATTTCTCTCTGTGCTTTTGTCCTGCCTCTCCCTCCTTTTTTTCATCTTCTGTCTCTGCGCTTAGTGCCCTCGCTTTTTAAATTTTCATTCTACGTCTTTTAGTTTGCTGTCGCTATTTCGTGTTTCCTTAGTGCTGCCGCTTTTTAAATTTTCTGTACCTCTGTTCTAGTTCAGTATCCCTATGTGATCATTTTTTCCTTTATTTCACCAATGCCTGTTGCTTTTAAAATGTTCTTTTTCCCTTCAGTGTCTTTTTAGTGAGTTCTTTTCTTTCCTTAATGCCCTCTCTGTCTTTTTAAATCGTCCCCTCTTTTGTTCGCTGTGGCTACTTTTTAGTTCCAGGGCGTGGTTGGACCAGATGACCTGCAAGAGTTCCCTTCCCACCTCAAACCTTTCTGCAGTTCCAGAGTCACAACTGTCACATCCAGGGCGGTGAGCTATCACAGGCGTGAGAAGGTTGCCCCAGGCTTCAAGGCCATCCCGAGTGCCTGCTGCTTTATTCCGGCCGCAGCGCTCCTGAAGAAGAGGAGAAGGTAATTTTGCAGTGGTCAGGGCTTTTAGGGCTCAGTGGTCGTGGTGGCACAGGGTTGCGTGGTTCGGTGGTTTGAAGGGACAGTCTGAGAGGGTGTCTGAAGTGCCCTTGCAGGGTGGAGGGAGGCAGGAAAGCGGGGGGTTAGAGCTGGCGAGGGACTGCCCCAGGCTGGGGGGCGGTGTGCCCGTGGGTGCCAGTACCTCAGCTGCTGTGTGTGGCTGTCAGCATTGCGGGAGCCGTGGACTTCCCCCCAGAAAGCTCTGACTGACGAAGTTATGCCGCAATAGAGACTACAGCCGTCAGCACCACGGGATGCTGATAATGACCAGCACAGGCCTCGCTGTACTGTCGTTTTCCCTGCTGCTTGCAATGGATCTGCAGTGGCCTTTGATTAGCAGAAAAAGACTCTACAACTCGAAATGGAGTTATAAAGCAGGTATGTTTTACTCCCGCCGGGGTGCAAGGGGATTTCTCCACAAAGCTTGCACACCAACAGCACATTTTACCAAAACGTTACAGAGTGTGGATACACTTATTCACTGGATTACATAACACAAACATGCATATGCATGAGTAAGGCTGGGTTAGTTCTAGAGGCTGGTGTCAGCAGTTTATGTTATCTTTGCACCTGTGCATTGCCTCCTGGGGGGCGTCTTCGGGGTCTTTGGGAGGAAGGCTCGTAGTCTTTCTCACCTTGTTTTTCCCCCGGAGCATGCGCAGATTCTCTTAGCCAATTTCTTGAAAAACAAAAATGTTTTTCAGCTGGTTTACTCATGCTATCTTATTTAAGGGAAGCAATGAAACTTCTACCATCCGTATATGTCTATCTTTACTCATTACCGAGGCCCAACTAGTTAGAGCACACCTGTTCCTCGAGGACAAAACCATGATATTTTGCTGAACACTGCAGTTCTTGGTAGATTTTTACAGAAAACCGCTTTGTTTTGATGAACACATCAGTCCTTGGTAAAATTCCACAGAACAGTCTGGGCAAGCAGGATTCTTAGCAATATTAAAAAGTACTATAAGTAGTACTATAACTTGCTAGAAGTAAGTAAATAAGTTGCTAAGCAGCTTTCTATTGCAGATTTAGAAAAACGACAGATTACTTCCAGAACTCGCCCCCCCCCCCCCCCCCCCCCCCCCCTACAATTTTCCTGTTTGGCCAGTCAGTAAACCAGAGGGGGAGGTGGCGTTGAACAGGCCATTATGGGCATTTAAGTGCTTAAATAGAGCCCCATTGTCAGCGGCAGACCCCAACAATGCAGCCTTAACGACTAGGCTGCAAGTCCCTGTAGGTCCTTGGCTGGCAGTGCTACATGTCAAAGACATGGTTTTTCCCTTAGGGGAAGAAGGCAAAACAAAAATTTGCATTTACATGGGAGGGTAGCCAGCATACCTTTACCAGACTCCCAGAGGGGGGTAGAAACAATCAGAAATGCCCCAATCTAGAAAAAAAATTACAACAGCTTTGTAATGGGTACTTTAGGATATTGGAGAAAACAGGTACCTGGATTCTCCATTGCCTGTCCACTGTATTCGCTTTTACAAAAAGGAAAACGGTGGAGTTGGCATTCAGAACATGAAGAAGCGATTAAAACTCTGATACTCGAATTAAAAACATATCTAAATTACAAATGCCTATTAATACTTGACCCACGAGCATTAGAGCAGCCATTTAAACCTTCACCAATTTTAGATGCACCCCCCCTACCTCTAGCATGGGATGCTAGTGACAACAATGGAGTAAAAGAAACTCAGTACGAGATGGATTTATCCTGCATCCTAAGGGGTAACCTGTTCAGCCTTCCCCCCCCTCCGCCCCGAGACAGCTCTCTTTTCTTTCCTTGAAGAACATCGATGGTGGGAAAGCTTATCTGGATGGTCACCACCACCAACAGGACTCGGTCGTCTGATTTTCCTAATTCTAACTTTATTATGTTTACTACTTCTAATAGTATTGTATATTAAGGTTTGGAGGATGGTTAAACAGATCACTCAGTTACAAAAGTATACCTGTGTGTATACTTCCCTAAAATATTTTTTTTTTTAATAGCAGCTAATAAAACACAAAATTCGCTTCAGTTATAGTTGGATTATGGCATCCGCTGCTTATAGGCAGAGAGGCAAGAGGCAACCACACCGCCACTCTCTGGACAAGATCAAGTACTGTAGCCCAGGTAATAGACTGTGAGGGCGGGAAAGTCCATGTGGGGGCGCAGCGGCCGCCTGAGGGGAAGGGGGCGGGGCCCGCCTGTGGGAAGGGGAAGGGCGGGAAAGTCGCGCGCTGCTGTGAGGGGCGGAGCGGCCGCCTGAGGGGAAGGGGGCGGGTCCAGCCCCGCCAGACGCGGCCAGGAGTCCGAGCAGAGGAGTGGCGGTCGCAGTCGTCTCTGCGGGAAGCACTGGAGCAGCAACTGGGTGAGTAAAGCCGATCTGTGAGTTTTTGGCGGGGCGGGGGGGGGGGGGGGAGGCGCTGAGATTCGGGTGGTGCTGTGGCGAGCTCTGTCCGGGGGCCGGCGACCCTCTGAGACCCGACGGCGTCTTCTTGCCCTTGCAACAGCTGGTGGTGGAGCAGAAAGAAGAGACAAACATCGCGTGCAGAAGGACCCGCAAGACAAGAGAGAGCGGCAGGAGGAGCGGAGGAAGTCTGAGCAACAAGTGCAGGAAAGAGAAGGGCGCTCCGGGCAAAGCGCCGCTGTGAGGGGCGGAGCGGCCACCTGAGGGGAAGGGTAGTGGGACCTGTCTGGGGCGGGGGGGAGCGCCGTCGCCGTGGGGCGGGCGGGGGGTGGTGTGGAGCCGTCTGTGGGGGGGAGGACCGTCGCCGCCTGGGGTGGGGGGAAGAGCGCCGTCGCCGTCCGACGCGGGGGGGGTCGCAGTCTGGGGCGGGGGCGAGCGCTGTCGCCGTGGCGGGGGGGGAAGAGCGTCGTCGCCGCGGGGCGGGCGGGGGGTGGTGTGGAGCCGTCTGTGGGGGGAGCACCGTCGCCGCCTGGGGTGGGGGGAAGCCGCCGCCCGGGGGGGGGGGGAGCGCCGTCGCCGCCGGGGGGGGAGGGGTGGGGGGGAAGAGCGCCGTCGCCGTCCGACGCGGGGGTGTCGCAGTCTGGGACGGGGGAGCAGCGACATCGCCGTCTGAGGCGGGAGCGGGGGGAGCACCGTCACCGCGGGGCGGGCGGGGGGTGGACGGAACCGCTTGGGGGGGCGAGCACCGTCGCCGCAGGGGCTGGGAGGGTCCAAGGCCCCGCTGGATGCAGCCAGGAGCCCGGAGCAGGTGAGTGGCCGTCGAAGTCGTCCCTGCAGGGAGCATTGAAGCATCAACTGGGTGAGACAAGCTGATCTGTGAGGTTTTCTCGGGGGGAGGGGGGTGGGGGGGGGAGGGGGGTGTTGGGGTATGGGCAGGGGGGGCTGGCTTCCCTCTGTCCTCCCTGTGGGGAAGCTGGCATCTGACCGTACTCTCCTTCCAAGCAGCAGCTCCTGAAGAAGAAAGAAGAGGCATCGTGAGGAGCGGCGGGCTGAAGAGAGGAGTGGGGCGAGAGAAGGAAGCTCTGGACAAAGGGGACCTCCCTGGTAGCGGGGCTGCGGTCGCACGAGACCGTTGCCGGCACTTCTGGTGCCCTGGCCGGCGCTGCGCTGGGTGACCTCCCTGTAAGCAGGGCTCGGGTCTCTGGTCTTTTGCCACCTTGCCCCACGGTTTGGCTGCCCGGAGAGAAGGGCGGCCCTGTCAGGAGAGTGAGCGGCGCTGTCTCCGCGCCGAGGGGGAAATGGGGCTCTCCGGACCCCACGCCCGCCCTGTAAGCAGGGGAGGGCCGTTTCCCCGGCCCCGGCGGCTTTCTGGCTGCTGGCGGCCTGGCCAGCGTGACCCCCTGGAGTCGGGGCGTGTCACGGCATTTGTCCCTTGGCCACCCCGTGAAGCCCCGCGGCACGTTGAGTCGCTGTGGCCTGCGTGCGTCCTGGGGGGCAGGTCTGGGGCTCTGCTCTCCTGCTCGTGGGAAGGGATGGCTCCCCAGACTCTGGCTGCACAGAGCTTGCTCTCTCTTCTGGGAAGTTTTGTTTGTCCCTGTCTGTGTGTGTGTCTGTGTCTGTGGGTGTGAGTGAGCGAGCGAATGAGCTTCTCGTTTAGGCCCCTGTTGAAATCGCTGCAGTGTACTTAGCTTAAACTTCCTGGGAGGGAAAGAAGGGCTCTGTGCAGCAACAGGGGGTCGGTCCCCTCTGAGCCCGCGAGCGGAGGGCGAGTCCCGGCTTGCCCCTCCTTTCGAAGGAGAGAGAGCGAAGCCCCGTGGCTGTAGCGCGGCCAGCGTGCGACCCGCCTGTGTTCAGGGCCCGGGTCTCTGCCTGGGTGGCCGCCTGTCCTGGCTGGCGACCTGCCAGCGTGCCCGCCCCGTACTCGGGGCGAGTGCCACGAGCCGTGGAGCCCTCTGTCCCCAGGAGCCGCTCGGCCGCCCTGTAATCAGGGCTGGGCGGGCTGCTGTAGGCAGCCAGCAGAGGCTGCCCTGTAAGTCCGGGGCTGGCCAGTGAGTGACCTGCAGGCCCGGGCACTCTGCAGTGCCGGCAGCGGCTCGAGCCCCCCGTAAGGAGGGGCGCAGCTTCCTTGGCCGCCGCTTTTGTGTGCCCAGCTCCCCTTTGTCCAGAGTTCCCAACTCCGAGCCCAGCTCCAGCGCCGGCCGGCACTGCACGCGTGGCAGCCCCGGAGCGTCGACTGGGTGAGAAAAGCCGATCTGTGAGGTTTTTTTGGGGGGAGGCGGGGGGTGGTGGTGGTGTTAGGTTATACGGGGTTGCGGGTGGGGGGGCGTCTGGGATTCGGGTGGTGCTGTGGCGAGCTCTGTCCGGGGGCCGGTGTCCCTCTCAGACCTGACGGCGTCCTTCTGCCATCACAGGAGCTGGTGGAGAAGAAGAAGGAAGAGCCAAACGTCGCATGCGGAAAGACCTTCAAAGGCAAGAGAGAGCCGGGGGAGAAGCAGAGGAAGTCTGGGCAACAGTGGAGGCAAAAGAAGGGCGCTCTGGGCAGCAGGACCACCCTGTCACTGGGCTCTGGTCGCGCAAGGGTGTCACCAGGACCTTTGGTGCCCTGGCCGGCAATTGTGCCCTGGCCGGCTTTGTGCTGGGTGATCTCCCTGTAAGCGGGGCTCGGATCTTTGGGTTTTTGCCGGCCTTTTGCCACGTTGCCCCATGGTTCAGCTGCCCGGGCAGGTGGCAAGCGTCTGAGGGGGTTGAGCAGCACCGTCTCCGCAGCCGAGGCGGGAAGCGGGGCTCCTAAAGCCCACCGTGGTGGTGAGCTGCAGTCAGGACGGCCAGCCCGTAACTCGGGCGTAGATGGGAGCCTTGAAGTGCACGGGGCTCGTTGAGCGGGCCGAGCCAAGGGAGAACCCCCTGTAAGGAAGGCCGTGAGCATCCCCTGTGCTTAAGGGGAGGTGCTGGGAGGGACGAGGGACCCTCCCCTGTGAGCAGGCCGGTGTCCCTGGCCCCGGCCTTTCAGAGGCGTGGAGCTGAGACGTGCAGGGCTGGGCGTGCCCTGCCCTAGCCCTCTTTCTGTGTGCTGTCAGCCCCAGGAGCAGCTTGGGAGGAAGAGAGGCACGGGGGAAGGCAGGAGGCTGGGAGGCAACGGTGCCTGCGAGCCGGGCCCAGGTCCGGCCCGGGCAGGCCTGGCAGTGCTTTGAGCTGGGCCAGCGCCCTGGAAGCAGGGCTGGGGCCTCTGCTCCATCCTCCGGGTGGGGGAGCTGGCACCTGACTGTGCCCCCCTTCCAAGCAGCAGCTCCTGGAGAAGAAAGGCGAGGCATCGTGAGGAGCGGCGGGCTGAAGAGAGGAGTGGGGCGAGAGAAGGAAGCTCTGGACAAAGGGGACCTCCCTGTTAGCGGGGCTGCGGTCGCACGAGACCGTTGCCGGCACTTCTGGTGCCCTGGCCGGCGCTGCGCTGGGTGACCTCCCTGTAAGCAGGGCTCGGGTCTCTGGTCTTTTGCCACCTTGCCCCACGGTTTGGCTGCCCGGAGAGAAGGGCGGCCCTGTCAGGAGAGTGAGCGGCGCTGTCTCCGCGCCGAGGGGGAAATGGGGCTCTCCGGACCCCACGCCCGCCCTGTAAGCAGGGGAGGGCCGTTTCCCCGGCCCCGGCGGCTTTCTGGCTGCTGGCGGCCTGGCCAGCGTGACCCCCTGGAGTCGGGGCGTGTCACGGCATTTGTCCCTTGGCCACCCCGTGAAGCCCCGCGGCACGTTGAGTCGCTGTGGCCTGCGTGCGTCCTGGGGGGCAGGTCTGGGGCTCTGCTCTCCTGCTCGTGGGAAGGGATGGCTCCCCAGACTCTGGCTGCACAGAGCTTGCTCTCTCTTCTGGGAAGTTTTGTTTGTCCCTGTCTGTGTGTGTGTCTGTGTCTGTGGGTGTGAGTGAGCGAGCGAATGAGCTTCTCGTTTAGGCCCCTGTTGAAATCGCTGCAGTGTACTTAGCTTAAACTTCCTGGGAGGGAAAGAAGGGCTCTGTGCAGCAACAGGGGGTCGGTCCCCTCTGAGCCCACGAGCGGAGGGCGAGTCCCGGCTTGCCCCTCCTTTCGAAGGAGAGAGAGCGAAGCCCCGTGGCTGTAGCGCGGCCAGCGTGCGACCCGCCTGTGTTCAGGGCCCGGGTCTCTGCCTGGGTGGCCGCCTGTCCTGGCTGGCGACCTGCCAGCGTGCCCGCCCCGTACTCGGGGCGAGTGCCACGAGCCGTGGAGCCCTCTGTCCCCAGGAGCCGCTCGGCCGCCCTGTAATCAGGGCTGGGCGGGCTGCTGTAGGCAGCCAGCAGAGGCTGCCCTGTAAGTCCGGGGCTGGCCAGTGAGTGACCTGCAGGCCTGGGCACTCTGCAGTGCCGGCAGCGGCTCGAGCCCCCCGTAAGGAGGGGCGCAGCTTCCTTGGCCGCCGCTTTTGTGTGCCCAGCTCCCCTTTGTCCAGAGTTCCCAACTCCGAGCCCAGCTCCAGCGCCGGCCGGCACTGCACGCGTGGCAGCCCCGGAGCGTCGACTGGGTGAGAAAAGCCGATCTGTGAGGGTTTTTTTTTTGGGGGGGGGAGTGGTGGTGTTAGGTTATACGGGGTTGCGGGTGGGAGGGCCTCTGGGATTCGGGTGGTGCTGTGGCGAGCTCTGTCCGGGGGCCGGTGTCCCTCTCAGACCCGACGGTGTCCTTCTGCCGTTGCAGCAGCTGGTGGTGAACAAGGAAGAGACGACCATCGCGTGCAGAAGGACCTGCAAAGGTAAGAGCGAGCGGGGGGATGAGCGGCAGCGGGCTGCCGAAGAAGCGAGAGAAAGCAGTCTTCAAGCATCCCTGCCCCTTTGGGGATGTTTTCTGTGCCTCTCAAGCAGGTACTTGGTTCTTGGCAGTTCCCCAGAGTTTTAGAAACTGCTCCAAATCCACCTGAAGTTGACTCCCTGAAGTTGTCAGTAAACTCCTTTTTTTAGTTTGGTGTGGCCGCACCAGCTGTGGGGAGAGGGAGGGCTCTGCAGCCACCCGAAGTGTCCTTTGAGGCTGTGTGGCATGCCGGGGGAAGAGCAGTCGGGAGCAGGGATTTGGAGGTGGTTTCCCCTGTTCTGAATGCTTCTCTTTCAGCACCTGCACGGTTCTGATGTAAAAAGTGGAAGTGTTGAAGCCTGAGCAGCAGGCCCTGAGCCGAAGCTGCTAACTCAGTATGTAATCATTAGCGAGATACGTATGGAAGACGTAGCTATCTTGAATGTATATTTATCTTTCTTTGTGTGTGTATAAAATAACAGGGTCATGGAGACCGTTGTCTGTCGCTGTGGCCTGATGCGAGACCTTGCGCCTAATGCAATTAGATAAGCCGAGGAACTCCCTTAGCTTCTCCCCTGAGCCCTGGCCAGGCTCTGGGGGAATCTAATGTGAGATTGAAACCAGATATTTCCGCTCAAATCAAAAGGTGCCAGCTATTCTGGCTTGCTGATTTTTGGGTATATAAGGCTGGACCCGCTCACAGCGACTTTGGAAGCCTCACCTACGGGTGGACGCACCGCGTAGGACTTCCCACTTGCCGGGAAAGGCTCTCCATATCCTCGCTGTAACCGGGGCTGCCCAGCGCCTGCGGGTCTGGATGATGGGAACGGGTGCAAGTGGTGATGGGTCTTTCTTAATCGCTATTCCCTCTCTCTCGGGTAGTAATGATT
Source organism: Strix uralensis (assembly GCF_047716275.1). NCBI lineage: Eukaryota > Metazoa > Chordata > Aves > Strigiformes > Strigidae > Strix > Strix uralensis. The sequence continues at coordinate 43,102,699 of NC_133978.1, forward strand.
TGATGCATTACCCTGTATTTTCCTGTTTGTTTGAGTGCACTATTCTGTGTTTTCTTACTGTATGTTTTCTGTATTATTCTGTTACATTATTTAGTTATTTCTAGTAAAAGATGCCTGCGCTTTTCATTCTGGTGTCTGAGTTTAATTGATACCCCTAATCAGCAAAACAGGGGGAGATCAGGTGGCGGTTTCCAGAGACGAGGTTGGTGGTGGGACGGTGTCGCCGTAGGAGCGATTTTATGTTGGTTTGGCTTTGGGCTGAGCTGTAGCCGGCGGGGCGCTAGTTCCTGGCAAGGGGATGGACGGGCGAGCTGTCGGGGCCAGCCAGAGCCGCGGCTGCGCGTGTTCCGCACGGGACTGGTGTGCAGAGCAAAGTGGGGAGGGTTTCTGAGAGCGGACAAGGCCCCGGCCCTCCCTGACTGTCTCGGCCTCCATCCTTCTGCATCTCGAGGCTGAGGAGGCCGTCAGTAACTGCAGTGTTCCCATGTCCTTCCGAGAAGCGCTGCAAACCTGCGCCTTAGGAAAGTCAAAAGAAAGCGTCACCGTCACGAACTTGTGAGTTTGAGTGCCGCTTCCACAGCGAAGGTGTTCGTCGGAGTGGACTGGGGTCAAATTGCTGCCCAGTTGGGGGCAAAAGCAGGAAAGGTTCCTTTTGAGAAATGCAAGGTGCTGCTACCGGTAAAGGTGTAAACGATCGGCACGACCGCTTCACTTCTTAACCTTCTATTTTAATGCCGTTAAAGTTGAGACAGACCCCGGAACGTGCCTGAGCGAGCTGCCAAGAAGTGCAGCACACCCGTGAGCTCCTTCCGTGAAGGAAGTGAAGCAGCAGCAGCAGCTGCCACTCCACAACCATGGAGTGTTTTCCTCCACTCCCTCCCTTTCTCCTGAACTTTCTCTAATAAAACTTGAGCGGTTCAGGAAGGGTTTGCCCTGCCTGTGCCCAAACTTGAGGCAACGGAGCCCCGTTGTGCTCATCTGCAGCTCAGAAGTTGTGTTGGCAGGTGAGTGCTGGCGAGTGGGAGTGGAGGTGGCCGGGGGCAGTATCCCCCCTCGGGGGGCAACTCTCAGAGAATGCCCGGGAACCAACGACAATCACGTGTCAGGCTAACGCTTTCTTTCCCTAAAAGGCTGCAGAGCCTGGCTGGCTTTTTTCCTTCTTTCCCGAAAGCCTTGCAGGTGTGAGTGACGGGCCGCCGCCCGAGCACCTCATGATGTCAAATGCAGTGGAGAAGTAGCTTGCACTTCCACCGGGATCAGTCGTTCTCCAAGAGTTTCTTCAGATCTCGTATGTAGCTAAAAATCCCAGGTGAAGACTCAGTTACCCTTCAGAAATACCAATTGCGATTCGTATTGCGGTAGCGCTGAGGAAACCAGTGCCACGTTCCATTTGACATGGACTCACCTACAGAGATCATCCCTGTGCTAAGTCCTTAAAGACATACATGCACGAGACCCAGACAAGGGTCGTTAAACCCTTTTGACAGCTGGGGAGCCAAGGCAGAAAGGCGCGCGTGCTGTTACTAGCGCTCCCGTGGTTACACTGCTCCGACCAGCTCTTCAGTATTCTCTGGTTTCTTCCTCTGCCCCTTGCAGGCGTTCGACAGTGTCCTTTATCCCTGAGGTAACCCCTCGGGTTCCCCATATTTGTTGTATTTCTGTTTAAGTATTTTCTTAATATGGCCAGTAGTTATCAGCAAGCAGGCTCTAGAGTTCCCTCTTTTGGCTTTTGCAGGTACAATAGGGCCACCGGGATTCCAGAAGCAAATCCTTCCATGAAGTTTGCCGCAGTGTACAAAATAAAGCAAAGAAGGTCCGGGAGTGGTACACAGAGGGAAACATATTCCTCTTCTTCCAGCTATGAGGGCCTGTGGTGTGGAATCACGTGAAGCGGTTGTGATGGCTTGAGGTGTATGGTGGTGCAGTTCCAGGCATGGTTATGGTATTGGGGTGGTCTGCCCCACTGACAGGTGATGGTTAGATAGAGTAGATATTGAATGAGTGTTAGTTTCAGAAGGTGTCTATCCCTGTATGTGAGGTTGTTTTTCATTTCAGGGTATATTGAATGTAGCGAGAGTTAATGCGTCTTTTAAAAACAGTGAAGAAACTGTTGAGCAGGGGGATTTCTTTACCTCCCTGACCTGGTTTATTGTTGCTTAGTCCTGGCTGCTCTGTCAGGTGATGTTCATGGCCAGCGTTTGGGTGGAGGTTAGGCTCAGGCCGTGGTGTTTGCAGGCAGGGTGATTTTGGAGGCCTTCAGGAAGCGAAGCAAGTTCTGAGGAGTGCCGCAGCAATGGGGCAAGGAAGTGTTGTGGGGGTCAGATGGTCGGGTGGGTTTGCTGAGAGCAGGGGGTGGTTAGTGGGGTAGCTGAATGAGTGGTGTGTTTAGAATGTGTTTGCCTGTGCATGACTGCGTAATGTAATGGGTTTTTCTGTTGTAGTTGGTGTTTCTTGAATACTTAGGAAAAAAAATATAGAATAAAAAATGCCAGCGGGGGGATTTTTTTTTTTCCCCCTCCGCTGTTTTTTTTTTTTCCCTGGTCCCGGCTGCTCTGTGAGGCGACGATCGTTGCCAATGTTTGGATGCGGAGCGGTGTAGGGACTGAGTTTTTGCAGGCAGGGCGATTTTGGAGGCCCCCGGGAATAGCGTTCCCGAGGAGCCATGCCCCCACGGGGTGAGGGTGTGTTGTGGTTGTCAGGGAGCGGGATGGCTTTGCTGAGAGCAGGGGGTGGTTAGTGAGGTAGCTGAATGCGTGGTGTGTTTACAATGTGTTTGCCTGTGCATGACTGCGTAATGTAATGTGGGTTTTCTTGTTGCAGGTGCTGTTTTTTGAGTAGTTAGGAAAAAAAACCCCACAACCCAACTGGGGGATTTCATTTTTCACCCGGGTCCTAGCCACTCAGCGAGGTGACAGTTGTTGCCCATGTTTTGACATGGAGTAGTCTAGGGATGGCATTTTTGCAGGCAGGGTGGTTTTGTGTGGTCCTTGGGAATGGTGTTCCTGGAGTCACGTATGTCATAGTCTCTAAACAGTTATGAATCTAGTGAGTAAAGACATGATGCTAATGGGCATGTGTGAAATGACCATAAGTGCTGTGAGAGGTAATAGTGGTAGGTAAAGCACTCATCATGGTTGTAGGGGTTTTGAAGTCCATAAGTTTTTGTGTAAGGTAGGTTCAATAAAGGTGTATTTGCTGTTGGTTCCAAGGTTTAATAAGTATGTAAAAGGTGGTTTGTAATGTGCATGTAGCGAAGGTGCTTGCAGTGCTTGTAAGGTTTCCAAAGTAAATAAAGGGTTTTGATCAATGTAGGCTCAATGAAAGCGTGTGTGCTCTTGGTTCTAACTTTATTAAAGAAGTAAAAGCTGTTTTGTAATGTAGCTTTAAAAAAGGTGTAGTTGCTGGGGTTGGCTCCAGTGTGGTTTTTTTGGATGTGTGACTTGGTCTCTCTCTCTACCTCTGTCTGACTCTGCTCCTCTGTCTTACTCCTTGTCTGACTTTGCCCCCTCTGTGTCTGACTTTGACTCTCTGTCTGTCTGTGTCTGACTTTTGTCTTTGAGTCTCTCTGCCTTTGAGTCTCTCTGCCTTTGACTCTCTTTCTGCCTTAGCCTCCGTCTGTGTTTGTCTGTATTTGTCTCTCTCTGTCTCGCTTTGACTCTTTGTCTCTCTCTGTCTCCCTTAGTCCCTCTCTGTTTAGTTAAGTCCCCCTCTATTTAGTTAAGAGGGAATTAACAGCACGGGAACATGGTTGTGGCCTGGGAGTAATGAAATATATGAAATTTTGATTTTAAAAAATAAAATTGATTACTCCTAGGCATTTTGGCCACATTCTACTGCTGCACCAGCCTTATTATTTTTTTGTTCTTTTCCATACACAACTCTTACACCACTACAAAATGAACCACCCCCAAACAAGCCCCCCTCCACAAAACAACTTCACCTCCCTTCACAGCTGAAAAATCACAACCCAAGCACAATGCAACCACACCCCTTCCACCCACCCACCCCCCAGTATCTGCCCCAAGTCACTGTTTCCGCGCGGACCCTATTCCGGGTTGCACCTGACCGCGGGTCACTGTTTCCGCCCGGACCCTGTTCGGGGTCGCACCTTCCCCCGCGGGGTCATGCTCGGGAAGTGCCGCCCCCCCGCCCCGTGCGCGCTGTCGGCGAGTGCTCGGAGCGCAAAGCGCGGAACGGCAGTGCCGGTGCCGCCCGTGAACAAGTGCCGGGGGCGATCAGCGGCAATAACGGTCAGTGCTGCTGCTCTCTGCCCTCTTCCAGAGGCTGCACTGAGGACACGCTGCCTGGCCTTAAGCCTGGTGCTGCTCGCTAGAGTTACCGCGGGGGGGAGGGAGGGAGCGTGGGCCGGGCTGGAGGAGCCCCCGGGGCGGGCAGTGAGGCTGCGGGCAGCGGCCCCTCCCTGTCCGGGGCGGTGCTGGAGGAGGAGCCGGTGCGAGCCGAGGGAGCAGCAGAGAGAAGGTGAGCGGGGCCGCGCGGTCGGTCGCCAGGCGGCTGCCGGGTAAAGCCGCGACGGGGGGGCCGCGCGGTGCGGCGGGACCGGCGGCAGAAGCCGCTCCGGGTCGGGGCCGGGCGGCGGCGGCGCTTCCCGGGGCCGCGCGGGGCCGGGTTTCCGGGTGCGTGGGCGGCGTGGCTGGCGCTGTAGTCACGTGAGCGGGGCTTCCGGTCGGCCCTGTTGGCTCCCCGGGGCACGCCGGGAGCTGTAGTTTTTGCGCACTCGGCTGCCCGGCAGCTGCGTCGCTCCCGGGCGCGCGCGGCACGGCACAGTCCTCGCTACCGGCGCGGCCCCACGGCGCAGCGCGAGGGGCGGTTTTGTGGCGGGTTCGTGCGGTTTCCCGCGGGCTGCCCGCGGCTCCCCCAGGACTGGTGTGCCTGTGCCCCGCCAGTGCGCATGCGCGGTGGCGTCTCCCGGAAGTGCCGCAATCCCCAAGCGCTCCCCAAACCTGCCCGTGCGTCTCTGGGAGTGCCGGGCTGTGGAGTGGCTGCATTCCCCCCGCCACCACCCCTCGGCATCGCCCGTGGGGACTGCGGAGGGGGTCAGAGAGCAGACGGGGTGAGCTGTGCCGTGGGCCAGAAATGGAGGCAACGTTTTGCCTTCCTGGGGCTTGAGAACAGACGCATGTGGCTGATTGAGGGGCTCAGAAACAGACGGAGTTGTGTGGCTTTGGGCTCAGAAACAGAGGTCAAGTCGTGCATTTTTTGGACTTGAGAAGCGGCTCAGCAGGCAGGTTTTTGGGCTCATAAAGAGGCACTAAGGCAGCTGGTTTGGGGGCCAAAAGCAGAATGCAGTTTGGCTGGTTTTGCAGGCAGGTGAGAGGCGGAGGGTTGTGGGAGGGCCCTGGGGGCTGCGGGGGAAAGGAGGGGGTGGGTGTCGGGGTGGCATGGGACCCCGAAGCTTGGGAGGCCGGCGTGCACCAGGCCAAACTCCACGTCTGAGGTGGTCTCTGGGGGGAAAAACGCTTTTCAGACCCTACGTGCCCTCTTCGAGTTCAGCAATTATTTGTACGCTGCTTAGAATAATTATGACCTGATTAATAATACAAAGTAATGAATGCTTAGAGAACGTACAAGGTGGATGTTTACTCCTAATACTCAAGCTCTGACAGTGATTGATTTATAGACTTGTCAAAGCCCAGGCTGTTGCCGGTAGCTGGAGCCTGTGAGGAGAAAGAGCTGAAATCAAGCGGAGTTTCAGTGCAGAGCTGAAGCGTCACCGAGCCAGACCTGTAGCCAGCAGGAGCTGGAACGAGACAGGGTGTCCGCTGTCTGGAGCCGGCATTAGCCAGAACTACGATTCTCTGCGGCTGTGAGGAGCAGGAGCTACGCTCAGTCGGGCTGTCGACTGGCTGCAGCACCCCTTGGCTCGACGGCGGAGGCTCCTCAAAGAGCGCAGGATTTGAGGCGAGTTGGTGAGAGAGAGAGGAGCAGCCGGGCAGGAGCCACAGAGCGAGTGATTGCTTCTGAGTACGACGGATGCTTTATCTCTGTGGTTTCCTGGCTTCCACGGGAGATGCTGGCTGCAACACCTGCTTTTTGGGGGCAACACGGCACTTCCCGGGAGGGTGCTGTTGCGGTAGAGGTCAGTGCTGGCTGGCGTGTCGGTGACTGGCGGCGCTCTGTCTTGCGGGTGATGGAGAGGAACCTGGTGAATGCGGGAGCATCCCAGTGAGATGACGTGCTCCTGATGAGGATGGATTCTGGAGCGTGCTCTCTGAAAGGTAAGTCAAGGGGCAAAAGCCGTGGGTAGGGTGGGGCCAGCAGAGGCTCTACCATCAGGGCTGTGGAGAGGGCTATTTAGGCTTCCTTAAGTCTGTGGGAAGAGAGCAGGGTCTGTCCCACAGGACGTGCATGTTCTGGCCTGTGTCTGTGTCCTCGTGTCATTTGTGGTGTCTGTGTTCTGTCTTGTGTGCGGTGCCTTCCCCACGTCTCTGTGGTGCCCCGTGGGCTCTCTGCACGGCGCATGCACCTTGGTAGGCGTCCATAGGGTCTCGGATGCCTTGCTGCTTTGGAAAAGAGCCCGTTGAGCACTCCCCATCTTGTGAGTGGTGCTTACAGCATCTTTTGCATCACAGATGTTTGTGGAGGGTTGCCTTTGTGGAGGAGATCTGGGCCAGAATGACAGCTCTGCTCTTCAGAGTTCTGTTTCCATAGAGGTCCCTCCCGTACAGCACTTCACCCCCCGCCCCGTGTCCTTGTGGTCCTCGGCCTTAAAGCCCGGCTCCTCCCACGTCGGTTGTTCTGGTTGTGTATTGCACTGCAGCACTCGCTGTCGGTTTTGACTACGCCTTGCTTTGCAGGGCTTTGTGTTCTGCAGGTGACACAGGGCCATCTGGATCCCCAGAGCAAATCCTCGAGCGAGGTTTGCCGGAGCGTACAAACGCAAGCGAAGGAGGAGCGGGAGCGGGGCCCGTTGCGAAACATCTTCCTTGGCTCCCGGTTAGGAAGGCTGACACCGTGGGGGCGTGTGGAGCAGCGACGCTGCCGAGGCGCACGGTGAGGCAGTTCCAGGGGTGGGTTTAGAATGGGGGTGATCTGCCACTGTGGCAGGTGGGCAGTGGAACGGATGTTTGGAGTGAGGGGTGGATCGAGTGGCTGTTGAATGAGCGTCAGTTTCTGAATGTGTCTAACCTTGTGCGTGTGAAGGTTTTTTCATTTCAGGTTGTATTTAATGTTGAGATAGTAAATGTTTTTTTAAAACTGTGTTTAATAAAAAGCCCAGGTGGGGGTTCGATGTCTCTCTTACTCAGACAGAACCCTTCCTCAGGCTTTCTCTGTGCCCCAGAGCTCTCTCACAGTCTTCACTGCTGTCTTGGATGTCTCCATTCAGTCGCTCATCCCCTGGGGACATCTGTACGTTGCTGGAACGCCTTGACTTTTGCACCGTGTCCCAGAGCCGCCCTCTGTCTCTCTTTCAGTCTCAGCACCCTGCTCCTGCTGTCATCACACCTACTGAGGCCAACCTCGTGCCCCACAGCCCCCTTTTGGCACCGTGGCGCACTCTGCACCCTCCTTCCTCCCTGAGACCCTTTCCTGATGCCACCTTTCATCTGCAGAACGCTCGCGTTGTCCTCTGTGCTAGCTAGGATACCTACCTGGTCTGCTGAGGACACCTGTAGTTTCTTCAAATCCCCTTCGGAATTCTTCATCATGTCCTTGAGCATACTTTTGGCTGTCCTCCTCTGCTCTCCTGAGACTCCAGGGCCCTCGCTGTGTCTGCAAGGCTTCTTTTCTTACCCTCCTAACTCCTCTACTCTCTACAACGATGTCTTCCGAGTCCTTTTGCGTACTCCACCGCGCTCTTGTGGCACTTCAGCTCCCTTTGGATTTTGGTTTTTGGCACTCTTCAGAGCACTCTTCTCTTACTCTCTGGCGTGTCAGCCTGCACACGTATGTGGGTTGGAACTGCCCTGCCTGGGGGCACAGCGATGTCGGTCAGGGGAAGAATAGCACTAAGAGTCTGTAGTTAATGTTGATTTGCCTGGACTGTTTAGGTACAGCCCCCTCGCAGCAAGCAGCCCTCAGCAGCAGGCAAGGATGTCACGGGGATGACCGGAGCTATCTGGGAGAGGCTGCGGGAGTGGTAGTTGAACAGATGGAATCTCAAAGGTGTTAAGGCTCGTGTGTGTAGGGCTTAATGCTCTTTTGTTTCTATGTTTTTTTTAATGGCAGGCTGTAATGAGACCCTAGACGGTGTTCCTACATGGAGTCAAGAACTCTGGAATTGTTAAGCTGTCACTCAGCATCCAGGTGACCTGCTTAAAAATTTTTTTCAGATCCAGAGGGACAATATATGCACCAAAGAGTGACAGAGGCAGCGAGCAGGGCACTGTAAGAAGGTGGGTCAGCGTGTGGTGTCGGAGGAGAAGACATGACTGGTTGCTACATGACTGGCTTATCGGTTTGGGGGTTTTTTTGTTTTGAAGGTGCAAAGCAGGATATCGGCACCGGAGGTGACTCGGGCAAGGTGAGACGCGTGGGCTGAAGTAGCAGTTGTTTTTCATGTGTCGTACTGTTGGTGAAGCTAGAAGCATCTCCTGTTGTCTGTGTCTTACAGGTGGTACCCAGGCCTCGACGTGGGCGACCGGTAAATGTCAGAGGCAGGGTGGGTGAGCGGCCAAGGTAACGGGGCAGGAGATGGCAGTCGGTGTGGGCAGGCTGCAGGTTCAGCTTGTGCCTCTCGCTTTGGTTTATGCAGGTGCCACATGTAGGCTGGGAGGGGCGAAGCCACGTGCCGCTGAGCGGTCCAGGACAGCGAGGCAGTTGTCGGCTGGGTCAGGGTTTCAGTGCAGAGAATCACGTGGCAGCTCGATGAAGCATTTCTCTTTGGTTTTGCAGGAGCCGGGCACGCTGCCTTTGGAATCGGACGAGCGTTTGAGGTGAGCTGGGTAGTAGAGAGCAGGAGCACGGTGCTGGTGATTTCTCGCAAGCACAGTGGTAGCTCTGTGTCTTTTGGTATCGTAGGTGCCACGGGCCACGCTGGCCGCAGCGTCCGACACTGGACTCTGCACAGAGCAGCTGAGCTGAAAGCCCCGTGGCTGTTGAGGTGGAGGGTGTTGTGACAGAGGTGTGTCAGCTGACGTGATGCTGACTGCTGGCACTGTTGGTTTTTTTGCAGATGATGAAGAGGAACCTGGCAGCTGCAGGAATGTCCCGGTTAGCTGATGTGGTTTTTGTTGAGGATGGATTCAGACCCCTGGCTCTCTGAAAGTTGAGGGATGAGGGACCGCTGCCCTACAGTGTCTAATCTTGACTTCAGTTAGAAAGAGACTTTACAAAATGGAAACCTTTCTCAAGGAAGTTTCATTTTATGAACTCTCCATCAGAGTGGATCTTCAGAGATGATGTATTTGACAGTAGTACTCTTGGGCGGTGCAGCTGGCCAGACGTCCCTGCTAATTACGGAACACACCAAACCCGCCCCCCGCCTTGTCAAGTTTTCTGGGTGTATTTTGGAGATAGACAGTCTAATGGTATCAGCTCACAGCTGGGCGAGTTCAGGGAATGCGAAAGGAAAATCAAATACTTACACGTCTAATAAAAACGCTTCTATAAGCATATGCCCACCTTTACACTAAAGAGTGAAGGACTGAGCTTTATTCTTTATTCTTTGTTTTACCCTTTAAAGTTTTACACTTCACTTCTGATTTTATTGACCGAGCAAGCAGGATGTGCAGCAGCAGCAGCAGCAGCGCAAGGGCCGCGGCGGATCCGTCAGCCGTAGGTTGTGATGACGGTACGACCTCGTCCTGCAGCCTCGCAGGGTTCCCTCCCTGCAGCCCTGCTGTAAGGACGGGATGAGACATTCCGACACCAGCAAGAGCGTTTGTTTTTATGGGCACGATGTGCTCGGGATCGTATCGATCGGCCTTGCTGGTGATTTGAGGAGTTGAAATCGCTCCGGCCTTGCCAGGGTGTGTTGTATGTGGAGCTGACCTGTTCACGCAGAGTCCTCCCTGAGCTCCACTGCTATTCCGTCCCTTCTTCTGACAGAACTTTCTTCTGTGTTAGTTTTTCAAGATGCTGGAATAGGATTTGGGGTTTTTGTTTTTCAGGTGTGTTGTTGTCAGCATCTTCTGATGCTCGACAGGTCCCCCCGGGCCAGGTTTGCCTGGCAGCCGCTAACCCCCTGACCGTGGGGCCAGCCCTGTGTCACTGCCACGGCACAAAAATACCCCAAGCACCCTGATTCTGGGTCTGCAATGGGAGGAAAAAAATACAGGGTTTTTTGGGGAAAAAAACTTCAATTTGGGGCTCCTGGGAAAGCCAAACCTGCCTGGAGTGGTGCAGCTGGAGAGCAGAAAACCCACCATTTTCATGCACAAAACCAAAAATCACCAATTTTGATGTTGTGGAGAAGTGCTGAAAAAAAACAAAATGGAGTATTTTGGAAAAGCAAAAACCCCAATTTTTGTATTGCAGAAAAGCAAATAAAAACCCCAGACCCAATTTGGGGAGAATCTGGGGTGAGACGGTGGCTGGTTGAGGGGCATTGCTGGGGGTTCTCTGGTGTGGATTATCCGGTGAGGGTCAGTTCTCCAGAGTGGATCATCTGTTGGGGTTGTCCCAGGTGAGTGATCTGCTGCGGGTTATCCCAGGTGGACTCCCTGGTGCGGGTCATCCCCACCCGCGTCCCCCCACGCGCGTTTCTACCCACACGCAGACCCCGCTGCCGTGTCTGCCCCAGGTTCCCCGCCCCCCCCCCCCCCCCCCCCCCCCCCGCATGAGGTTTTTTCCCCCCACAAAAGGTGGGTGTGTGGTGGTTTTTTCTTTTATTAAACTATTTGTATCTCAACCCATGAGTTTTCTCACGTTCCCCTTCCCGTTCTTTCCCCGTCCCGCTGGTGGGGGGTGTGAGTGAGCGGTTGTGTGGTGCTCGGTGTCCAGCTGGGCTCAAACCATGACATGAGGTGAGTTGCCAGCCCTGCCCGGCTGATGCTTTAGTCTCTCCTTGTTATTGCCACCATCCCGATGGGCCGTCCTCGTTCTTCACTGCTGCTTTCTAGTGCCTGTTGCTCTGTAAGCAGCAGTGCTCACGCTGTGCCCGCAGACACGTCTGCCGACCTCTGGGACATAACTCTGCCAAAGAGAAAGAGCTAAACGGCCCCGGCACAATCTGCAGCCGTTCTGCCTCTGAAGGGACCCGCCGGCCCTTCTCCTGCCCCTTCCTCTGCCCAGCTGGGCTGGGAAAGTACGGTTGTTGCAGAAGCTGCTACACACCCTGGGGTTCCTTCTTAGGTTCCTTCTGTCGGCTTTGCCCTGTGTCTGGGCTGCCGAGGCCATCGACTGCGCGTGGGACACAGGCAGCCTGGAGAGCTTTAGCCCAAGTCCTTCCTCTCCCCTTTGGGCAGCAGCGGTTCTGCCGCTGCTACAGGCAGCCGCTTTCTCGGGGGCGAGGGGCTAGTACGCCAACAGGCCGCTGCCCGCTCCAGTCAGAGGAAGAGGCTGTTCTCCGGGCACCAGGCGCAGGGCAAGCGGAGGGACGTTCTGCGCTGCCGATGGCTCTTCCCGAGGGAGCTGTGCTCTGGTTTTAGCAGAAAAAGGTGTCGGTCCCAGGCAGCCGCGTATGGCTGTGCACAGCTATTTGGCCGGTGTCTTGCTTGTTCGAGTAAAGGCATATTTCTTGCCTTGCAGTCCTGCTGACAGGTCAGACATCCGAGTTACAAAAGCCTTTTGCCATCAAAGCAAGATGACCGCTCGATTTCCACCAGCACTGTATGTCAGCTGTGTTGCTAGCTGAAAACGGCTGGCAGGCCAGGAGATAGCTAGAGGGGTCTCGATTAAAGAAAGCGAGGGTTGAAGTGTGTGTTTTAAGGAGGTGAATTAGGCAGCCGAAGGCACTGAGCTGCTCGCCTGACCCAGTGGCAGAAGAGCCCCTCCAGCCGACCAAGTATTGCGTGTTGCAGGCAGCAAAGTGCTCGCTGGTGGGAGCGGCAAGGAGCACGGGGCTCCGCGGCTGCCCGGAGCAAAGACGGACCCTCCTGGGCTCTGCGGTCCCCTGCTGAGGACATCTCCCAGCCCAACGGGCCTCTCTGCTTTCCCTGCCGCCCGGCTCGCTGCGCGCTGGAGGGCAGGCTGGGGAGGAACTTTGTGCGGCGTCTCTTCTCGAAGGGACAGGCCCTGCCCAGGGAGCCTCGTGTGGATGCCGGGGGAGGAGAGCAGAGCACCGGTAGCCCAGAGGTGAGGAAAGGTGCAAACAGCCCCGCAGAGCCCGCGGGTCCCCAGGGTGTCATCGCTGCTGTGCAGCTCCGCCGCTGGCACCGGCTCTGCTCGGCCGTGCTGTTTGCTGCTGAGCGCGGCCGCCCCCCTGGCACAAAGCAGCTTTCCGTCTGTGCCCTGCTGCCTTCAGCACCCGCTGTGCTGCCGCCGGGGTGAAAACTCTCTCTGCAGTGTCTACTGCCGGCGCTGCCGGGGCCGGGGAACGCGAGCCCTGTCCGCCCGGGGAGCAGTTGCCGCGTTGGGATGGTAGAAGGGGGCTGCTGCGGGCGTCGTTTCTGCTGCCGGGAACTGCTCCGAGGGGCGGGATGGGGCGATGGCGCCGCCCGGCGGGTAAATGTCGGTACTGCAGCGCGGGGCCGGGCTGGCGGAGCGGCGCGGCTGTTTGTCGTGTTCTGTGCTGCCACCCTGTGGTTAAAGACGGGTACTGCAGCCCGCGTACCGCGCCCGCGCACGGCCGTGCCCGGGGTCATGCTCGGGAAGTGCCGCCCCCACTCCGTGCGCGCTGTCGGCGGGTGCTCGGAGCGCAAAGCGCGGAACGGCAGCGCCGGTGCCGCCCGTGAACAAGTGCCGGGGGCGATCTACGGCAATAACGGTCAGTGCTGCTGCCTCTTGCCCTCTTCCAGAGGCTGCACTGAGGACACGCTGCCTGGCCTTAAGCCCGGTGCTGCTCGCTAGAGTTACCGCGGGGGGGGGGGAGGGAGCGTGAGCCGGGCTGGAGGAGCCCCCGGGGCGGGCAGTGAGGCTGCGGGCAGCGGCCCCTCCCTGTCCGGGGAGGTACTGGAAGAGGAGCCGGTGCGAGCCGAGGGAGCAGCAGAGAGAAGGTGAGCGGGGCCGCGCGGTCGGTCGCCTGGCGGCTGCCGGGTAAAGCCGCGACGGGGGGGCCGCGCGGTGCGGCGGGACCGGCGGCAGAAGCCGCTCCGGGTCGGGGCCGGGCGGCGGCGGCGCTTCCCGGGGCCGCGCGAGGCCGGGCTTCCGGGTGCGTGGGCGACGGGCGGGCGCTGTAGTCACGTGAGCGGGGCTTCCGGTCGGCCCTGTTGGCTCCCCGGGGCACGCCGGGAGCTGTAGTTTTTGCGCACTCGGCTGCCCGGCAGCTGCGTCGCTCCCGGGCGCGCGCGGCACGGCACAGTCCTCGCTACCGGCGCGGCCCCGCGGCGCAGCGCGAGGGGCGGTTTTGTGGCGGGTTCGTGCGGTTTCCCGCGGGCTGCCCGCGGCTCCCCCAGGACCGGTGTGCCCGTGCCCCGGCAGTGCGCATGCGCGGTGGCGTCTCCCGGAAGTGCCGCAATCCCCAAGCGCTTCCCAAAGCTGCCTGTGGGGCTCTGGGGGTGCAGGGCTGTGGGGTGGCTGCATTTCCCCCCCCAACCCCTCGGCATCGCCCGTGGGGACTGCGGAGGGGGTCAGAGAGCAGACGGGGTGAGCTGTGCTGTGGGCCAGAAATGGAGGCAACGTTTTGCCTTCCTGGGGCTTGAGAACAGACGCATGTGGCTGATTGAGGGGCTCTGAAACAGACGGAGTTGTGTGGCTTTGGGCTCAGAAACAGAAGTCAAGTCGTGCATTTTTGGGGACTTGAGAAGCGGCTCAGCAGGCAGGTTTTTGGGCTCATAAAGAGGCACTAAGGCGGCTGATTTGGGGGCCAAAAGCAGAATGCAGTTTGGCTGGTTTTGCAGGCAGGTGAGAGGCGGAGGGTTGTGGGAGGGCCCTGGGGGCTGCGGGGGAAAGGAGGGGGTGGGTGTCGGGGTGGCATGGGACCCCGAAGCTTGGGAGGCCGGCGTGCACCAGGCCAAACTCCACGTCTGCGGTGACTGGCGGCGCTCTGTCTTGCAGGTGATGGAGAGGAACCTGTTGAATGCGGGAGCATCCCAGTGAGATGATGTGCTCCTGATGAGGATGGATTCTGGAGCGTGCTCTCTGAAAGGTAAGTCAAGGGGCAAAAGCCGTGGGTAGGGTGGGGCCAGCAGAGGCTCTACCATCAGGGCTGTGGAGAGGGCTATTTAGGCTTCCTTAAGTCTGTGGGAAGAGAGCAGGGTCTGTCCCACAGGACGTGCATGTTCTGGCCTGTGTCTGTGTCCTCGTGTCATTTGTGGTGTCTGTGTTCTGTCTTGTGTGCGGTGCCTTCCCCACGTCTCTGTGGTGCCCCGTGGGCTCTCTGCACGGCGCATGCACCTTGGTAGGTGTCCATGGGGTCTGTGATGCCTTGCTGCGCGGTGGGAGGTGGAAGGTGGGGCTCCGGCCACGTGCGATCTACAGCAATAATGGTCAGTGCTGTTTCTTTCCCTCTTCCAGAGGCCGTGCTGAGGCTGCGCTTGTCTGTTCCTGCCCTGGGGTGCCGTTGACTGCGCCCACCTCGGGCTTGTGTGGGGTGTCTCTGCCCGGCATTGCGCTTCTCACGGCACGGGGGCAAAAAGGGACAGGCGGAGCCCTTCCCGGCTGTGGACAGCGGACAGGAGCTGCCGCGGCTGAAGCTGGAGAGACCAGAGAAAGCAGAAGAAAGAGAAAATCAAGACCATCTGTGCAGCACCCGCCTCCCAGTGCAGGAAGAGAGAGCCTGCCTCTCTGCGTGAGGAAGGAGCCCTCTTCACAGTCAGACCGCCAGCGTGCACCCAGGGTCTGCGTGCGTCACCCCAAGCGCGGTACGGCCGCGTAGTGCGCGAGCAAGCGAGGCTGCATGTGTCGGAAGCCTGGTCTTGTAAGAGGTGAGAGACACCCGCGTATTCTTTTAGGGTGAGGACAGCCAGGCGACTGGAGTTTCAGAAGAAGAAGAGGGGCAGGAGGAAGGAAGGAGAAAGAAGCATCTGACCCGTCAAATTCTCCCAGCAGTGCCGAGAACGAGAGCTGCGGTGAGTCCTGGGCCTTCAGGGCCCTGTCACACGTCTTGTGCGTCCCGGTCCTTTCCTGCCCGTCACCTGGACCTCTTTTTTCCATGCTGCTGTTATTTCTGCCGCCCCCACCCCTTTCCTAGACCTCTCCTCTTCTTTATTCTTCTGTCCTGCTCCCCCTTCCTTTCTCACTTTCTCTCTCTTGTCCTACTGCTCCCTTTTCTCATTTCTCTCTGTGCTTTTGTCCTGCCTCTCCCTCCTTTTTTTCATCTTCCATCTCTGCGCTTAGTGTCGTCGCTTTTTAAATTTTCATTCTACGTCTTTTAGTTTGCTGTCGCTATTTCGTGTTTCCTTAGTGCTGCCGCTTTTTAAATTTTCTTTTCTGTGCCTCTGTTCTAGTTCGGTATCCCTGTGTGATCATTTTTTCCTTTATTTCACCAACACCTGTTGCTTTTAAAATGTTCTTTTTCCCTTCAGTGTCTTTTTAGTGAGTTTTTCTCTTTCCTTAATGCCCTCTCTGTCTTTTTAAATCGTCCCCTCTTTTGTTCGCTGTGGCTACTTTTTAGTTCCAGGGCGTGGTTGGACCAGATGACCTGCAAGAGTTCCCTTCCCACCTCAAACCGTTCTGCAGTTCTGGAGTCACAGCTGTCACATCCAGGGCGGTGAGCTACCACAGGCGTGAGAAGGTTGCCCCAGGCTTCAAGGCCATCCCGAGCGCCTGCTGCTTTAGTCCGGCTGCAGCGCTCCTGAAGAAGAGGAGAAGGTAATTTTGCAGTGGTCAGGGCTTTTAGGGCTCAGTGGTGGTGCTCAGTGGGTTGCGTGGTTGGGTGGTTTGAAGGGACAGTCCAAGAGGGCATCTGAAATGCCCTTGCAGGGTGGAGGGAGGCAGGAAAGCGGGGGGTTAGAGCTGGCGAGGGACTGCCCCAGGCTGGGGGGCGGTGTGCCCGTGGGTGCCAGTACCTCAGCTGCTGTGTCGGCATTGTGGGAGCCGTGGGGGTCGTGGACTTTACTCTGCCTCCCCCCAGAAAGCTCTGGCTGACGAAGTTATGCCACAACAGAGACTGCAGCCGTCAGCACCACGGGATGCTGATAATGACCAGCACAGGCCTCGCTGTACTGTCGTTTTCCCTGCTGCTTGCAATGGATCTGCAGTGGTCTTTGATTCGCGGAAAAAGACTCTACAACTCGAAATGGAGTTATAAAGCAGGTATGTTTTACTCCGGCCGGGGTGCAGGGGGATTTCTCCACAAACCTTGCACACCAACAGCACATTTTACCAAAACGTTACAGAGTGTGGATACACTTATTCACTGGATTACATAACACAAACATACATATGCATGAGTAAGGCTGGGTTAGTTCTAGAGGCTGGTGTCAGCAGTTTATGTTATCTTTGCACCTGTGCATTGCCTCCTGGGGGGCGTCTTCGGGGTCTTTGGGAGGAAGGCTCGTAGTCTTTCTCACCTTGTTTTTCCCCCGGAGCATGCGCAGATTCTCTTAGCCAATTTCTTGAAAAACAAAAATGTTTTTCAGCTGGTTTACTCATGCTATCTTATTTAAGGGAAGCAATGAAACTTCTACCATCCGTATATGTCTATCTTTACTCATTACCGAGGCCCAACTAGTTAGAGCACACCTGTTCCTCGAGGACAAAACCATGATATTTTGCTGAACACTGCAGTTCTTGGTAGATTTTCACAGTAAACTGCTTTGTTTTGATGAACACATCAGTCCTTGGTAAAATTCCACAGAACAGTCTGGGCAAGCAGGATTCTTAGCAATATTAAAAAGTACTATAAGTAGTACTATAACTTGCTAGAAGTAAGTAAATAAGTTGCTAAGCAGCTTTCTATTGCAGATTTAGAAAAACGACAGATTACTTCCAGAACTCGCCCCCCCCCCCCCCCCCCCCCCCCCTACAATTTTCCTGTTTGGCCAGTCAGTAAACCAGAGGGGGAGGTGGCGTTGAACAGGCCATTATGGGCATTTAAGTGCTTAAATAGAGCCCCATTGTCAGCGGCAGACCCCAACAATGCAGCCTTAACGACTAGGCTGCAAGTCCCTGCACGTCCTTGGCTGGCAGTGCTACATGTCAAAGACATGGTTTTTCCCTTAGGGGAAGAAGGCAAAACAAAAATTTGCATTTACATGGGAGGGTAGCCAGCATACCTTTACCAGACTCCCAGAGGGGGGTAGAAACAATCAGAAATGCCCCAATCTAGAAAAAAAATTACAACAGCTTTGTAATGGGTACTTTAGGATATTGGAGAAAACAGGTACCTGGATTCTCCATTGCCTGTCCACTGTATTCGCTTTTACAAAAAGGAAAACGGTGGAGTTGGCATTCAGAACATGAAGAAGCGATTAAAACTCTGATACTCGAATTAAAAACATATCTAAATTACAAATGCCTATTAATACTTGACCCACGAGCATTAGAGCAGCCATTTAAACCTTCACCAATTTTAGATGCACCCCCCCTACCTCTAGCATGGGATGCTAGTGACAACAATGGAGTAAAAGAAACTCAGTACGAGATGGATTTATCCTGCATCCTAAGGGGTAACCTGTTCAGCCTTCCCCCCCCTCCGCCCCGAGACAGCTCTCTTTTCTTTCCTTGAAGAACATCGATGGTGGGAAAACTTATCTGGATGGTCACCACCACCAACAGGACTCGGTCGTCTGATTTTCCTAATTCTAACTTTATTATGTTTACTACTTCTAATAGTATTGTATATTAAGGTTTGGAGGATGGTTAAACAGATCACTCAGTTACAAAAGTATACCTGTGTGTATACTTCCCTAAAATATTTTTTTTTTTAATAGCAGCTAATAAAACACAAAATTCGCTTCAGTTATAGTTGGATTATGGCATCCGCTGCTTATAGGCAGAGAGGCAAGAGGCAACCACACCGCCACTCTCTGGACAAGATCAAGTACTGTAGCCCAGGTAATAGACTGTGAGGGCGGGAAAGTCCATGTGGGGGCGCAGCGGCCGCCTGAGGGGAAGGGGGCGGGGCCCGCCTGTGGGAAGGGGAAGGGCGGGAAAGTCGCGCGCTGCTGTGAGGGGCGGAGCGGCCGCCTGAGGGGAAGGGGGCGGGTCCAGCCCCGCCAGACGCGGCCAGGAGTCCGAGCAGAGGAGTGGCGGTCGCAGTCGTCTCTGCGGGAAGCACTGGAGCAGCAACTGGGTGAGTAAAGCCGATCTGTGAGTTTTTGGCGGGGCGGGGGGGGGGGGGAGGCGCTGAGATTCGGGTGGTGCTGTGGCGAGCTCTGTCCGGGGGCCGGCGACCCTCTGAGACCCGACGGCGTCTTCTTGCCCTTGCAACAGCTGGTGGTGGAGCAGAAAGAAGAGACAAACATCGCGTGCAGAAGGACCCGCAAGACAAGAGAGAGCGGCAGGAGGAGCGGAGGAAGTCTGAGCAACAAGTGCAGGAAAGAGAAGGGCGCTCCGGGCAAAGCGCCGCTGTGAGGGGCGGAGCGGCCACCTGAGGGGAAGGGTAGTGGGACCTGTCTGGGGCGGGGGGGAGCGCCGTCGCCGTGGGGCGGGCGGGGTGGTGTGGAGCCGTCTGTGGGGGGGAGGACCGTCGCCGCCTGGGGTGGGGGGAAGCCGCCGCCGGGGGCGGGGGGGGGGGTGGGGGGAAGAGCGGGGGGGGTCGCAGTCTGGGGCGGGGGCGAGCGCTGTCGCCGTGGCGGGGGGGGAAGAGCGTCGTCGCCGCGGGGCGGGTGGGGGGTGGTGTGGAGCCGTCTGTGGGGGGAGCACCGTCGCCGCCTGGGGTGGGGGGAAGCCGCCGCCCGGGGGGGGGGGGGAGCGCCGTCGCCGCCGGGGGGGGAGGGGTGGGGGGGAAGAGCGCCGTCGCCGTCCGACGCGGGGGTGTCGCAGTCTGGGACGGGGGAGCAGCGACATCGCCGTCTGAGGCGGGAGCGGGGGGAGCACCGTCACCGCGGGGCGGGCGGGGGGTGGACGGAACCGCTTGGGGGGGCGAGCACCGTCGCCGCAGGGGCTGGGAGGGTCCAAGGCCCCGCTGGATGCAGCCAGGAGCCCGGAGCAGGTGAGTGGCCGTCGAAGTCGTCCCTGCAGGGAGCATTGAAGCATCAACTGGGTGAGACAAGCTGATCTGTGAGGTTTTCTCGGGGGGAGGGGGGTGGGGGGGGGGAGGGGGGTGTTGGGGTATGGGCAGGGGGGGCTGGCTTCCCTCTGTCCTCCCTGTGGGGAAGCTGGCATCTGACCGTACTCTCCTTCCAAGCAGCAGCTCCTGAAGAAGAAAGAAGAGGCATCGTGAGGAGCGGCGGGCTGAAGAGAGGAGTGGGGCGAGAGAAGGAAGCTCTGGACAAAGGGGACCTCTCTGTTAGCGGGGCTGCGGTCGCACGAGACCGTTGCCGGCACTTCTGGTGCCCTGGCCGGCGCTGCGCTGGGTGACCTCCCTGTAAGCAGGGCTCGGGTCTCTGGTCTTTTGCCACCTTGCCCCACGGTTTGGCTGCCCGGAGAGAAGGGCGGCCCTGTCAGGAGAGTGAGCGGCGCTGTCTCCGCGCCGAGGGGGAAATGGGGCTCTCCGGACCCCACGCCCGCCCTGTAAGCAGGGGAGGGCCGTTTCCCCGGCCCCGGCGGCTTTCTGGCTGCTGGCGGCCTGGCCAGCGTGACCCCCTGGAGTCGGGGCGTGTCACGGCATTTGTCCCTTGGCCACCCCGTGAAGCCCCGTGGCACGTTGAGTCGCTGTGGCCTGCGTGCGTCCTGGGGGGCAGGTCTGGGGCTCTGCTCTCCTGCTCGTGGGAAGGGATGGCTCCCCAGACACTGGCTGCACAGAGCTCGCTCTCTCTTCCGGGAAGTTTTGTTTGTCCCTGTCTGTGTGTGTGTGCCTGTCTGTGTCCGTGTCTGTGGGTGTGAGTGAGCGAGCGAATGAGCTTGTCGTTTAGGCCCCTGTTGAAATCACTGCAGCGTACTTAGCTTAAACTTCCCGGGAGGGAAAGAAGGGCTCTGTGCAGCAACAGGGGGTCGGTCCCCTCTGAGCCCGCGAGCGGAGGGCGAGTCCCGGCTTGCCCCTCCTTGCCCCTCCTTTCGAAGGAGAGAGAGCGAAGCCCCGTGGCTGTAGCGCGGCCAGCGTGCGACCCGCCTGTGTTCAGGGCCCGGGTCTCTGCCTGGGTGGCCGCCTGTCCTGGCTGGCGACCTGCCAGCGTGCCCGCCCCGTACTCGGGGCGAGTGCCACGAGCCGTGGAGCCCTCTGTCCCCAGGAGCCGCTCGGCCGCCCTGTAATCAGGGCTGGGCGGGCTGCTGTAGGCAGCCAGCAGAGGCTGCCCTGTAAGTCCGGGGCTGGCCAGTGAGTGACCTGCAGGCCTGGGCACTCTGCAGTGCCGGCAGCGGCTCGAGCCCCCCGTAAGGAGGGGCGCAGCTTCCTTGGCCGCCGCTTTTGTGTGCCCAGCTCCCCTTTGTCCAGAGTTCCCAACTCCGAGCCCAGCTCCAGCGCCGGCCGGCACTGCACGCGTGGCAGCCCCGGAGCGTCGACTGGGTGAGAAAAGCCGATCTGTGAGGGTTTTTTTTTTGGGGGGGGGGAGTGGTGGTGTTAGGTTATACGGGGTTGCGGGTGGGAGGGCCTCTGGGATTCGGGTGGTGCTGTGGCGAGCTCTGTCCGGGGGCCGGTGTCCCTCTCAGACCCGACGGCGTCCTTCTGCCATTACAGGAGCTGGCGGAGAAGAAGGAAGAGCCAAACGTTGCGTGCGGAAAGACCTTCAAAGGCAAGAGAGAGCGGGGGGAGGAGCGGAGGAAGTCTGGGCAACAAGTGGAGGCAAAAGAAGGGCGCTCTGGGCAACAGGACCACCCTGTCACTGGGCTCTGGTCGCGCAAGGGTGTCACCAGGACCTTTGGTGCCCTGGCCGGCATTGTGCCCTGGCCGGCTTTGTGCCGGGTGATCTCCCTGTAAGCGGGGCTCGGGTCTTTGTTTTTTTGCCGGCCTTTTGCCACGTTGCCCCATGGTTCGGCTGCCCGGGCAGGTGGCAAGCGTCTGAGGGGGTTGAGCAGCACCGTCTCCGCAGCCGAGGCGGGAAGCGGGGCTCCTAAAGCCCACCGTGGTGGTGAGCTGCAGTCAGGACGGCCAGCCCGTAACTCGGGCGTAGATGGGAGCCTTGAAGTGCACGGGGCTCGTTGAGCGGGCCGAGCCAAGGGAGAACCCCCTGTAAGGAAGGCCGTGAGCATCCCCTGTGCTTAAGGGGAGGTGCTGGGAGGGACGAGGGACCCTCCCCTGTGAGCAGGCCGGTGTCCCTGGCCCCGGCCTTTCAGAGGCGTGGGGCTGAGACGTGCAGGGCTGGGCGTGCCCTGCCCTAGCCCTCTTTCTGTGTGCTGTCAGCCCCAGGAGCAGCTTGGGAGGAAGAGAGGCACGGGGGAAGGCAGGAGGCTGGGAGGCAACGGTGCCTGTGAGCCGGGCCCAGGTCCGGCCCGGGCAGGCCTGGCAGTGCTTTGAGCTGGGCCAGCGCCCTGGAAGCAGGGCTGGGGCCTCTGCTCCATCCTCCGGGTGGGGGAGCTGGCGCCTGACTGTGCCCCCCTTCCAAGCAGCAGCTCCCGGAGAAGAAAGGCGAGGCATCGTGAGGAGCGGCGGGCTGAAGAGAGGAGTGGGGCGAGAGAAGGAAGCTCTGGACAAAGGGGACCTCCCTGTTAGCGGGGCTGCGGTCGCACGAGACCGTTGCCGGCACTTCTGGTGCCCTGGCCGGCGCTGCGCTGGGTGACCTCCCTGTAAGCAGGGCTCGGGTCTCTGGTCTTTTGCCACCTTGCCCCACGGTTTGACTGCCCGGAGAGAAGGGCGGCCCTGTCAGGAGAGTGAGCGGCGCTGTCTCCGCGCCGAGGGGGAAATGGGGCTCTCCGGACCCCACGCCCGCCCTGTAAGCAGGGGAGGGCCGTTTCCCCGGCCCCGGCGGCTTTCTGGCTGCTGGCGGCCTGGCCAGCGTGACCCCCTGGAGTCGGGGCGTGTCACGGCATTTGTCCCTTGGCCACCCGTGAAGCCCCGCGGCACGTTGAGTCGCTGTGGCCTGCGTGCGTCCTGGGGGGCAGGTCTGGGGCTCTGCTCTCCTGCTCGTGGGAAGGGATGGCTCCCCAGACACTGGCTGCACAGAGCTCGCTCTCTCTTCCGGGAAGTTTTGTTTGTCCCTGTCTGTGTGTGTGTGCCTGTCTGTGTCTGTGTCTGTGGGTGTGAGTGAGCGAGCGAATGAGCTTGTCGTTTAGGCCCCTGTTGAAATCACTGCAGCGTACTTAGCTTAAACTTCCCGGGAGGGAAAGAAGGGCTCTGTGCAGCAACAGGGGGTCGGTCCCCTCTGAGCCCGCGAGCGGAGGGCGAGTCCCGGCTTGCCCCTCCTTGCCCCTCCTTTCGAAGGAGAGAGAGCGAAGCCCCGTGGCTGTAGCGCGGCCAGCGTGCGACCCGCCTGTGTTCAGGGCCCGGGTCTCTGCCTGGGTGGCCGCCTGTCCTGGCTGGCGACCTGCCAGCGTGCCCGCCCCGTACTCGGGGCGAGTGCCACGAGCCGTGGAGCCCTCTGTCCCCAGGAGCCGCTCGGCCGCCCTGTAATCAGGGCTGGGCGGGCTGCTGTAGGCAGCCAGCAGAGGCTGCCCTGTAAGTCCGGGGCTGGCCAGTGAGTGACCTGCAGGCCTGGGCACTCTGCAGTGCCGGCAGCGGCTCGAGCCCCCCGTAAGGAGGGGCGCAGCTTCCTTGGCCGCCGCTTTTGTGTGCCCAGCTCCCCTTTGTCCAGAGTTCCCAACTCCGAGCCCAGCTCCAGCGCCGGCCGGCACTGCACGCGTGGCAGCCCCGGAGCGTCGACTGGGTGAGAAAAGCCGATCTGTGAGGGTTTTTTTTTTGGGGGGGGGGAGTGGTGGTGTTAGGTTATACGGGGTTGCGGGTGGGAGGGCCTCTGGGATTCGGGTGGTGCTGTGGCGAGCTCTGTCCGGGGGCCGGTGTCCCTCTCAGACCCGACGGCGTCCTTCTGCCATTACAGGAGCTGGCGGAGAAGAAGGAAGAGCCAAACGTTGCGTGCGGAAAGACCTTCAAAGGCAAGAGAGAGCGGGGGGAGGAGCGGAGGAAGTCTGGGCAACAAGTGGAGGCAAAAGAAGGGCGCTCTGGGCAACAGGACCACCCTGTCACTGGGCTCTGGTCGCGCAAGGGTGTCACCAGGACCTTTGGTGCCCTGGCCGGCATTGTGCCCTGGCCGGCTTTGTGCCGGGTGATCTCCCTGTAAGCGGGGCTCGGGTCTTTGTTTTTTTGCCGGCCTTTTGCCACGTTGCCCCATGGTTCGGCTGCCCGGGCAGGTGGCAAGCGTCTGAGGGGGTTGAGCAGCACCGTCTCCGCAGCCGAGGCGGGAAGCGGGGCTCCTAAAGCCCACCGTGGTGGTGAGCTGCAGTCAGGACGGCCAGCCCGTAACTCGGGCGTAGATGGGAGCCTTGAAGTGCACGGGGCTCGTTGAGCGGGCCGAGCCAAGGGAGAACCCCCTGTAAGGAAGGCCGTGAGCATCCCCTGTGCTTAAGGGGAGGTGCTGGGAGGGACGAGGGACCCTCCCCTGTGAGCAGGCCGGTGTCCCTGGCCCCGGCCTTTCAGAGGCGTGGGGCTGAGACGTGCAGGGCTGGGCGTGCCCTGCCCTAGCCCTCTTTCTGTGTGCTGTCAGCCCCAGGAGCAGCTTGGGAGGAAGAGAGGCACGGGGGAAGGCAGGAGGCTGGGAGGCAACGGTGCCTGTGAGCCGGGCCCAGGTCCGGCCCGGGCAGGCCTGGCAGTGCTTTGAGCTGGGCCAGCGCCCTGGAAGCAGGGCTGGGGCCTCTGCTCCATCCTCCGGGTGGGGGAGCTGGCGCCTGACTGTGCCCCCCTTCCAAGCAGCAGCTCCCGGAGAAGAAAGGCGAGGCATCGTGAGGAGCGGCGGGCTGAAGAGAGGAGTGGGGCGAGAGAAGGAAGCTCTGGACAAAGGGGACCTCCCTGTTAGCGGGGCTGCGGTCGCACGAGACCGTTGCCGGCACTTCTGGTGCCCTGGCCGGCGCTGCGCTGGGTGACCTCCCTGTAAGCAGGGCTCGGGTCTCTGGTCTTTTGCCACCTTGCCCCACGGTTTGACTGCCCGGAGAGAAGGGCGGCCCTGTCAGGAGAGTGAGCGGCGCTGTCTCCGCGCCGAGGGGGAAATGGGGCTCTCCGGACCCCACGCCCGCCCTGTAAGCAGGGGAGGGCCGTTTCCCCGGCCCCGGCGGCTTTCTGGCTGCTGGCGGCCTGGCCAGCGTGACCCCCTGGAGTCGGGGCGTGTCACGGCATTTGTCCCTTGGCCACCCGTGAAGCCCCGCGGCACGTTGAGTCGCTGTGGCCTGCGTGCGTCCTGGGGGGCAGGTCTGGGGCTCTGCTCTCCTGCTCGTGGGAAGGGATGGCTCCCCAGACACTGGCTGCACAGAGCTCGCTCTCTCTTCCGGGAAGTTTTGTTTGTCCCTGTCTGTGTGTGTGTGCCTGTCTGTGTCTGTGTCTGTGGGTGTGAGTGAGCGAGCGAATGAGCTTGTCGTTTAGGCCCCTGTTGAAATCACTGCAGCGTACTTAGCTTAAACTTCCCGGGAGGGAAAGAAGGGCTCTGTGCAGCAACAGGGGGTCGGTCCCCTCTGAGCCCGCGAGCGGAGGGCGAGTCCCGGCTTGCCCCTCCTTGCCCCTCCTTTCGAAGGAGAGAGAGCGAAGCCCCGTGGCTGTAGCGCGGCCAGCGTGCGACCCGCCTGTGTTCAGGGCCCGGGTCTCTGCCTGGGTGGCCGCCTGTCCTGGCTGGCGACCTGCCAGCGTGCCCGCCCCGTACTCGGGGCGAGTGCCACGAGCCGTGGAGCCCTCTGTCCCCAGGAGCCGCTCGGCCGCCCTGTAATCAGGGCTGGGCGGGCTGCTGTAGGCAGCCAGCAGAGGCTGCCCTGTAAGTCCGGGGCTGGCCAGTGAGTGACCTGCAGGCCTGGGCACTCTGCAGTGCCGGCAGCGGCTCGAGCCCCCCGTAAGGAGGGGCGCAGCTTCCTTGGCCGCCGCTTTTGTGTGCCCAGCTCCCCTTTGTCCAGAGTTCCCAACTCCGAGCCCAGCTCCAGCGCCGGCCGGCACTGCACGCGTGGCAGCCCCGGAGCGTCGACTGGGTGAGAAAAGCCGATCTGTGAGGGTTTTTTTTTTGGGGGGGGGGAGTGGTGGTGTTAGGTTATACGGGGTTGCGGGTGGGAGGGCCTCTGGGATTCGGGTGGTGCTGTGGCGAGCTCTGTCCGGGGGCCGGTGTCCCTCTCAGACCCGACGGCGTCCTTCTGCCATTACAGGAGCTGGCGGAGAAGAAGGAAGAGCCAAACGTTGCGTGCGGAAAGACCTTCAAAGGCAAGAGAGAGCGGGGGGAGGAGCGGAGGAAGTCTGGGCAACAAGTGGAGGCAAAAGAAGGGCGCTCTGGGCAACAGGACCACCCTGTCACTGGGCTCTGGTCGCGCAAGGGTGTCACCAGGACCTTTGGTGCCCTGGCCGGCATTGTGCCCTGGCCGGCTTTGTGCCGGGTGATCTCCCTGTAAGCGGGGCTCGGGTCTTTGTTTTTTTGCCGGCCTTTTGCCACGTTGCCCCATGGTTCGGCTGCCCGGGCAGGTGGCAAGCGTCTGAGGGGGTTGAGCAGCACCGTCTCCGCAGCCGAGGCGGGAAGCGGGGCTCCTAAAGCCCACCGTGGTGGTGAGCTGCAGTCAGGACGGCCAGCCCGTAACTCGGGCGTAGATGGGAGCCTTGAAGTGCACGGGGCTCGTTGAGCGGGCCGAGCCAAGGGAGAACCCCCTGTAAGGAAGGCCGTGAGCATCCCCTGTGCTTAAGGGGAGGTGCTGGGAGGGACGAGGGACCCTCCCCTGTGAGCAGGCCGGTGTCCCTGGCCCCGGCCTTTCAGAGGCGTGGGGCTGAGACGTGCAGGGCTGGGCGTGCCCTGCCCTAGCCCTCTTTCTGTGTGCTGTCAGCCCCAGGAGCAGCTTGGGAGGAAGAGAGGCACGGGGGAAGGCAGGAGGCTGGGAGGCAACGGTGCCTGTGAGCCGGGCCCAGGTCCGGCCCGGGCAGGCCTGGCAGTGCTTTGAGCTGGGCCAGCGCCCTGGAAGCAGGGCTGGGGCCTCTGCTCCATCCTCCGGGTGGGGGAGCTGGCGCCTGACTGTGCCCCCCTTCCAAGCAGCAGCTCCCGGAGAAGAAAGGCGAGGCATCGTGAGGAGCGGCGGGCTGAAGAGAGGAGTGGGGCGAGAGAAGGAAGCTCTGGACAAAGGGGACCTCCCTGTTAGCGGGGCTGCGGTCGCACGAGACCGTTGCCGGCACTTCTGGTGCCCTGGCCGGCGCTGCGCTGGGTGACCTCCCTGTAAGCAGGGCTCGGGTCTCTGGTCTTTTGCCACCTTGCCCCACGGTTTGACTGCCCGGAGAGAAGGGCGGCCCTGTCAGGAGAGTGAGCGGCGCTGTCTCCGCGCCGAGGGGGAAATGGGGCTCTCCGGACCCCACGCCCGCCCTGTAAGCAGGGGAGGGCCGTTTCCCCGGCCCCGGCGGCTTTCTGGCTGCTGGCGGCCTGGCCAGCGTGACCCCCTGGAGTCGGGGCGTGTCACGGCATTTGTCCCTTGGCCACCCGTGAAGCCCCGCGGCACGTTGAGTCGCTGTGGCCTGCGTGCGTCCTGGGGGGCAGGTCTGGGGCTCTGCTCTCCTGCTCGTGGGAAGGGATGGCTCCCCAGACACTGGCTGCACAGAGCTCGCTCTCTCTTCCGGGAAGTTTTGTTTGTCCCTGTCTGTGTGTGTGTGCCTGTCTGTGTCTGTGTCTGTGGGTGTGAGTGAGCGAGCGAATGAGCTTGTCGTTTAGGCCCCTGTTGAAATCACTGCAGCGTACTTAGCTTAAACTTCCCGGGAGGGAAAGAAGGGCTCTGTGCAGCAACAGGGGGTCGGTCCCCTCTGAGCCCGCGAGCGGAGGGCGAGTCCCGGCTTGCCCCTCCTTGCCCCTCCTTTCGAAGGAGAGAGAGCGAAGCCCCGTGGCTGTAGCGCGGCCAGCGTGCGACCCGCCTGTGTTCAGGGCCCGGGTCTCTGCCTGGGTGGCCGCCTGTCCTGGCTGGCGACCTGCCAGCGTGCCCGCCCCGTACTCGGGGCGAGTGCCACGAGCCGTGGAGCCCTCTGTCCCCAGGAGCCGCTCGGCCGCCCTGTAATCAGGGCTGGGCGGGCTGCTGTAGGCAGCCAGCAGAGGCTGCCCTGTAAGTCCGGGGCTGGCCAGTGAGTGACCTGCAGGCCTGGGCACTCTGCAGTGCCGGCAGCGGCTCGAGCCCCCCGTAAGGAGGGGCGCAGCTTCCTTGGCCGCCGCTTTTGTGTGCCCAGCTCCCCTTTGTCCAGAGTTCCCAACTCCGAGCCCAGCTCCAGCGCCGGCCGGCACTGCACGCGTGGCAGCCCCGGAGCGTCGACTGGGTGAGAAAAGCCGATCTGTGAGGGTTTTTTTTTTGGGGGGGGGGAGTGGTGGTGTTAGGTTATACGGGGTTGCGGGTGGGAGGGCCTCTGGGATTCGGGTGGTGCTGTGGCGAGCTCTGTCCGGGGGCCGGTGTCCCTCTCAGACCCGACGGCGTCCTTCTGCCATTACAGGAGCTGGCGGAGAAGAAGGAAGAGCCAAACGTTGCGTGCGGAAAGACCTTCAAAGGCAAGAGAGAGCGGGGGGAGGAGCGGAGGAAGTCTGGGCAACAAGTGGAGGCAAAAGAAGGGCGCTCTGGACAACAGGACCACCCTGTCACTGGGCTCTGGTCGCGCAAGGGTGTCACCAGGACCTTTGGTGCCCTGGCCGGCATTGTGCCCTGGCCGGCTTTGTGCCGGGTGATCTCCCTGTAAGCGGGGCTCGGGTCTTTGTTTTTTTGCCGGCCTTTTGCCACGTTGCCCCATGGTTCGGCTGCCCGGGCAGGTGGCAAGCGTCTGAGGGGGTTGAGCAGCACCGTCTCCGCAGCCGAGGCGGGAAGCGGGGCTCCTAAAGCCCACCGTGGTGGTGAGCTGCAGTCAGGACGGCCAGCCCGTAACTCGGGCGTAGATGGGAGCCTTGAAGTGCACGGGGCTCGTTGAGCGGGCCGAGCCAAGGGAGAACCCCCTGTAAGGAAGGCCGTGAGCATCCCCTGTGCTTAAGGGGAGGTGCTGGGAGGGACGAGGGACCCTCCCCTGTGAGCAGGCCGGTGTCCCTGGCCCCGGCCTTTCAGAGGCGTGGGGCTGAGACGTGCAGGGCTGGGCGTGCCCTGCCCTAGCCCTCTTTCTGTGTGCTGTCAGCCCCAGGAGCAGCTTGGGAGGAAGAGAGGCACGGGGGAAGGCAGGAGGCTGGGAGGCAACGGTGCCTGCGAGCCGGGCCCAGGTCCGGCCCGGGCAGGCCTGGCAGTGCTTTGAGCTGGGCCAGCGCCCTGGAAGCAGGGCTGGGGCCTCTGCTCCATCCTCCGGGTGGGGGAGCTGGCGCCTGACTGTGCCCCCCTTCCAAGCAGCAGCTCCCGGAGAAGAAAGGCGAGGCATCGTGAGGAGCGGCGGGCTGAAGAGAGGAGTGGGGCGAGAGAAGGAAGCTCTGGACAAAGGGGACCTCCCTGTTAGCGGGGCTGCGGTCGCACGAGACCGTTGCCGGCACTTCTGGTGCCCTGGCCGGCGCTGCGCTGGGTGACCTCCCTGTAAGCAGGGCTCGGGTCTCTGGTCTTTTGCCACCTTGCCCCACGGTTTGACTGCCCGGAGAGAAGGGCGGCCCTGTCAGGAGAGTGAGCGGCGCTGTCTCCGCGCCGAGGGGGAAATGGGGCTCTCCGGACCCCACGCCCGCCCTGTAAGCAGGGGAGGGCCGTTTCCCCGGCCCCGGCGGCTTTCTGGCTGCTGGCGGCCTGGCCAGCGTGACCCCCTGGAGTCGGGGCGTGTCACGGCATTTGTCCCTTGGCCACCCGTGAAGCCCCGCGGCACGTTGAGTCGCTGTGGCCTGCGTGCGTCCTGGGGGGCAGGTCTGGGGCTCTGCTCTCCTGCTCGTGGGAAGGGATGGCTCCCCAGACACTGGCTGCACAGAGCTCGCTCTCTCTTCCGGGAAGTTTTGTTTGTCCCTGTCTGTGTGTGTGTGCCTGTCTGTGTCTGTGTCTGTGGGTGTGAGTGAGCGAGCGAATGAGCTTGTCGTTTAGGCCCCTGTTGAAATCACTGCAGCGTACTTAGCTTAAACTTCCCGGGAGGGAAAGAAGGGCTCTGTGCAGCAACAGGGGGTCGGTCCCCTCTGAGCCCGTGAGCGGAGGGCGAGTCCCGGCTTGCCCCTCTCTTGCCCCTCCTTTCGAAGGAGAGAGAGCGAAGCCCCGTGGCTGTAGCGCGGCCAGCGTGCGACCCGCCTGTGTTCAGGGCCCGGGTCTCTGCCTGGGTGGCCGCCTGTCCTGGCTGGCGACCTGCCAGCGTGCCCGCCCCGTACTCGGGGCGAGTGCCACGAGCCGTGGAGCCCTCTGTCCCCAGGAGCCGCTCGGCCGCCCTGTAATCAGGGCTGGGCGGGCTGCTGTAGGCAGCCAGCAGAGGCTGCCCTGTAAGTCCGGGGCTGGCCAGTGAGTGACCTGCAGGCCTGGGCACTCTGCAGTGCCGGCAGCGGCTCGAGCCCCCCGTAAGGAGGGGCGCAGCTTCCTTGGCCGCCGCTTTTGTGTGCCCAGCTCCCCTTTGTCCAGAGTTCCCAACTCCGAGCCCAGCTCCAGCGCCGGCCGGCACTGCACGCGTGGCAGCCCCGGAGCGTCGACTGGGTGAGAAAAGCCGATCTGTGAGGGTTTTTTTTTTGGGGGGGGGGAGTGGTGGTGTTAGGTTATACGGGGTTGCGGGTGGGAGGGCCTCTGGGATTCGGGTGGTGCTGTGGCGAGCTCTGTCCGGGGGCCGGTGTCCCTCTCAGACCCGACGGCGTCCTTCTGCCATTACAGGAGCTGGCGGAGAAGAAGGAAGAGCCAAACGTTGCGTGCGGAAAGACCTTCAAAGGCAAGAGAGAGCGGGGGGAGGAGCGGAGGAAGTCTGGGCAACAAGTGGAGGCAAAAGAAGGGCGCTCTGGGCAACAGGACCACCCTGTCACTGGGCTCTGGTCGCGCAAGGGTGTCACCAGGACCTTTGGTGCCCTGGCCGGCATTGTGCCCTGGCCGGCTTTGTGCCGGGTGATCTCCCTGTAAGCGGGGCTCGGGTCTTTGTTTTTTTGCCGGCCTTTTGCCACGTTGCCCCATGGTTCGGCTGCCCGGGCAGGTGGCAAGCGTCTGAGGGGGTTGAGCAGCACCGTCTCCGCAGCCGAGGCGGGAAGCGGGGCTCCTAAAGCCCACCGTGGTGGTGAGCTGCAGTCAGGACGGCCAGCCCGTAACTCGGGCGTAGATGGGAGCCTTGAAGTGCACGGGGCTCGTTGAGCGGGCCGAGCCAAGGGAGAACCCCCTGTAAGGAAGGCCGTGAGCATCCCCTGTGCTTAAGGGGAGGTGCTGGGAGGGACGAGGGACCCTCCCCTGTGAGCAGGCCGGTGTCCCTGGCCCCGGCCTTTCAGAGGCGTGGGGCTGAGACGTGCAGGGCTGGGCGTGCCCTGCCCTAGCCCTCTTTCTGTGTGCTGTCAGCCCCAGGAGCAGCTTGGGAGGAAGAGAGGCACGGGGGAAGGCAGGAGGCTGGGAGGCAACGGTGCCTGCGAGCCGGGCCCAGGTCCGGCCCGGGCAGGCCTGGCAGTGCTTTGAGCTGGGCCAGCGCCCTGGAAGCAGGGCTGGGGCCTCTGCTCCATCCTCCGGGTGGGGGAGCTGGCGCCTGACTGTGCCCCCCTTCCAAGCAGCAGCTCCCGGAGAAGAAAGGCGAGGCATCGTGAGGAGCGGCGGGCTGAAGAGAGGAGTGGGGCGAGAGAAGGAAGCTCTGGACAAAGGGGACCTCCCTGTTAGCGGGGCTGCGGTCGCACGAGACCGTTGCCGGCACTTCTGGTGCCCTGGCCGGCGCTGCGCTGGGTGACCTCCCTGTAAGCAGGGCTCGGGTCTCTGGTCTTTTGCCACCTTGCCCCACGGTTTGACTGCCCGGAGAGAAGGGCGGCCCTGTCAGGAGAGTGAGCGGCGCTGTCTCCGCGCCGAGGGGGAAATGGGGCTCTCCGGACCCCACGCCCGCCCTGTAAGCAGGGGAGGGCCGTTTCCCCGGCCCCGGCGGCTTTCTGGCTGCTGGCGGCCTGGCCAGCGTGACCCCCTGGAGTCGGGGCGTGTCACGGCATTTGTCCCTTGGCCACCCCGTGAAGCCCCGCGGCACGTTGAGTCGCTGTGGCCTGCGTGCGTCCTGGGGGGCAGGTCTGGGGCTCTGCTCTCCTGCTCGTGGGAAGGGATGGCTCCCCAGACACTGGCTGCACAGAGCTCGCTCTCTCTTCCGGGAAGTTTTGTTTGTCCCTGTCTGTGTGTGTGTGCCTGTCTGTGTCTGTGTCTGTGGGTGTGAGTGAGCGAGCGAATGAGCTTGTCGTTTAGGCCCCTGTTGAAATCACTGCAGCGTACTTAGCTTAAACTTCCCGGGAGGGAAAGAAGGGCTCTGTGCAGCAACAGGGGGTCGGTCCCCTCTGAGCCCGCGAGCGGAGGGCGAGTCCCGGCTTGCCCCTCCTTGCCCCTCCTTTCGAAGGAGAGAGAGCGAAGCCCCGTGGCTGTAGCGCGGCCAGCGTGCGACCCGCCTGTGTTCAGGGCCCGGGTCTCTGCCTGGGTGGCCGCCTGTCCTGGCTGGCGACCTGCCAGCGTGCCCGCCCCGTACTCGGGGCGAGTGCCACGAGCCGTGGAGCCCTCTGTCCCCAGGAGCCGCTCGGCCGCCCTGTAATCAGGGCTGGGCGGGCTGCTGTAGGCAGCCAGCAGAGGCTGCCCTGTAAGTCCGGGGCTGGCCAGTGAGTGACCTGCAGGCCAGGGCACTCTGCAGTGCCGGCAGCGGCTCGAGCCCCCCGTAAGGAGGGGCGCAGCTTCCTTGGCCGCCGCTTTTGTGTGCCCAGCTCCCCTTTGTCCAGAGTTCCCAACTCCGAGCCCAGCTCCAGCGCCGGCCGGCACTGCACGCGTGGCAGCCCCGGAGCGTCGACTGGGTGAGAAAAGCCGATCTGTGAGGGTTTTTTTTTTGGGGGGGGGGAGTGGTGGTGTTAGGTTATACGGGGTTGCGGGTGGGAGGGCCTCTGGGATTCGGGTGGTGCTGTGGCGAGCTCTGTCCGGGGGCCGGTGTCCCTCTCAGACCCGACGGCGTCCTTCTGCCATTACAGGAGCTGGCGGAGAAGAAGGAAGAGCCAAACGTTGCGTGCGGAAAGACCTTCAAAGGCAAGAGAGAGCGGGGGGAGGAGCGGAGGAAGTCTGGGCAACAAGTGGAGGCAAAAGAAGGGCGCTCTGGGCAACAGGACCACCCTGTCACTGGGCTCTGGTCGCGCAAGGGTGTCACCAGGACCTTTGGTGCCCTGGCCGGCATTGTGCCCTGGCCGGCTTTGTGCCGGGTGATCTCCCTGTAAGCGGGGCTCGGGTCTTTGTTTTTTTGCCGGCCTTTTGCCACGTTGCCCCATGGTTCGGCTGCCCGGGCAGGTGGCAAGCGTCTGAGGGGGTTGAGCAGCACCGTCTCCGCAGCCGAGGCGGGAAGCGGGGCTCCTAAAGCCCACCGTGGTGGTGAGCTGCAGTCAGGACGGCCAGCCCGTAACTCGGGCGTAGATGGGAGCCTTGAAGTGCACGGGGCTCGTTGAGCGGGCCGAGCCAAGGGAGAACCCCCTGTAAGGAAGGCCGTGAGCATCCCCTGTGCTTAAGGGGAGGTGCTGGGAGGGACGAGGGACCCTCCCCTGTGAGCAGGCCGGTGTCCCTGGCCCCGGCCTTTCAGAGGCGTGGGGCTGAGACGTGCAGGGCTGGGCGTGCCCTGCCCTAGCCCTCTTTCTGTGTGCTGTCAGCCCCAGGAGCAGCTTGGGAGGAAGAGAGGCACGGGGGAAGGCAGGAGGCTGGGAGGCAACGGTGCCTGCGAGCCGGGCCCAGGTCCGGCCCGGGCAGGCCTGGCAGTGCTTTGAGCTGGGCCAGCGCCCTGGAAGCAGGGCTGGGGCCTCTGCTCCATCCTCCGGGTGGGGGAGCTGGCGCCTGACTGTGCCCCCCTTCCAAGCAGCAGCTCCCGGAGAAGAAAGGCGAGGCATCGTGAGGAGCGGCGGGCTGAAGAGAGGAGTGGGGCGAGAGAAGGAAGCTCTGGACAAAGGGGACCTCCCTGTTAGCGGGGCTGCGGTCGCACGAGACCGTTGCCGGCACTTCTGGTGCCCTGGCCGGCGCTGCGCTGGGTGACCTCCCTGTAAGCAGGGCTCGGGTCTCTGGTCTTTTGCCACCTTGCCCCACGGTTTGACTGCCCGGAGAGAAGGGCGGCCCTGTCAGGAGAGTGAGCGGCGCTGTCTCCGCGCCGAGGGGGAAATGGGGCTCTCCGGACCCCACGCCCGCCCTGTAAGCAGGGGAGGGCCGTTTCCCCGGCCCCGGCGGCTTTCTGGCTGCTGGCGGCCTGGCCAGCGTGACCCCCTGGAGTCGGGGCGTGTCACGGCATTTGTCCCTTGGCCACCCCGTGAAGCCCCGCGGCACGTTGAGTCGCTGTGGCCTGCGTGCGTCCTGGGGGGCAGGTCTGGGGCTCTGCTCTCCTGCTCGTGGGAAGGGATGGCTCCCCAGACACTGGCTGCACAGAGCTCGCTCTCTCTTCCGGGAAGTTTTGTTTGTCCCTGTCTGTGTGTGTGTGCCTGTCTGTGTCTGTGTCTGTGGGTGTGAGTGAGCGAGCGAATGAGCTTGTCGTTTAGGCCCCTGTTGAAATCACTGCAGCGTACTTAGCTTAAACTTCCCGGGAGGGAAAGAAGGGCTCTGTGCAGCAACAGGGGGTCGGTCCCCTCTGAGCCCGCGAGCGGAGGGCGAGTCCCGGCTTGCCCCTCCTTGCCCCTCCTTTCGAAGGAGAGAGAGCGAAGCCCCGTGGCTGTAGCGCGGCCAGCGTGCGACCCGCCTGTGTTCAGGGCCCGGGTCTCTGCCTGGGTGGCCGCCTGTCCTGGCTGGCGACCTGCCAGCGTGCCCGCCCCGTACTCGGGGCGAGTGCCACGAGCCGTGGAGCCCTCTGTCCCCAGGAGCCGCTCAGCCGCCCTGTAATCAGGGCTGGGCGGGCTGCTGTAGGCAGCCAGCAGAGGCTGCCCTGTAAGTCCG
This sequence comes from Strix uralensis, assembly GCF_047716275.1. Lineage (NCBI taxonomy): Eukaryota > Metazoa > Chordata > Aves > Strigiformes > Strigidae > Strix > Strix uralensis. The sequence continues at coordinate 43,136,809 of NC_133978.1, forward strand.
GGGCTGGCCAGTGAGTGACCTGCAGGCCAGGGCACTCTGCAGTGCCGGCAGCGGCTCGAGCCCCCCGTAAGGAGGGGCGCAGCTTCCTTGGCCGCCGCTTTTGTGTGCCCAGCTCCCCTTTGTCCAGAGTTCCCAACTCCGAGCCCAGCTCCAGCGCCGGCCGGCACTGCACGCGTGGCAGCCCCGGAGCGTCGACTGGGTGAGAAAAGCCGATCTGTGAGGGTTTTTTTTTTGGGGGGGGGAGTGGTGGTGTTAGGTTATACGGGGTTGCGGGTGGGAGGGCCTCTGGGATTCGGGTGGTGCTGTGGCGAGCTCTGTCCGGGGGCCGGTGTCCCTCTCAGACCCGACGGCGTCCTTCTGCCGTTGCAGCAGCTGGTGGTGAACAAGGAAGAGACGACCATCGCGTGCAGAAGGACCTGCAAAGGTAAGAGCGAGCGGGGGGATGAGCGGCAGCGGGCTGCCGAAGAAGCGAGAGAAAGCAGTCTTCAAGCATCCCTGCCCCTTTGGGGATGTTTTCTGTGCCTCTCAAGCAGGTACTTGGTTCTTGGCAGTTCCCCAGAGTTTTAGAAACTGCTCCAAATCCACCTGAAGTTGACTCCCTGAAGTTGTCAGTAAACTCCTTTTTTTAGTTTGGTGTGGCCGCACCAGCTGTGGGGAGAGGGAGGGCTCTGCAGCCACCCGAAGTGTCCTTTGAGGCTGTGTGGCATGCCGGGGGAAGAGCAGTCGGGAGCAGGGATTTGGAGGTGGTTTCCCCTGTTCTGAATGCTTCTCTTTCAGCACCTGCACGGTTCTGATGTAAAAAGTGGAAGTGTTGAAGCCTGAGCAGCAGGCCCTGAGCCGAAGCTGCTAACTCAGTATGTAATCATTAGCGAGATACGTATGGAAGACGTAGCTATCTTGAATGTATATTTATCTTTCTTTGTGTGTGTATAAAATAACAGGGTCATGGAGACCGTTGTCTGTCGCTGTGGCCTGATGCGAGACCTTGCGCCTAATGCAATTAGATAAGCCGAGGAACTCCCTTAGCTTCTCCCCTGAGCCCTGGCCAGGCTCTGGGGGAATCTAATGTGAGATTGAAACCAGATATTTCCGCTCAAATCAAAAGGTGCCAGCTATTCTGGCTTGCTGATTTTTGGGTATATAAGGCTGGACCCGCTCACAGCGACTTTGGAAGCCTCACCTACGGGTGGACGCACCGCGTAGGACTTCCCACTTGCCGGGAAAGGCTCTCCATATCCTCGCTGTAACCGGGGCTGCCCAGCGCCTGCGGGTCTGGATGATGGGAACGGGTGCAAGTGGTGATGGGTCTTTCTTAATCGCTATTCCCTCTCTCTCGGGTAGTAATGATTTGATGCATTACCCTGTATTTTCCTGTTTGTTTGAGTGCACTATTCTGTGTTTTCTTACTGTATGTTTTCTGTATTATTCTGTTACATTATTTAGTTATTTCTAGTAAAAGATGCCTGCGCTTTTCATTCTGGTGTCTGAGTTTAATTGATACCCCTAATCAGCAAAACAGGGGGAGATCAGGTGGCGGTTTCCAGAGACGAGGTTGGTGGTGGGACGGTGTCGCCGTAGGAGCGATTTTATGTTGGTTTGGCTTTGGGCTGAGCTGTAGCCGGCGGGGCGCTAGTTCCTGGCAAGGGGATGGACGGGCGAGCTGTCGGGGCCAGCCAGAGCCGCGGCTGCGCGTGTTCCGCACGGGACTGGTGTGCAGAGCAAAGTGGGGAGGGTTTCTGAGAGCGGACAAGGCCCCGGCCCTCCCTGACTGTCTCGGCCTCCATCCTTCTGCATCTCGAGGCTGAGGAGGCCGTCAGTAACTGCAGTGTTCCCATGTCCTTCCGAGAAGCGCTGCAAACCTGCGCCTTAGGAAAGTCAAAAGAAAGCGTCACCGTCACGAACTTGTGAGTTTGAGTGCCGCTTCCACAGCGAAGGTGTTCGTCGGAGTGGACTGGGGTCAAATTGCTGCCCAGTTGGGGGCAAAAGCAGGAAAGGTTCCTTTTGAGAAATGCAAGGTGCTGCTACCGGTAAAGGTGTAAACGATCGGCACGACCGCTTCACTTCTTAACCTTCTATTTTAATGCCGTTAAAGTTGAGACAGACCCCGGAACGTGCCTGAGCGAGCTGCCAAGAAGTGCAGCACACCCGTGAGCTCCTTCCGTGAAGGAAGTGAAGCAGCAGCAGCAGCTGCCACTCCACAACCATGGAGTGTTTTCCTCCACTCCCTCCCTTTCTCCTGAACTTTCTCTAATAAAACTTGAGCGGTTCAGGAAGGGTTTGCCCTGCCTGTGCCCAAACTTGAGGCAACGGAGCCCCGTTGTGCTCATCTGCAGCTCAGAAGTTGTGTTGGCAGGTGAGTGCTGGCGAGTGGGAGTGGAGGTGGCCGGGGGCAGTATCCCCCCTCGGGGGGCAACTCTCAGAGAATGCCCGGGAACCAACGACAATCACGTGTCAGGCTAACGCTTTCTTTCCCTAAAAGGCTGCAGAGCCTGGCTGGCTTTTTTCCTTCTTTCCCGAAAGCCTTGCAGGTGTGAGTGACGGGCCGCCGCCCGAGCACCTCATGATGTCAAATGCAGTGGAGAAGTAGCTTGCACTTCCACCGGGATCAGTCGTTCTCCAAGAGTTTCTTCAGATCTCGTATGTAGCTAAAAATCCCAGGTGAAGACTCAGTTACCCTTCAGAAATACCAACTGCGATTCGTATTGCGGTAGCGCTGAGGAAACCAGTGCCACGTTCCATTTGACATGGACTCACCTACAGAGATCATCCCTGTGCTAAGTCCTTAAAGACATACATGCACGAGACCCAGACAAGGGTCGTTAAACCCTTTTGACAGCTGGGGAGCCAAGGCAGAAAGGCGCGCGTGCTGTTACTAGCGCTCCCGTGGTTACACTGCTCCGACCAGCTCTTCAGTATTCTCTGGTTTCTTCCTCTGCCCCTTGCAGGCGTTCGACAGTGTCCTTTATCCCTGAGGTAACCCCTCGGGTTCCCCATGTTTGTTGTATTTCTGTTTAAGTATTTTCTCAGGTTCATGCACTCGTGGTCGCCACACGCTAGTTCTGGGGTCTTTGCCCGGTTCAAAATCACATGCTCGTATGGCTTCTTGTCGTGTTACTGACAACAGTGGAGGCGGTTCAGCCTGAGCAGGGACTGTCCTCGTTAGTTGGCAGTGCTCACGATCTTCATACTATGTCTGCATTTCATTCTCTTTTGGGGAAAGAAAGAAGTCAAGTTAATCAGTTTTACTGTCTGCGCATGCGCCGCGGTGGCCCCGGGAGTGGCGGACTGGCAGCTCCTACAGCGCGAGTTCGCGGGATTGAGGGGCAGTTCAGGCGGTTAATCCCGGTGCTGGTCGCTATAGTTACCGCAGGGGGGAGGGTGGGAGCGTGGGCCGGGCTGGAGGAGCCCCCGGGGCGGGCAGTGAGGCTGCGGGCAGCGGCCCCTCCCTGTCCTGGGAGGTGCTGGAGGAGGAGCCGGTGCGAGCCGCGGGAGCAGCAGAGCGAAGGTGAGCGGGGCCGCGTGGTCGGTCGCCTGGCGGCTGCCGGGTAAAGCCGCAACGGGGTGGGTGCCGCGCGGTGCGGCGGGACCGACAGCAGAAGCCGCTCCGGGTCGGGGCCGGTCGGCGGCGTCGCTTCCCCGGGCCGTGCTTGGCCGGGCTTCCAGGTGCGTGTGCGACGGAGGGGGGGGTGGTGTGAAGGTGACCTTCATCTCTCTTCACAGCTGAAAAATCACAACCCAAACACACCTCTTACAGCCCCCCCCCCAGTATCTCCCCCAAGTCACTGTCACCGCCCGGACCCTATTCCGGGACTGCACCTTGCCGCGGGTCATTGTTTCCGCCCGGACGCTATTCCAGGTTGCACGATCTCGCTGGTCACTGTTTCCGCCCGGACCGTATTCGGGGTTGCACCTTACCGCGGGTCACTGTTCCCGCACGGACCCCATTGGGGGTTGCACCTTGACGCGGGTCACTGTTCCCGCCCGGACCCTATTCGGTGTTGCACTTGCCCCGCGCACGGCCGTACGGATGGTCATGCTCGGATAATTCCGCCCCCCCCGCGCCGTCCGCGCTGTCGGCGGGTGCTCGGGGCGTAAAGAGCGGAACGGCAGGGCCGGTGCCGATCTACGGCAATAACGGTCAGTGCTTCTGCCTCTTGCCCTCTTCCAGAGGCTGCACTGAGGACACGCTGCCTGGCCTTAAGCCCGGTGCTGCTCGCTAGAGTTACCGCGGGGGGGGGGAGGAGCGTGGGCCGGGCTGGAGGAGCCCCAGGGGCGGGCAGTGAGGCTGCGGGCAGCGGCCCCTCCCTGTCCGGGACGCTGCTGGAGGAGGAGCCGGTGCGAGCCGAGGGAGCAGCAGAGAGAAGGTGAGCGGGGCCGCGTGGTCGGTCGCCTGGCGGCTGCCGGGGAAAGCCGCAACGGGGGGTGCCGCGCGGTGTGGCGGGACCGGCGGCAGAAGCCCCTCCGGGTCGGGGCCAGGCGGTGCAGCGGCGCTTCCCGGAGACGCGCGGGGCTGCGCTCGGCCGGACTTCTGAGTGTATGGGCGACGGGGGGGTGGGAAAGCACGGTGTCCCCGTAGGGTCAGAAAGCCGGGACGGCCGCCTGTGCCAGTGTGGGAGGCGCTGTAGTCACGTGGGCGGGGCTTCCGGTCCGCCATGTTGTCTCCCCGGGGCACGCCGGGAGCTGTAGTTTGTCGGCACTCGCCTGCCCGGCAGCTGCGTCGCTGCCGGGCACGCGCGGCACGGCACAGTCCTCGCTACCGGCGCGGCTCCGCGGCGCTGCGCGAGGGGCGGTTTTGTGGCGGGTTCGTGCGGTTTCCCGCGGGCTGCCCGCGGCTCCCCCAGGACTGGTGTGCCCGTGCCCCGGCAGTGCGCATGCGCGGTGGCGGCCCCCGGAAGTGCCGCAATCCCCAAGCGCTTCCCGAAGCTGCCCGTGCGTCTCTGGGAGTGCCGGGCTGTGGAGTGGCTGCATTCACCCCGCCCCCCCCACCCCTCGGCATCGCCCGTGGGGACTGCGGAGGGGGTCAGAGAGCAGACGGTGTGAGCTGTGCTGTGGGCCTGAAATGGAGGCAACGTTTTGCCTTCCTGTGGCTTGAGAACAGACGCATGTGGCTGATTGAGGGACTCAGAAACAGACGGAGTTGTGTGGCTTTGGGCTCAGAAACAGAGGTCAAGTCGTGCATTTTTTGGACTTGAGAAGCGGCTCAGCAGGCAGGTTTTTGGGCTCAGAAAGAGGCACTAAGGCAGCTGGTTTGGGGGCCAAAAGCAGAATGCAGTTTGGCTGGTTTTGCAGGCAGGTGAGAGGCGGAGGGTTGTGGGAGGGCCCTGGGGGCTGCGGCGGAAAGGAGGGGGTGGGTGTCGGGGTGGCATGGGACCCCGAAGCTTGGGAGGCCGGCGTGCACCAGGCCAAACTCCACGTTTGCGGTGACTGGCCGCGCACTGTCTTGCAGGTGATGGAGAGGAACCTGTTGAATGCGGGAGCATCCCAGTGAGATGATGTGCTCCTGATGAGGATGGATTCTGGAGCGTGCTCTCTGAAAGGTAAGTCAAGGGGCAAAAGCCGTGGGTAGGGTGGGGCCAGCAGAGGCTCTACCATCAGGGCTGTGGAGAGGGCTATTTAGGCTTCCTTAAGTCTGTGGGAAGAGAGCAGGGTCTGTCCCACAGGACGTGCATGTTCTGGCCTGTGTCTGTGTCCTCGTGTCATTTGTGGTGTCTGTGTTCTGTCTTGTGTGCGGTGCCTTCCCCACGTCTCTGTGGTGCCCCGTGGGCTCTCTGCACGGCGCATGCACCTTGGTAGGCGTCCATAGGGTCTCGGATGCCTTGCTGCTTTGGAAAAGAGCCCGTTGAGCACTCCCCGTCTCATGAGTGGAGCTTACAGCATCTTTTGCATCACAGATGTTTGTGGAGGGTTGCCTTTGTGGAGGAGATCTGGGCCAGAATGACAGCTCTGCTCTTCAGAGTTCTGTTTCCATAGAGGTCCCGCCCCTACAGCACTTCACCCCCCGCCCCGTGTCCTTGTGGTCCTCGGCCTTAAAGCCCGGCTCCTCCCACGTCGGTTGTTCTGGTTGTGTATTGCACTGCAGCACTCGCTGTTGGTTTTGACTACGCCTTGCTTTGCAGGGCTTTGTGTTCTGCAGGTGACACAGGGCCATCTGGATCCCCAGAGCAAATCCTCGAGCGAGGTTTGCCGGAGCGTACAAATGCAAGCGAAGGAGGAGCGGGAGCGGGGCCCGTTGCGAAACATCTTCCTTGGCTCCCGGTTAGGAAGGCTGACACCGTGGGGGCGTGTGGAGCAGCGACGCTGCCGAGGCGCACGGTGAGGCAGTTCCAGGGGTGGGTTTAGAATGGGGGTGATCTGCCACTGTGGCAGGTGGGCAGTGGAACGGATGTTTGGAGTGAGGGGTGGATCGAGTGGCTGTTGAATGAGCGTCAGTTTCTGAATGTGTCTAACCTTGTGTGTGTGAAGTTTTTTTCATTTCTGGTTGTATTTAATGTTGAGATAGTAAATGTTTTTTTAAAATTGTGTTTAAAATAAAAGCCTAGCTGGGGGTTCGGTGTCTCTCTTACTCAGACAGAACCCTTCCTCAGGCTTTCTCTGTGCCCCTGAGCTCTCTCACAGTCTTCACTGTTGTCTTGGATGTCTCCATTCAGTTGCTCATCCCCTGAGGACATCTGTACATTGCTGGAACGCCTTGACTTTTGCACTGTGTCCCAGAGCCGCCCTCTGTCTCTCTTTCAGTCTCAGCACCCTGCTCCTGCTGTCACCACGCCTACTGAGGCCAACCTCGTGCCCCGCAGCCCTCTTTTGGCACCGTGGCGCACTCTGCACCCTCCTTCCTCCCTGAGACCCTTTCCTGATGCCACCTTTCATCTGCAGAACGCTCACGTTGTCCTCTGTGCTAGCTAGGATACCTACCTGGTCTGCTGAGGACACCTGCAGTTTCTTCAAATCCCCTCTGAACTTCGTCATGTCCTTGAGCATTCTTTTGGCTGTCCTCCTCTGCTGCTGTCACGATGCCTCCCGAGGTCTTAGATGATCCCTGCAGCACACTTTTAGCCCTGTAAGTCTCCTCTGGACTTGTTTTGTCGCAATAGCACCTCTGCTAAGATCTCTGTTCCCAAAAAAGAGCATTCTTTTTCTTCTTTATGCCACCTAGGATGCCTCCTCAGACCTTCTTTGTGTACCACAGCCCTGTTTTAGCTCTGTAGCGGGCTTGGATTCTCTCTCATGCCCTCAGAAACCCATCCTCAGGTGTGTTTGTACCTCAGAGCACTCTTAATCATCCTTTGTGCCATCTAGGGTGTCTCCATTTGGTCCCTGCCTCCCGACGACATCTGTACTGTTCAAATCCCCTCCAGACTTCCTTCTCATGTCCCTGAGCCTTCTTTGGTGCCTTTGGCCCGATCAGGATCTCTCTAAGGGTGTCATGATGCCTATCGATGCCTTCAAGGATGCCCCTAGCAGACTTCTAGCTTTGTAGCAGACCTCGCAGCCATCTCATTCCCTCAGAGGGCTTCCTGAGTGTTCCTGCTATCTGTGACCCAGCCCAGTCAGTCTGTCCTCCCTTCCCTCTAGCCGTGCCTCTGTTCGTTCCCTGGCCCTCTGATGACGTATTTCCTTGGTTCAGATCCCCTCGGGATTTAATCGTCATGTCCCCAGTCCTTTTTCTGTCTCTCTGGCTTCCTCGGTACAGTTCTCCTCCCAGTCACGATGCCTCCCAAGACCTTCCTTGTGGTCCGGTTCCGTCCTGTAGCACTTTAGGTGGGGCCGTCTTTGAGCCGCACACGAACTCATTTGTTCCTCTGTGCTAGCCTGGATTCCCGTGTTTAGTTCCCAGCCACCCAAGACCATCTGTACTCTGCTCAGGTGATCACCTGAGTTCCTCCTGGTTGTCCCTCAGCCTTCGTTTATCCATCAACCCCGCCCCCACGATCCCTCTCCTCACAGTCGCAGTGCCTGCTGAGACCTCCCTCGATCTCCACAGCACCTTGAGGCACTCGATCTCCCTTTCTCTCTCTCTCATTCTGTCAGAGCCTCCTCCTTTCTTTGCTGTGCAGCGCTCCTTTTTCTTTCTCTCTGCCATCGAGGGTGTCTCTGCTTGGTTGTTCTCTCAGTCATCTGTAGTTTGCCCAGATGCCCTCCTGAGACTCCAGGGCCCTCGCTGTGTCTGCAAGGCTTGTTTTCTTACCGTGCTTCCTCCTAACTCCTCTACTCTGTATAACAGTGTCTTCCGAGTCCTTTTGCGTACTCCGCGCTCTTGTGGCACTTCAGCTTCCTTTGGATTTTGGTTTTTGGCGCTGTTCAGAGCACTCTTCTCTTACTCTCTGGCGTGTCAGCCTGCACACGTATGTGGGTTGGAACTGCCCTGCCTGGGGGCACAGCGATGTCGGTCAGGGGAAGAATAGCACTAAGAGTCTGTAGTTAATGTTGATTTGCCTGGACTGTTTAGGTACAGCCCCCTCGCAGCAAGCAGCCCTCAGCAGCAGGCAAGGATGTCACGGGGATGACCGGAGCTATCTGGGAGAGGCTGCGGGAGTGGTAGTTGAACAGATGGAATCTCAAAGGTGTTAAGGTTCCTGTGTGTAGGGCTTAATGCTCTTTTGTTTCTATGTTTTTTTTAATGGCAGGCTGTAATGAGACCCTAGACAGTGTTCCTACATGGAGTCAAGAACTCTGGAATTGTTAAGCTGTCACTCAGCATCCAGGTGACTTGCTTAAAAGTTTTTTTCAGATCCAGAGGGACAATATATGCACCAAAGAGTGACAGAGGCAGCGAGCAGGGCACTGTAAGAAGGTGGGTCAGCGTGTGGTGTCAGAGGAGAAGACGTGACTGGTTGCTACATGACTGGCTTATCGGTTTGGGGTTTTTTTTGTTTTGAAGGTGCAAAGCAGGATATCGGCACCGGAGGTGACTCGGGCAAGGTGAGACGAGTGCGCTGAAGTAGCAGTTATTTTTCAGGTGTCGTACTGTTGGTGAAGCTAGAAGCATCTCCTGTTGTCTGTGTCTTACAGGTGGTACCCAGGCTTCGACGTGGCGACCGGTAAATGTCAGAGGCAGGGTGGGTGAGCGGCCAAGGTAACGGGGCAGGAGATGGCAGTCGGTGTGGGCAGGCTGCAGATTCAGCTTGTGCCTCTCGCTTTGGTTTTTGCAGGTGCCACATGTAGGCTGGGAGGGGCGAAGCCGCGTGCCGCTGAGCAGTCCAGGACAGCAAGGCAGTTGTCGGCTGGGTCAGGGTTTCTGTGCAGAGAGTCACGTGGCAGCTCGATGAAGCATTTCTCTTTGGTTTTGCAGGAGCCGGGCAGGCTGCCTTTGGAATCGGATGAGCGTTTGAGGTGAGCTGGGTAGTAGAGAGCAGGAGCACGGTGCTGGTGATTTCTCGCAAGCACAGTGGTAGCTCTGTGTCTTTTGGTATCGTAGGTGCCACGGGCCACGCTGGCCGCAGTGTCCGACACTGGACTCTGCACAGAGCAGCTGAGCGGAAAGCCCCGTGGCTGTTGAGGTGGAGGGTCTTGTGGCAGAGGTGTGTCAGCTGACGTGATGCTGACTGTTGGCACTCTTTTTTTTTGCAGATGATGAAGAGGAACCTGGCAGCTGCAGGAGTGTCCTGGTTAGCTGATGTGGTTTTTGTTGAGGATGGATTCAGACCCCCGGCCCTCTGAAAGCTGAGTTGAGGGATGAGGGACCGCTGCCCTACAGTGTCTAATCTTGACTTCAGTTAGAAAGAGACTTTACAAAATGGAAACTTTTCTCAAGGAAGTTTCATTTTATGAACTCTCCATCAGAGTGGATCTTCAGAGATGATGTATTTGGCAGTAGTACTCTTGGATGGTGCAGCTGGCCCGATGTCCCTGCTAATTATGGAACACACCAAACGCCCCTCTCGTCAAGTTTTCTGTGTGTATTTTGGAGATAGTCTAATGGTATCAGCTCACAGCTGGGCAAGTTCAGGGAATGCAAAAGGAATATCAAATTCTTACACATCTAATAAAAACGTTTCTATAAGTGTATGCCCACCTTTATACTAAAGAGTGAAGGACTGAGCTTTATTCTTTATTCTTTGTTTTACCCTTTAAAGTTTTACACTTCACTTCTGATTTTATTGACCGAGCAAGCAGGATGTGCAGCAGCAGCAGCTCAAGGGCTGTGGCGGATCCGTCAGCCGTAGGTTGTGATGACGGTACGACCTCGTCCTGCAGCCTCGCAGGGTTCCCTCCCTGCAGCCCCGCTGTAAGGACGGGATGAGACATTCCGACACCAGCAAGAGCGTTTGTTTTTATGGGCACGATGTGCTCGGGATCGTATCGATCGGCCTTGCTGGTGATTTGAGGAGTTGAAATCGCTCCGGCCTTGCCAGGGTGTGTTGTATGTGGAGCTGACCTGTTCACGCGGAGTCCTCCCCGAGCTCCACTGCAATCCTGTCCCTTGTTCTGACAGAACTTTCTTCTGTGTTAGTTTTTCAAGATGCTGGAATAGGATTTGGGGTTTTTGTTTTTCAGGTGTGTTGTTGTCAGCATCTTCTGATGCTCGACAGGTCCCCCCGGCCAGGTTTGCCTGGTGGCCGTTAACCCCCTGACCACGGGGCCAGCCCTGTGTCACTGCCACGGCACAAAAATACCCCAAGCACCCTGATTCAGGGTCTGCAATGGGATGGAAAAAATACAGGATTTTTGGGGAAAAAAACTTCAATTTGGGGCTCCTGGGAAAGCCAAACCTGCCTGGAGTGGTGCAGCTGGAGAGCAGAAAACCCACCATTTTCATGCACAAAACCAAAAATCACCAATTTTGATGTTGTGGAGAAGTGCTGAAAAAAACCGAAGTGGAGTATTTTGGAAAAGCAAAAACCTCCAGTTTCTATTACCGAAATAAAAAAGACAGACTCAATTTGGGGAGAATCTGGGGTGAGACGGTGGCTGGTTGAGGGGCATTGCTGGGTGTTCTCTGGTGTGAATTATGCGGTGAGGGTCAGTTCTCCAGAGTGGATCATCTGTTGGGGTTCTCCCAGGTGAGTGGTTAAAATGGCTTATTGCAGACCGTTATTGTCGCATGCGCACTGGCGGCGGCAATGTCGTGCTCGTTCCTGCCACCGTGTAGCCAAAAGGGGTACTGCAGCCCTTTATTGGTGCATGCGCATTAGCACCGCTGCTTTCGTGCTCGCTGCTGCTGCCCTGTGGCCAAAAGCGGGTACTGCAGACCGTTATTGGCCCATGCGCATTAGCGCCGCCGCTTTCGTGCTCGCTGCTGCCGCCCTGTGGTCAAAAGGAGGTACAGCAGCCCGTTATTGGCACATGGGGAGTAGTGCCGCTGCTTTCTTGCTCGCTGCTGCCGCCCTGTGGTTAAAAGTGGGTACTGCAGCCCGTTATTGGCCCATGCGCACTGGCGTCGCCGCTTTCGTGCTCCTTGCTGCTGCCGCCCTGTGGTCAAAGTCGTGTACTGCAGCCCGCTATGGGTTCATGCACATTAGTGCCGTCGCTTTCGTGCTCGTTGCTGCCGCCCTGTGGCCAGTATCGAATACTGCATCCCGTTATTGGCCCATGCGCACTGGCGCCGCCGCTTTCGTGCTCGCTGCTGCCGCCTTGTGGCCAAAAGCATGTACAGCAGCCCGTTATTGGCACATGGGGAGTAGCGCCGCTGCTTTCTTGCTCGCTGCTGCCGCCCTGTGGTTAAAAGTGGGTACTGCAGCCCGCTATGGGTTCATGCGCATTAGTGCCGTCGCTTTCTTGCTCGCTGCTGCCGCCTTGTGGTTAAAAGCGTGTACTGCAGCCCGTTATTGGCCCATGCGCACTAGTGCCGTCGCTTTCGTGCTCGTTGCTGCCGCCCTGTGGCCAAAGACGGGTACTGCAGCCCGTTATTGGCGCATGTGCAGTCTCGCCGCCGCTTCCGTGCTCGTTGTTGCCGATAAGTGGCCAAAAGCCGGTACTGCAGCCCGCGATTGGCGCTTGTGCTAATCGCGGGCTGCAGTAGCGGCTTCTGGCCAGACGGCAGCAGCAGCGAGCACGAAAGCGGCGGCGCCAGTGCGCATGCGCGAAAAACGGGTTGTAGTACACGCTTTTGACCACAGGGCGGCAGCAACGAGCACGAAAGCGGCGGCGCTAGTGCGCATGCGCCAATCACAGGCTGCAGTACCCGATTCTGGCCACGGGGCGGCAGCAACGAGCACGAAATCGGCAGCGCTAGTGCGCATGCGCTACAGATGGGCTGCAGTACCCGATTCTGGCCACAGGGTGGAAGCAGCGAGCAAGAAAGCGGCGGCGCCAGTGCGCATGCTCAATAACGGGCTGCAGTACCTGCTTTTGACCACAGGGCGGCCAAAAGGAGGTACAGCAGCCCCTTACTGGCGCATGTGGAGTCTGGCCGCCGCTTTCGTGCTCGTTTCTGCTGCCCTGTGGTTAAAAGCGGGTACTGCAGCCCGTTATTGGCCCATGCGCATTAGCGCCGCCGCTTTTGTGCTCGTTGCTGCCGCCCTGTGGCCAGTATCGGGTACTGCAGCCCGTTATTGGCCCATGCGCACTGGCGCCGCCGCTTTCGTGCTCGTTGCTGCCGCCCTGTGGCCAGTATCGGGTACTGCATCCCGTTATTGGCCCATGCGCACTGGCGCCGCCGCTTTCGTGCTCGCTGCTGCCGCCTTGTGGCCAAAAGCATGTACAGCAGCCCGTTATTGGCACATGGGGAGTAGCGCCGCTGCTTTCTTGCTCGCTGCTGCCGCCCTGTGGTTAAAAGTGGGTACTGCAGCCCGCTATGGGTTCATGCGCATTAGTGCCGTCGCTTTCTTGCTCGTTGCTGCCGCCCTGTGGTTAAAAGCGTGTACTGCAGCCCGTTATTGGCCCATGCGCACTAGTGCCGTCGCTTTCGTGCTCGTTGCTGCCGCCCTGTGGCCAAAGACGGGTACTGCAGCCCGTTATTGGCGCATGTGCAGTCTCGCCGCCGCTTCCGTGCTCGTTGTTGCTGATAAGTGGCCAAAAGCCGGTACTGCAGCCCGCGATTGGCGCTTGTGCTAATCGCGGGCTGCAGTAGCGGCTTCTGGCCAGACGGCAGCAGCAGCGAGCACGAAAGCGGCGGTGCCAGTGCGCATGTGCCAATCACAGGCTGCAGTACCCGATTCTGGCCACAGGGCGGCAGCAACGAGCACGAAAGCGGCGGCGCCAGTGCGCATGCGCGAAAAACGGGTTGTAGTACACGCTTTTGACCACAGGGCGGCAGCAACGAGCAAGAAAGTGGCGGCGCTAGTGCGCATGCGCCAATCACGGGCTGCAGTACCCGATTCTGGCCACAGGGCGGCAGCAGCGAGCAAGAAAGCAACGGCGCCAGTGCGCATGCGTGAAAAAGGGCTGCAGTACACGCTTTTGACCACATGGCGGCAGCAACGAGCACGAAGGCGGCGGTGCCAGTGCGCATGCGCCAATCACGGGCTGCAGTACCCGATTCTGGCCACAGGGCGGCAGCAACGAGCACGAAAGCGGCGGCGCCAGTGCGCATGCGCCAATCACGGGCTGCAGTACCCGATTCTGGCCACAGGGCGGCAGCAACGAGCACGAAATCGGCAGCGCTAGTGCGCATGCGCTACAGATGGGCTGCAGTACCCGATTCTGGCCACAGGGTGGAAGCAGCGAGCAAGAAAGCGGCGGCGCCAGTGCGCATGCTCAATAACGGGCTGCAGTACCTGCTTTTGACCACAGGGCGGCCAAAAGGAGGTACAGCAGCCCGTTACTGGCGCATGTGGAGTCTGGCCGCCGCTTTCGTGCTCGTTTCTGCCGCCCTGTGGCCAAAAGCAGGTACTGCAGCCCGTTATTGGTGCATGCGCATTAGCGCCGCCGCTTTTGTGCTCGCTGCTGCCGCCGTGTGCCAAAAGCAGGTACTGCAGCCCGTTATTGGCGCATGGGGAGTAGCGCCACCGCTTTCTTGCTCGCTGCTGCTGCCCTGTGGTTAAAAGCGGGTACTGCAGCCCGTTATTGGCCCATGCGCATTAGCGCCGCCGCTTTTGTGCTCGTTGCTGCCGCCCTGTGGCCAGTATCGGGTACTGCAGCCCGTTATTGGCGCATGTGCAGTCTCGCCGCCGCTTCCGTGCTCGTTGTTGCCGATAAGTGGCCAAAAGCCGGTACTGCAGCCCGCGATTGGCGCTTGTGCTAATCGCGGGCTGCAGTAGCGGCTTCTGGCCAGACGGCAGCAGCAGCGAGCACGAAAGCGGCGGCGCCAGTGCGCATGCGCCAATCACGGGCTGCAGTACCCGATTCTGGCCACAGGGCGGCAGCAACGAGCACGAAAGCGGCGGCGCCAGTGCGCATGCGCCAATCACAGGCTGCAGTACCCGATTCTGGCCACAGGGTGGAAGCAGCGAGCAAGAAAGCGGCGGCGCCAGTGCGCATGCTCAATAACGGGCTGCAGTACCTGCTTTTGACCACAGGGCGGCCAAAAGGAGGTACAGCAGCCCGTTACTGGCGCATGTGGAGTCTGGCCGCCGCTTTCGTGCTCGTTTCTGCCGCCCTGTGGCCAAAAGCAGGTACTGCAGCCCGTTATTGGCCCATGTGCATTAGCGCCGCCGCTTTCGTGCTCGCTGCTGCCGCCCTGTGGTCAAAAGGAGGTACAGCAGCCCGTTATTGGCACATGGGGAGTAGTGCCGCTGCTTTCTTGCTCGCTGCTGCCGCCCTGTGGTTAAAAGTGGGTACTGCAGCCCGTTATTGGCCCATGCGCACTGGCGTCGCCGCTTTCGTGCTCCTTGCTGCTGCCGCCCTGTGGTCAAAGTCGTGTACTGCAGCCCGCTATGGGTTCATGCACATTAGTGCCGTCGCTTTCGTGCTCGTTGCTGCCGCCCTGTGGCCAGTATCGAATACTGCATCCCGTTATTGGCCCATGCGCACTGGCGCCGCCGCTTTCGTGCTCGCTGCTGCCGCCTTGTGGCCAAAAGCATGTACAGCAGCCCGTTATTGGCACATGGGGAGTAGCGCCGCTGCTTTCTTGCTCGCTGCTGCCGCCCTGTGGTTAAAAGTGGGTACTGCAGCCCGCTATGGGTTCATGCGCATTAGTGCCGTCGCTTTCTTGCTCGCTGCTGCCGCCTTGTGGTTAAAAGCGTGTACTGCAGCCCGTTATTGGCCCATGCGCACTAGTGCCGTCGCTTTCGTGCTCGTTGCTGCCGCCCTGTGGCCAAAGACGGGTACTGCAGCCCGTTATTGGCGCATGTGCAGTCTCGCCGCCGCTTCCGTGCTCGTTGTTGCCGATAAGTGGCCAAAAGCCGGTACTGCAGCCCGCGATTGGCGCTTGTGCTAATCGCGGGCTGCAGTAGCGGCTTCTGGCCAGACGGCAGCAGCAGCGAGCACGAAAGCGGCGGCGCCAGTGCGCATGCGCGAAAAACGGGTTGTAGTACACGCTTTTGACCACAGGGCGGCAGCAACGAGCACGAAAGCGGCGGCGCTAGTGCGCATGCGCCAATCACAGGCTGCAGTACCCGATTCTGGCCACGGGGCGGCAGCAACGAGCACGAAAGCGGCGGCGCCAGTGCGCATGCGCGAAAAACGGGTTGTAGTACACGCTTTTGACCACAGGGCGGCAGCAACGAGCACGAAATCGGCAGCGCTAGTGCGCATGCGCTACAGATGGGCTGCAGTACCCGATTCTGGCCACAGGGTGGAAGCAGCGAGCAAGAAAGCGGCGGCGCCAGTGCGCATGCTCAATAACGGGCTGCAGTACCTGCTTTTGACCACAGGGCGGCCAAAAGGAGGTACAGCAGCCCGTTACTGGCGCATGTGGAGTCTGGCCGCCGCTTTCGTGCTCGTTTCTGCCGCCCTGTGGCCAAAAGCAGGTACTGCAGCCCGTTATTGGCCCATGTGCATTAGCGCCGCCGCTTTCGTGCTCGCTGCTGCCGCCCTGTGGTCAAAAGGAGGTACAGCAGCCCGTTATTGGCACATGGGGAGTAGTGCCGCTGCTTTCTTGCTCGCTGCTGCCGCCCTGTGGTTAAAAGTGGGTACTGCAGCCCGTTATTGGCCCATGCGCACTGGCGTCGCCGCTTTCGTGCTCCTTGCTGCTGCCGCCCTGTGGTCAAAGTCGTGTACTGCAGCCCGCTATGGGTTCATGCACATTAGTGCCGTCGCTTTCGTGCTCGTTGCTGCCGCCCTGTGGCCAGTATCGAATACTGCATCCCGTTATTGGCCCATGCGCACTGGCGCCGCCGCTTTCGTGCTCGCTGCTGCCGCCTTGTGGCCAAAAGCATGTACAGCAGCCCGTTATTGGCACATGGGGAGTAGCGCCGCTGCTTTCTTGCTCGCTGCTGCCGCCCTGTGGTTAAAAGTGGGTACTGCAGCCCGCTATGGGTTCATGCGCATTAGTGCCGTCGCTTTCTTGCTCGCTGCTGCCGCCTTGTGGTTAAAAGCGTGTACTGCAGCCCGTTATTGGCCCATGCGCACTAGTGCCGTCGCTTTCGTGCTCGTTGCTGCCGCCCTGTGGCCAAAGACGGGTACTGCAGCCCGTTATTGGCGCATGTGCAGTCTCGCCGCCGCTTCCGTGCTCGTTGTTGCCGATAAGTGGCCAAAAGCCGGTACTGCAGCCCGCGATTGGCGCTTGTGCTAATCGCGGGCTGCAGTAGCGGCTTCTGGCCAGACGGCAGCAGCAGCGAGCACGAAAGCGGCGGCGCCAGTGCGCATGCGCGAAAAACGGGTTGTAGTACACGCTTTTGACCACAGGGCGGCAGCAACGAGCACGAAAGCGGCGGCGCTAGTGCGCATGCGCCAATCACAGGCTGCAGTACCCGATTCTGGCCACGGGGCGGCAGCAACGAGCACGAAATCGGCAGCGCTAGTGCGCATGCGCTACAGATGGGCTGCAGTACCCGATTCTGGCCACAGGGTGGAAGCAGCGAGCAAGAAAGCGGCGGCGCCAGTGCGCATGCTCAATAACGGGCTGCAGTACCTGCTTTTGACCACAGGGCGGCCAAAAGGAGGTACAGCAGCCCCTTACTGGCGCATGTGGAGTCTGGCCGCCGCTTTCGTGCTCGTTTCTGCTGCCCTGTGGTTAAAAGCGGGTACTGCAGCCCGTTATTGGCCCATGCGCATTAGCGCCGCCGCTTTTGTGCTCGTTGCTGCCGCCCTGTGGCCAGTATCGGGTACTGCAGCCCGTTATTGGCCCATGCGCACTGGCGCCGCCGCTTTCGTGCTCGTTGCTGCCGCCCTGTGGCCAGTATCGGGTACTGCATCCCGTTATTGGCCCATGCGCACTGGCGCCGCCGCTTTCGTGCTCGCTGCTGCCGCCTTGTGGCCAAAAGCATGTACAGCAGCCCGTTATTGGCACATGGGGAGTAGCGCCGCTGCTTTCTTGCTCGCTGCTGCCGCCCTGTGGTTAAAAGTGGGTACTGCAGCCCGCTATGGGTTCATGCGCATTAGTGCCGTCGCTTTCTTGCTCGTTGCTGCCGCCCTGTGGTTAAAAGCGTGTACTGCAGCCCGTTATTGGCCCATGCGCACTAGTGCCGTCGCTTTCGTGCTCGTTGCTGCCGCCCTGTGGCCAAAGACGGGTACTGCAGCCCGTTATTGGCGCATGTGCAGTCTCGC
This sequence comes from Strix uralensis, assembly GCF_047716275.1. Taxonomy (NCBI): domain Eukaryota; kingdom Metazoa; phylum Chordata; class Aves; order Strigiformes; family Strigidae; genus Strix; species Strix uralensis. Next base: position 43,154,335 of record NC_133978.1, read on the forward strand.
CGCCGCTTCCGTGCTCGTTGTTGCTGATAAGTGGCCAAAAGCCGGTACTGCAGCCCGCGATTGGCGCTTGTGCTAATCGCGGGCTGCAGTAGCGGCTTCTGGCCAGACGGCAGCAGCAGCGAGCACGAAAGCGGCGGTGCCAGTGCGCATGTGCCAATCACAGGCTGCAGTACCCGATTCTGGCCACAGGGCGGCAGCAACGAGCACGAAAGCGGCGGCGCCAGTGCGCATGCGCGAAAAACGGGTTGTAGTACACGCTTTTGACCACAGGGCGGCAGCAACGAGCACGAAAGCGGCGGCGCTAGTGCGCATGCGCCAATCACAGGCTGCAGTACCCGATTCTGGCCACGGGGCGGCAGCAACGAGCACGAAAGCGGCGGCGCCAGTGCGCATGCGCGAAAAACGGGTTGTAGTACACGCTTTTGACCACAGGGCGGCAGCAACGAGCACGAAATCGGCAGCGCTAGTGCGCATGCGCTACAGATGGGCTGCAGTACCCGATTCTGGCCACAGGGTGGAAGCAGCGAGCAAGAAAGCGGCGGCGCCAGTGCGCATGCTCAATAACGGGCTGCAGTACCTGCTTTTGACCACAGGGCGGCCAAAAGGAGGTACAGCAGCCCGTTACTGGCGCATGTGGAGTCTGGCCGCCGCTTTCGTGCTCGTTTCTGCCGCCCTGTGGCCAAAAGCAGGTACTGCAGCCCGTTATTGGCCCATGTGCATTAGCGCCGCCGCTTTCGTGCTCGCTGCTGCCGCCCTGTGGTCAAAAGGAGGTACAGCAGCCCGTTATTGGCACATGGGGAGTAGTGCCGCTGCTTTCTTGCTCGCTGCTGCCGCCCTGTGGTTAAAAGTGGGTACTGCAGCCCGTTATTGGCCCATGCGCACTGGCGTCGCCGCTTTCGTGCTCCTTGCTGCTGCCGCCCTGTGGTCAAAGTCGTGTACTGCAGCCCGCTATGGGTTCATGCACATTAGTGCCGTCGCTTTCGTGCTCGTTGCTGCCGCCCTGTGGCCAGTATCGAATACTGCATCCCGTTATTGGCCCATGCGCACTGGCGCCGCCGCTTTCGTGCTCGCTGCTGCCGCCTTGTGGCCAAAAGCATGTACAGCAGCCCGTTATTGGCACATGGGGAGTAGCGCCGCTGCTTTCTTGCTCGCTGCTGCCGCCCTGTGGTTAAAAGTGGGTACTGCAGCCCGCTATGGGTTCATGCGCATTAGTGCCGTCGCTTTCTTGCTCGCTGCTGCCGCCTTGTGGTTAAAAGCGTGTACTGCAGCCCGTTATTGGCCCATGCGCACTAGTGCCGTCGCTTTCGTGCTCGTTGCTGCCGCCCTGTGGCCAAAGACGGGTACTGCAGCCCGTTATTGGCGCATGTGCAGTCTCGCCGCCGCTTCCGTGCTCGTTGTTGCCGATAAGTGGCCAAAAGCCGGTACTGCAGCCCGCGATTGGCGCTTGTGCTAATCGCGGGCTGCAGTAGCGGCTTCTGGCCAGACGGCAGCAGCAGCGAGCACGAAAGCGGCGGCGCCAGTGCGCATGCGCGAAAAACGGGTTGTAGTACACGCTTTTGACCACAGGGCGGCAGCAACGAGCACGAAAGCGGCGGCGCTAGTGCGCATGCGCCAATCACAGGCTGCAGTACCCGATTCTGGCCACGGGGCGGCAGCAACGAGCACGAAATCGGCAGCGCTAGTGCGCATGCGCTACAGATGGGCTGCAGTACCCGATTCTGGCCACAGGGTGGAAGCAGCGAGCAAGAAAGCGGCGGCGCCAGTGCGCATGCTCAATAACGGGCTGCAGTACCTGCTTTTGACCACAGGGCGGCCAAAAGGAGGTACAGCAGCCCCTTACTGGCGCATGTGGAGTCTGGCCGCCGCTTTCGTGCTCGTTTCTGCTGCCCTGTGGTTAAAAGCGGGTACTGCAGCCCGTTATTGGCCCATGCGCATTAGCGCCGCCGCTTTTGTGCTCGTTGCTGCCGCCCTGTGGCCAGTATCGGGTACTGCAGCCCGTTATTGGCCCATGCGCACTGGCGCCGCCGCTTTCGTGCTCGTTGCTGCCGCCCTGTGGCCAGTATCGGGTACTGCATCCCGTTATTGGCCCATGCGCACTGGCGCCGCCGCTTTCGTGCTCGCTGCTGCCGCCTTGTGGCCAAAAGCATGTACAGCAGCCCGTTATTGGCACATGGGGAGTAGCGCCGCTGCTTTCTTGCTCGCTGCTGCCGCCCTGTGGTTAAAAGTGGGTACTGCAGCCCGCTATGGGTTCATGCGCATTAGTGCCGTCGCTTTCTTGCTCGTTGCTGCCGCCCTGTGGTTAAAAGCGTGTACTGCAGCCCGTTATTGGCCCATGCGCACTAGTGCCGTCGCTTTCGTGCTCGTTGCTGCCGCCCTGTGGCCAAAGACGGGTACTGCAGCCCGTTATTGGCGCATGTGCAGTCTCGCCGCCGCTTCCGTGCTCGTTGTTGCTGATAAGTGGCCAAAAGCCGGTACTGCAGCCCGCGATTGGCGCTTGTGCTAATCGCGGGCTGCAGTAGCGGCTTCTGGCCAGACGGCAGCAGCAGCGAGCACGAAAGCGGCGGTGCCAGTGCGCATGTGCCAATCACAGGCTGCAGTACCCGATTCTGGCCACAGGGCGGCAGCAACGAGCACGAAAGCGGCGGCGCTAGTGCGCATGCGCTACAGATGGGCTGCAGTACCCGATTCTGGCCACAGGGTGGAAGCAGCGAGCAAGAAAGCGGCGGCGCCAGTGCGCATGCTCAATAACGGGCTGCAGTACCTGCTTTTGACCACAGGGCGGCCAAAAGGAGGTACAGCAGCCCGTTACTGGCGCATGTGGAGTCTGGCCGCCGCTTTCGTGCTCGTTTCTGCCGCCCTGTGGCCAAAAGCAGGTACTGCAGCCCGTTATTGGCCCATGTGCATTAGCGCCGCCGCTTTCGTGCTCGCTGCTGCCGCCCTGTGGTCAAAAGGAGGTACAGCAGCCCGTTATTGGCACATGGGGAGTAGTGCCGCTGCTTTCTTGCTCGCTGCTGCCGCCCTGTGGTTAAAAGTGGGTACTGCAGCCCGTTATTGGCCCATGCGCACTGGCGTCGCCGCTTTCGTGCTCCTTGCTGCTGCCGCCCTGTGGTCAAAGTCGTGTACTGCAGCCCGCTATGGGTTCATGCACATTAGTGCCGTCGCTTTCGTGCTCGTTGCTGCCGCCCTGTGGCCAGTATCGAATACTGCATCCCGTTATTGGCCCATGCGCACTGGCGCCGCCGCTTTCGTGCTCGCTGCTGCCGCCTTGTGGCCAAAAGCATGTACAGCAGCCCGTTATTGGCACATGGGGAGTAGCGCCGCTGCTTTCTTGCTCGCTGCTGCCGCCCTGTGGTTAAAAGTGGGTACTGCAGCCCGCTATGGGTTCATGCGCATTAGTGCCGTCGCTTTCTTGCTCGCTGCTGCCGCCTTGTGGTTAAAAGCGTGTACTGCAGCCCGTTATTGGCCCATGCGCACTAGTGCCGTCGCTTTCGTGCTCGTTGCTGCCGCCCTGTGGCCAAAGACGGGTACTGCAGCCCGTTATTGGCGCATGTGCAGTCTCGCCGCCGCTTCCGTGCTCGTTGTTGCCGATAAGTGGCCAAAAGCCGGTACTGCAGCCCGCGATTGGCGCTTGTGCTAATCGCGGGCTGCAGTAGCGGCTTCTGGCCAGACGGCAGCAGCAGCGAGCACGAAAGCGGCGGCGCCAGTGCGCATGTGCCAATCACAGGCTGCAGTACCCGATTCTGGCCACAGGGCGGCAGCAACGAGCACGAAAGCGGCGGCGCCAGTGCGCATGCGCGAAAAACGGGTTGTAGTACACGCTTTTGACCACAGGGCGGCAGCAACGAGCACGAAAGCGGCGGCGCTTGTGCGCATGCGCCAATCACAGGCTGCAGTACCCGATTCTGGCCACGGGGCGGCAGCAACGAGCACGAAAGCGGCGGCGCCAGTGCGCATGCGCGAAAAACGGGTTGTAGTACACGCTTTTGACCACAGGGCGGCAGCAACGAGCACGAAAGCGGCGGCGCTAGTGCGCATGCGCCAATCACAGGCTGCAGTACCCGATTCTGGCCACGGGGCGGCAGCAACGAGCACGAAATCGGCAGCGCTAGTGCGCATGCGCTACAGATGGGCTGCAGTACCCGATTCTGGCCACAGGGTGGAAGCAGCGAGCAAGAAAGCGGCGGCGCCAGTGCGCATGCTCAATAACGGGCTGCAGTACCTGCTTTTGACCACAGGGCGGCCAAAAGGAGGTACAGCAGCCCCTTACTGGCGCATGTGGAGTCTGGCCGCCGCTTTCGTGCTCGTTTCTGCTGCCCTGTGGTTAAAAGCGGGTACTGCAGCCCGTTATTGGCCCATGCGCATTAGCGCCGCCGCTTTTGTGCTCGTTGCTGCCGCCCTGTGGCCAGTATCGGGTACTGCAGCCCGTTATTGGCCCATGCGCACTGGCGCCGCCGCTTTCGTGCTCGCTGCTGCCGCCTTGTGGCCAAAAGCATGTACAGCAGCCCGTTATTGGCACATGGGGAGTAGCGCCGCTGCTTTCTTGCTCGCTGCTGCCGCCCTGTGGTTAAAAGTGGGTACTGCAGCCCGCTATGGGTTCATGCGCATTAGTGCCGTCGCTTTCTTGCTCGTTGCTGCCGCCCTGTGGTTAAAAGCGTGTACTGCAGCCCGTTATTGGCCCATGCGCACTAGTGCCGTCGCTTTCGTGCTCGTTGCTGCCGCCCTGTGGCCAGTATCGGGTACTGCATCCCGTTATTGGCCCATGCGCACTGGCGCCGCCGCTTTCGTGCTCGCTGCTGCCGCCTTGTGGCCAAAAGCATGTACAGCAGCCCGTTATTGGCACATGGGGAGTAGCGCCGCTGCTTTCTTGCTCGCTGCTGCCGCCCTGTGGTTAAAAGTGGGTACTGCAGCCCGCTATGGGTTCATGCGCATTAGTGCCGTCGCTTTCTTGCTCGTTGCTGCCGCCCTGTGGTTAAAAGCGTGTACTGCAGCCCGTTATTGGCCCATGCGCACTAGTGCCGTCGCTTTCGTGCTCGTTGCTGCCGCCCTGTGGCCAAAGACGGGTACTGCAGCCCGTTATTGGCGCATGTGCAGTCTCGCCGCCGCTTCCGTGCTCGTTGTTGCTGATAAGTGGCCAAAAGCCGGTACTGCAGCCCGCGATTGGCGCTTGTGCTAATCGCGGGCTGCAGTAGCGGCTTCTGGCCAGACGGCAGCAGCAGCGAGCACGAAAGCGGCGGTGCCAGTGCGCATGTGCCAATCACAGGCTGCAGTACCCGATTCTGGCCACAGGGCGGCAGCAACGAGCACGAAAGCGGCGGCGCCAGTGCGCATGCGCGAAAAACGGGTTGTAGTACACGCTTTTGACCACAGGGCGGCAGCAACGAGCAAGAAAGTGGCGGCGCTAGTGCGCATGCGCCAATCACGGGCTGCAGTACCCGATTCTGGCCACAGGGCGGCAGCAGCGAGCAAGAAAGCAACGGCGCCAGTGCGCATGCGTGAAAAAGGGCTGCAGTACACGCTTTTGACCACATGGCGGCAGCAACGAGCACGAAGGCGGCGGTGCCAGTGCGCATGCGCCAATCACGGGCTGCAGTACCCGATTCTGGCCACAGGGCGGCAGCAACGAGCACGAAAGCGGCGGCGCCAGTGCGCATGCGCCAATCACGGGCTGCAGTACCCGATTCTGGCCACAGGGCGGCAGCAACGAGCACGAAATCGGCAGCGCTAGTGCGCATGCGCTACAGATGGGCTGCAGTACCCGATTCTGGCCACAGGGTGGAAGCAGCGAGCAAGAAAGCGGCGGCGCCAGTGCGCATGCTCAATAACGGGCTGCAGTACCTGCTTTTGACCACAGGGCGGCCAAAAGGAGGTACAGCAGCCCGTTACTGGCGCATGTGGAGTCTGGCCGCCGCTTTCGTGCTCGTTTCTGCCGCCCTGTGGCCAAAAGCAGGTACTGCAGCCCGTTATTGGTGCATGCGCATTAGCGCCGCCGCTTTTGTGCTCGCTGCTGCCGCCGTGTGCCAAAAGCAGGTACTGCAGCCCGTTATTGGCGCATGGGGAGTAGCGCCACCGCTTTCTTGCTCGCTGCTGCTGCCCTGTGGTTAAAAGCGGGTACTGCAGCCCGTTATTGGCCCATGCGCATTAGCGCCGCCGCTTTCGTGCTCGTTGCTGCCGCCCTGTGGCCAAAGACGGGTACTGCAGCCCGTTATTGGCGCATGTGCAGTCTCGCCGCCGCTTCCGTGCTCGTTGTTGCCGATAAGTGGCCAAAAGCCGGTACTGCAGCCCGCGATTGGCGCTTGTGCTAATCGCGGGCTGCAGTAGCGGCTTCTGGCCAGACGGCAGCAGCAGCGAGCACGAAAGCGGCGGCGCCAGTGCGCATGCGCGAAAAACGGGTTGTAGTACACGCTTTTGACCACAGGGCGGCAGCAACGAGCACGAAAGCGGCGGCGCTAGTGCGCATGCGCCAATCACAGGCTGCAGTACCCGATTCTGGCCACGGGGCGGCAGCAACGAGCACGAAAGCGGCGGCGCTAGTGCGCATGCGCGAAAAACGGGTTGTAGTACACGCTTTTGACCACAGGGCGGCAGCAACGAGCACGAAATCGGCAGCGCTAGTGCGCATGCGCTACAGATGGGCTGCAGTACCCGATTCTGGCCACAGGGTGGAAGCAGCGAGCAAGAAAGCGGCGGCGCCAGTGCGCATGCTCAATAACGGGCTGCAGTACCTGCTTTTGACCACAGGGCGGCCAAAAGGAGGTACAGCAGCCCGTTACTGGCGCATGTGGAGTCTGGCCGCCGCTTTCGTGCTCGTTTCTGCCGCCCTGTGGCCAAAAGCAGGTACTGCAGCCCGTTATTGGCCCATGTGCATTAGCGCCGCCGCTTTCGTGCTCGCTGCTGCCGCCCTGTGGTCAAAAGGAGGTACAGCAGCCCGTTATTGGCACATGGGGAGTAGTGCCGCTGCTTTCTTGCTCGCTGCTGCCGCCCTGTGGTTAAAAGTGGGTACTGCAGCCCGTTATTGGCCCATGCGCACTGGCGTCGCCGCTTTCGTGCTCCTTGCTGCTGCCGCCCTGTGGTCAAAGTCGTGTACTGCAGCCCGCTATGGGTTCATGCACATTAGTGCCGTCGCTTTCGTGCTCGTTGCTGCCGCCCTGTGGCCAGTATCGAATACTGCAGCCCGTTATTGGCCCATGCGCACTGGCGCCGCCGCTTTCGTGCTCGTTGCTGCCGCCCTGTGGCCAGTATCGGGTACTGCATCCCGTTATTGGCCCATGCGCACTGGCGCCGCCGCTTTCGTGCTCGCTGCTGCCGCCTTGTGGCCAAAAGCATGTACAGCAGCCCGTTATTGGCACATGGGGAGTAGCGCCGCTGCTTTCTTGCTCGCTGCTGCCGCCCTGTGGTTAAAAGTGGGTACTGCAGCCCGCTATGGGTTCATGCGCATTAGTGCCGTCGCTTTCTTGCTCGTTGCTGCCGCCCTGTGGTTAAAAGCGTGTACTGCAGCCCGTTATTGGCCCATGCGCACTAGTGCCGTCGCTTTCGTGCTCGTTGCTGCCGCCCTGTGGCCAAAGACGGGTACTGCAGCCCGTTATTGGCGCATGTGCAGTCTCGCCGCCGCTTCCGTGCTCGTTGTTGCTGATAAGTGGCCAAAAGCCGGTACTGCAGCCCGCGATTGGCGCTTGTGCTAATCGCGGGCTGCAGTAGCGGCTTCTGGCCAGACGGCAGCAGCAGCGAGCACGAAAGCGGCGGTGCCAGTGCGCATGTGCCAATCACAGGCTGCAGTACCCGATTCTGGCCACAGGGCGGCAGCAGCGAGCAAGAAAGCAACGGCGCCAGTGCGCATGCGTGAAAAAAGGGCTGCAGTACACGCTTTTGACCACATGGCGGCAGCAACGAGCACGAAGGCGGCGGTGCCAGTGCGCATGCGCCAATCACGGGCTGCAGTACCCGATTCTGGCCACAGGGCGGCAGCAACGAGCACGAAAGCGGCGGCGCCAGTGCGCATGCGCCAATCACAGGCTGCAGTACCCGATTCTGGCCACAGGGTGGAAGCAGCGAGCAAGAAAGCGGCGGCGCCAGTGCGCATGCTCAATAACGGGCTGCAGTACCTGCTTTTGACCACAGGGCGGCCAAAAGGAGGTACAGCAGCCCGTTACTGGCGCATGTGGAGTCTGGCCGCCGCTTTCGTGCTCGTTTCTGCCGCCCTGTGGCCAAAAGCAGGTACTGCAGCCTGTTATTGGCCCATGTGCATTAGCGCCGCCGCTTTCGTGCTCGCTGCTGCCGCCCTGTGGTCAAAAGGAGGTACAGCAGCCCGTTATTGGCACATGGGGAGTAGTGCCGCTGCTTTCTTGCTCGCTGCTGCCGCCCTGTGGTTAAAAGTGGGTACTGCAGCCCGTTATTGGCCCATGCGCACTGGCGTCGCCGCTTTCGTGCTCCTTGCTGCTGCCGCCCTGTGGTCAAAGTCGTGTACTGCAGCCCGCTATGGGTTCATGCACATTAGTGCCGTCGCTTTCGTGCTCGTTGCTGCCGCCCTGTGGCCAGTATCGAATACTGCATCCCGTTATTGGCCCATGCGCACTGGCGCCGCCGCTTTCGTGCTCGCTGCTGCCGCCTTGTGGCCAAAAGCATGTACAGCAGCCCGTTATTGGCACATGGGGAGTAGCGCCGCTGCTTTCTTGCTCGCTGCTGCCGCCCTGTGGTTAAAAGTGGGTACTGCAGCCCGCTATGGGTTCATGCGCATTAGTGCCGTCGCTTTCTTGCTCGCTGCTGCCGCCTTGTGGTTAAAAGCGTGTACTGCAGCCCGTTATTGGCCCATGCGCACTAGTGCCGTCGCTTTCGTGCTCGTTGCTGCCGCCCTGTGGCCAAAGACGGGTACTGCAGCCCGTTATTGGCGCATGTGCAGTCTCGCCGCCGCTTCCGTGCTCGTTGTTGCCGATAAGTGGCCAAAAGCCGGTACTGCAGCCCGCGATTGGCGCTTGTGCTAATCGCGGGCTGCAGTAGCGGCTTCTGGCCAGACGGCAGCAGCAGCGAGCACGAAAGCGGCGGCGCCAGTGCGCATGCGCGAAAAAGGGTTGTAGTACACGCTTTTGACCACAGGGCGGCAGCAACGAGCACGAAAGCGGCGGCGCTAGTGCGCATGCGCCAATCACAGGCTGCAGTACCCGATTCTGGCCACGGGGCGGCAGCAACGAGCACGAAAGCGGCGGCGCCAGTGCGCATGCGCGAAAAACGGGTTGTAGTACACGCTTTTGACCACAGGGCGGCAGCAACGAGCACGAAATCGGCAGCGCTAGTGCGCATGCGCTACAGATGGGCTGCAGTACCCGATTCTGGCCACAGGGTGGAAGCAGCGAGCAAGAAAGCGGCGGCGCCAGTGCGCATGCTCAATAACGGGCTGCAGTACCTGCTTTTGACCACAGGGCGGCCAAAAGGAGGTACAGCAGCCCGTTACTGGCGCATGTGGAGTCTGGCCGCCGCTTTCGTGCTCGCTGCTGCCGCCCTGTGGTCAAAAGGAGGTACAGCAGCCCGTTATTGGCACATGGGGAGTAGTGCCGCTGCTTTCTTGCTCGCTGCTGCCGCCCTGTGGTTAAAAGTGGGTACTGCAGCCCGTTATTGGCCCATGCGCACTGGCGTCGCCGCTTTCGTGCTCCTTGCTGCTGCCGCCCTGTGGTCAAAGTCGTGTACTGCAGCCCGCTATGGGTTCATGCACATTAGTGCCGTCGCTTTCGTGCTCGTTGCTGCCGCCCTGTGGCCAGTATCGAATACTGCATCCCGTTATTGGCCCATGCGCACTGGCGCTTGTGCTAATCGCGGGCTGCAGTAGCGGCTTCTAGCCAGACGGCAGCAGCAGCGAGCACGAAAGCGGCGGCGCCAGTGCGCATGCGCGAAAAACGGGTTGTAGTACACGCTTTTGACCACAGGGCGGCAGCAACGAGCACGAAAGCGGCGGCGCTAGTGCGCATGCGCCAATCACAGGCTGCAGTACCCGATTCTGGCCACGGGGCGGCAGCAACGAGCACGAAAGCGGCGGCGCCAGTGCGCATGCGCGAAAAACGGGTTGTAGTACACGCTTTTGACCACAGGGCGGCAGCAACGAGCACGAAATCGGCAGCGCTAGTGCGCATGCGCTACAGATGGGCTGCAGTACCCGATTCTGGCCACAGGGTGGAAGCAGCGAGCAAGAAAGCGGCGGCGCCAGTGCGCATGCTCAATAACGGGCTGCAGTACCTGCTTTTGACCACAGGGCGGCCAAAAGCAGGTACTGCAGCCCGTTATTGGCCCATGTGCATTAGCGCCGCCGCTTTCGTGCTCGCTGCTGCCGCCCTGTGGTCAAAAGGAGGTACAGCAGCCCGTTATTGGCACATGGGGAGTAGTGCCGCTGCTTTCTTGCTCGCTGCTGCCGCCCTGTGGTTAAAAGTGGGTACTGCAGCCCGTTATTGGCCCATGCGCACTGGCGTCGCCGCTTTCGTGCTCCTTGCTGCTGCCGCCCTGTGGTCAAAGTCGTGTACTGCAGCCCGCTATGGGTTCATGCACATTAGTGCCGTCGCTTTCTTGCTCGCTGCTGCCGCCCTGTGGTTAAAAGTGGGTACTGCAGCCCGCTATGGGTTCATGCGCATTAGTGCCGTCGCTTTCTTGCTCGCTGCTGCCGCCTTGTGGTTAAAAGCGTGTACTGCAGCCCGTTATTGGCCCATGCGCACTAGTGCCGTCGCTTTCGTGCTCGTTGCTGCCGCCCTGTGGCCAAAGACGGGTACTGCAGCCCGTTATTGGCGCATGTGCAGTCTCGCCGCCGCTTCCGTGCTCGTTGTTGCCGATAAGTGGCCAAAAGCCGGTACTGCAGCCCGCGATTGGCGCTTGTGCTAATCGCGGGCTGCAGTAGCGGCTTCTGGCCAGACGGCAGCAGCAGCGAGCACGAAAGCGGCGGCGCCAGTGCGCATGCGTGAAAAAGGGCTGCAGTACACGCTTTTGACCACATGGCGGCAGCAACGAGCACGAAGGCGGCGGTGCCAGTGCGCATGCGCCAATCACGGGCTGCAGTACCCGATTCTGGCCACAGGGCGGCAGCAACGAGCACGAAAGCGGCGGCGCCAGTGCGCATGCGCCAATCACGGGCTGCAGTACCCGATTCTGGCCACAGGGCGGCAGCAACGAGCACGAAATCGGCAGCGCTAGTGCGCATGCGCTACAGATGGGCTGCAGTACCCGATTCTGGCCACAGGGTGGAAGCAGCGAGCAAGAAAGCGGCGGCGCCAGTGCGCATGCTCAATAACGGGCTGCAGTACCTGCTTTTGACCACAGGGCGGCCAAAAGGAGGTACAGCAGCCCCTTACTGGCGCATGTGGAGTCTGGCCGCCGCTTTCGTGCTCGTTTCTGCTGCCCTGTGGTTAAAAGCGGGTACTGCAGCCCGTTATTGGCCCATGCGCATTAGCGCCGCCGCTTTTGTGCTCGTTGCTGCCGCCCTGTGGCCAGTATCGGGTACTGCAGCCCGTTATTGGCCCATGCGCACTGGCGCCGCCGCTTTCGTGCTCGTTGCTGCCGCCCTGTGGCCAGTATCGGGTACTGCATCCCGTTATTGGCCCATGCGCACTGGCGCCGCCGCTTTCGTGCTCGCTGCTGCCGCCTTGTGGCCAAAAGCATGTACAGCAGCCCGTTATTGGCACATGGGGAGTAGCGCCGCTGCTTTCTTGCTCGCTGCTGCCGCCCTGTGGTTAAAAGTGGGTACTGCAGCCCGCTATGGGTTCATGCGCATTAGTGCCGTCGCTTTCTTGCTCGTTGCTGCCGCCCTGTGGTTAAAAGCGTGTACTGCAGCCCGTTATTGGCCCATGCGCACTAGTGCCGTCGCTTTCGTGCTCGTTGCTGCCGCCCTGTGGCCAAAGACGGGTACAGCAGCCCGTTATTGGCACATGGGGAGTAGTGCCGCTGCTTTCTTGCTCGCTGCTGCCGCCCTGTGGTTAAAAGTGGGTACTGCAGCCCGTTATTGGCCCATGCGCACTGGCGTCGCCGCTTTCGTGCTCCTTGCTGCTGCCGCCCTGTGGTCAAAGTCGTGTACTGCAGCCCGCTATGGGTTCATGCACATTAGTGCCGTCGCTTTCGTGCTCGTTGCTGCCGCCCTGTGGCCAGTATCGAATACTGCATCCCGTTATTGGCCCATGCGCACTGGCGCTTGTGCTAATCGCGGGCTGCAGTAGCGGCTTCTAGCCAGACGGCAGCAGCAGCGAGCACGAAAGCGGCGGCGCCAGTGCGCATGCGCGAAAAACGGGTTGTAGTACACGCTTTTGACCACAGGGCGGCAGCAACGAGCACGAAAGCGGCGGCGCTAGTGCGCATGCGCCAATCACAGGCTGCAGTACCCGATTCTGGCCACGGGGCGGCAGCAACGAGCACGAAAGCGGCGGCGCCAGTGCGCATGCGCGAAAAACGGGTTGTAGTACACGCTTTTGACCACAGGGCGGCAGCAACGAGCACGAAATCGGCAGCGCTAGTGCGCATGCGCTACAGATGGGCTGCAGTACCCGATTCTGGCCACAGGGTGGAAGCAGCGAGCAAGAAAGCGGCGGCGCCAGTGCGCATGCTCAATAACGGGCTGCAGTACCTGCTTTTGACCACAGGGCGGCCAAAAGCAGGTACTGCAGCCCGTTATTGGCCCATGTGCATTAGCGCCGCCGCTTTCGTGCTCGCTGCTGCCGCCCTGTGGTCAAAAGGAGGTACAGCAGCCCGTTATTGGCACATGGGGAGTAGTGCCGCTGCTTTCTTGCTCGCTGCTGCCGCCCTGTGGTTAAAAGTGGGTACTGCAGCCCGTTATTGGCCCATGCGCACTGGCGTCGCCGCTTTCGTGCTCCTTGCTGCTGCCGCCCTGTGGTCAAAGTCGTGTACTGCAGCCCGCTATGGGTTCATGCACATTAGTGCCGTCGCTTTCGTGCTCGTTGCTGCCGCCCTGTGGCCAGTATCGAATACTGCATCCCGTTATTGGCCCATGCGCACTGGCGCCGCCGCTTTCGTGCTCGCTGCTGCCGCCTTGTGGCCAAAAGCATGTACAGCAGCCCGTTATTGGCACATGGGGAGTAGCGCCGCTGCTTTCTTGCTCGCTGCTGCCGCCCTGTGGTTAAAAGTGGGTACTGCAGCCCGCTATGGGTTCATGCGCATTAGTGCCGTCGCTTTCTTGCTCGCTGCTGCCGCCTTGTGGTTAAAAGCGTGTACTGCAGCCCGTTATTGGCCCATGCGCACTAGTGCCGTCGCTTTCGTGCTCGTTGCTGCCGCCCTGTGGCCAAAGACGGGTACTGCAGCCCGTTATTGGCGCATGTGCAGTCTCGCCGCCGCTTCCGTGCTCGTTGTTGCCGATAAGTGGCCAAAAGCCGGTACTGCAGCCCGCGATTGGCGCTTGTGCTAATCGCGGGCTGCAGTAGCGGCTTCTGGCCAGACGGCAGCAGCAGCGAGCACGAAAGCGGCGGCGCCAGTGCGCATGCGTGAAAAAGGGCTGCAGTACACGCTTTTGACCACATGGCGGCAGCAACGAGCACGAAGGCGGCGGTGCCAGTGCGCATGCGCCAATCACGGGCTGCAGTACCCGATTCTGGCCACAGGGCGGCAGCAACGAGCACGAAAGCGGCGGCGCCAGTGCGCATGCGCCAATCACGGGCTGCAGTACCCGATTCTGGCCACAGGGCGGCAGCAACGAGCACGAAATCGGCAGCGCTAGTGCGCATGCGCTACAGATGGGCTGCAGTACCCGATTCTGGCCACAGGGTGGAAGCAGCGAGCAAGAAAGCGGCGGCGCCAGTGCGCATGCTCAATAACGGGCTGCAGTACCTGCTTTTGACCACAGGGCGGCCAAAAGGAGGTACAGCAGCCCCTTACTGGCGCATGTGGAGTCTGGCCGCCGCTTTCGTGCTCGTTTCTGCTGCCCTGTGGTTAAAAGCGGGTACTGCAGCCCGTTATTGGCCCATGCGCATTAGCGCCGCCGCTTTTGTGCTCGTTGCTGCCGCCCTGTGGCCAGTATCGGGTACTGCAGCCCGTTATTGGCCCATGCGCACTGGCGCCGCCGCTTTCGTGCTCGTTGCTGCCGCCCTGTGGCCAGTATCGGGTACTGCATCCCGTTATTGGCCCATGCGCACTGGCGCCGCCGCTTTCGTGCTCGCTGCTGCCGCCTTGTGGCCAAAAGCATGTACAGCAGCCCGTTATTGGCACATGGGGAGTAGCGCCGCTGCTTTCTTGCTCGCTGCTGCCGCCCTGTGGTTAAAAGTGGGTACTGCAGCCCGCTATGGGTTCATGCGCATTAGTGCCGTCGCTTTCTTGCTCGTTGCTGCCGCCCTGTGGTTAAAAGCGTGTACTGCAGCCCGTTATTGGCCCATGCGCACTAGTGCCGTCGCTTTCGTGCTCGTTGCTGCCGCCCTGTGGCCAAAGACGGGTACTGCAGCCCGTTATTGGCGCATGTGCAGTCTCGCCGCCGCTTCCGTGCTCGTTGTTGCTGATAAGTGGCCAAAAGCCGGTACTGCAGCCCGCGATTGGCGCTTGTGCTAATCGCGGGCTGCAGTAGCGGCTTCTGGCCAGACGGCAGCAGCAGCGAGCACGAAAGCGGCGGTGCCAGTGCGCATGTGCCAATCACAGGCTGCAGTACCCGATTCTGGCCACAGGGCGGCAGCAACGAGCACGAAAGCGGCGGCGCCAGTGCGCATGCGCGAAAAACGGGTTGTAGTACACGCTTTTGACCACAGGGCGGCAGCAACGAGCAAGAAAGTGGCGGCGCTAGTGCGCATGCGCCAATCACGGGCTGCAGTACCCGATTCTGGCCACAGGGCGGCAGCAGCGAGCAAGAAAGCAACGGCGCCAGTGCGCATGCGTGAAAAAGGGCTGCAGTACACGCTTTTGACCACATGGCGGCAGCAACGAGCACGAAGGCGGCGGTGCCAGTGCGCATGCGCCAATCACGGGCTGCAGTACCCGATTCTGGCCACAGGGCGGCAGCAACGAGCACGAAAGCGGCGGCGCCAGTGCGCATGCGCCAATCACGGGCTGCAGTACCCGATTCTGGCCACAGGGCGGCAGCAACGAGCACGAAATCGGCAGCGCTAGTGCGCATGCGCTACAGATGGGCTGCAGTACCCGATTCTGGCCACAGGGTGGAAGCAGCGAGCAAGAAAGCGGCGGCGCCAGTGCGCATGCTCAATAACGGGCTGCAGTACCTGCTTTTGACCACAGGGCGGCCAAAAGGAGGTACAGCAGCCCGTTACTGGCGCATGTGGAGTCTGGCCGCCGCTTTCGTGCTCGTTTCTGCCGCCCTGTGGCCAAAAGCAGGTACTGCAGCCCGTTATTGGTGCATGCGCATTAGCGCCGCCGCTTTTGTGCTCGCTGCTGCCGCCGTGTGCCAAAAGCAGGTACTGCAGCCCGTTATTGGCGCATGGGGAGTAGCGCCACCGCTTTCTTGCTCGCTGCTGCTGCCCTGTGGTTAAAAGCGGGTACTGCAGCCCGTTATTGGCCCATGCGCATTAGCGCCGCCGCTTTTGTGCTCGTTGCTGCCGCCCTGTGGCCAGTATCGGGTACTGCAGCCCGTTATTGGCGCATGTGCAGTCTCGCCGCCGCTTACGTGCTCGTTGTTGCCGATAAGTGGCCAAAAGCCGGTACTGCAGCCCGCGATTGACGCTTGTGCTAATCGCGGGCTGCAGTAGCGGCTTCTGGCCAGATGGCGGCAGCAGCGAGCAAGAAAGTGGCGGCGCCAGTGCGCATGCGCCAATAACGGGCTGCAGCACACGCTGTTGTCCGCTATCGTGCGCCTATTCTTTTAGGGGGAGGACAGCCAGGCGACTGGAGTTTCGAGAGAAGAAGAGGGGCTGGAGGAAGGAAGGAGAAAGAAGCGTCTGACCTGTCCAATTCTCCGGGCACTGCTGAGAGCGAGAGCTGCAGTGAGTCCCAGGCCCTTGGGACCCTGTTGCCCCCCTTATATGTCCCAGTCCCTTCCTGTCCCTCTCTTCCCCATTCTGTGATTTATTTTTTTTTCTTCTCTATACCTTTTCTTTCTATTATTCTGTCCTGCTCCCCCTTACTCTCTCACTTTCTCTCTCTCATCCTGGTGTTCCCTTTTCTTTTTCTGTCTGCACTTTTGAGGATGAGTTATTTGACAACCTGGCAAACGGACTAATCAATTAATTAACTTGACAATGAAAATAATTTTTGAGTGTCCTGACAGTGAACTACCTTCCTTATAAGAATGAAAACTCTGCCCAGGTTAAGACCCTTTCCCTGAGCATGTGTAGTCATAGAAGCATTACCTAAGCCATATTCTAAATGCATGTTAATCACTAGCAATCAATATCTAATAGGTGTGTTTGGAAAAGCACTAAGATCTGATTTTTGTGTGTAAGAGAAGCATGAAAACCTGCTGTTGGTGTACGTGATTTGTGGAAAAGTCCCCCAAGCAGCCAGGCCTGAATAAATACACTATCTCTCCTGAGCGTGTTCAGATGGGTTTATTGCCCTCCGGGCAGGAATCCTGTTTTGGGATAACAGTTTTTTGGCGACCCAGATGGGACGGCTGTAACGCCCTGTCCGGAGCGACTGTCTGACTCTTGGCGGGGAGACCCTCGCCCCCGCCCACCGCGCATTCGCGGCTGCTGGCCACGCCTCCGCCTGTTTGCTGCGGCTGGCCACACACACACCCGCCCCCCCCCCGCCCCCCCCCCCCCCCCCCCCCGCATGCGCGGTGGCAGTCCCGGGACTGGAGGACTGGCAGCGCATAGAGCGCAAGTTCGGGGCCTGAGGGGCATGTCAGGCGGTTAATCCCGGTGCTGGTAGCTATAGTTACCACTGGGCGGCGGGGGGGGAGCCTGGGCCGGGCTGGAGGAGCCCCCGGGGCGGGCAGTGAGGCTGCGGGCAGCGGCCCCTCCCTGTCCGGGGAGGTGCTAGAGGAGGAGCTGGTGCGAGCCGAGGGAGCAGCAGAGAGAAGGTGGGCGGGGACGCGCGGTCGGTCGCCTGGTGGCTGCTGGGGAAAGCCGCGCGGTGCGGCGGGACCGGCGGCAGAAGCCGCTCCGGGTCGGGGCTGGGCGGCGGCGCTTCCCGGAGCCGCGCGGGGCCGGGCTTCCGGGTGCGTGGGCGACGGGCGGGCGCTGTAGTCACGTGAGCGGGGCTTCCGGTCGGCCATGTTGGCTCCCCGGGGCACGGCGGGAGCTGTAGTTTTCGCGCACTCGGCTGCCCGGCAGGTGCGTCGCTGCCGGGCGCGCGCGGCACGGCACAGACCTCGCTACCGGCGCGGCCCCGCGGCGCAGGACGAGGGGCGGTTTTGTGGCGGGTTCGTGCGGTTTCCCGCGGGCTGCCCGCGGCTCTCCCGGGACCGGTGTGCCCGTGCCCCGGCAGTGCGCATGCGCGGTGGGAGGTGGCCGGTGGGGCTCCGGTTGCGTGCTATCTGCGGCAACAATGGCCGGTGCTGCTGCCGCCTCTTTCCCTCTTCCAGCGCGGTGCGGCTGCGTAGTGAGTGAGTGAGCGAGGCTGCGTGAGTAGGGGGATCGCGTGTTGGGGGCTGTACTGTGCAGGGAACGGGAGTGACCGCGCACCGAGGGGAAACTCGGCCTGTGGCAAAAATGGAAACGTGGCCCTGGGAAAATGGCCGTGGAGAGGGGCCGGGCTGTGCTGTGCTTGGAGGGGACGTGGCCAGGCACGGCTCCCCACGGGAGTCCTTCAGCCTGGGGGGTTTGGGGTGTGGTGCTGACAGCGCTGGAGAAAGAAAACCTGAAGCGGCACTAAGGAAGTGATGCCGTGCCTGTGCTGGTGCTGCCCCGCAGAGAGGTGGGGCTGGGCCCTCTGCAATTCTCAAGCGCTCCCCAAACCTGCACGTGGGTCTCTGGGGGTGCAGGGCTGTTGGGTGGCAGCATTCCCCCACACACACCCCTGGGCATCGCCCGTGGGGACTGCGGAGGGGGTCAGAGAGCAGACGGGGTGAGCTGTGCTGTGGGCCAGAAATGGAGGCAATGTTTTGTGTTCCTGGGGCTTGAGAACAGACGCGTGTGGCTGATTGAGGGACTCAGAAACAGACGGAGTTGTGTGGCTTTGGGCTCAGAAACAGAGGTCAAGTCGTGCATTTTTGGGACTTGAGAAGAGACTCAGCAGGCAGGTTTTTGGGCTCAGAAAGAGGCACTAAGGGGGCTGGTTTGGGGGCCAAAAGCAGAATGCAGTTTGGCTGGTTTTGCAGGCAGGTGAGAGGCGGAGGGGTGTGGGTGACGGGGGGGGGGGGGGGTGGTGGTGGTGGTGGTGGTGGAGGAGGACGGTATCCCTGCAGGGTCAGAAAGGTGGGATGGCCGCCTGTGATGGCGTGGTGGGTGCTGTAGTCACGTGACTGATGCAACAGATGTAGTGAAAGAGCAGATGTTGTTTCCAATAAAGGTTGCTTTCTTCAATCAGTATTTTGCAGGTTGTAAACTTAAGGCAGGTGAGAAAACTTGCTGCTGCTCCCCTGGCTGCTTTTATGTCTTCTGGTGGTTCACCCCTCCCCTTTTGCCAGGTGATTGTGGTCAGGGTGGTGGGTGGGGCCTGGCATATATGAGCCACAGCCTCTCCTCAGCGAGGTCATTCTGCTTTTGGGTATCTCTGAGGTCAGTGCTCTGGTGTTCCTTAAGTTAGTGGCAGATCTTGAGGTGTTGAAGCTCTTTAGGTAGGTGTGTTTTGATCATCACAGAAAGAGATGTCCGTGAGGTAAGAGTTTCAGGATCAGTTAAGGTTCAGCAGTGTATATAATATGAAATACACTGGTCTGTAGAGGTCTATTTTCAGGTAAGTACTTTTGTATTGACTGGGTGGGGTGGGTAAAATGGTTTAATAGTGTACACTTAAAGTTTTTCTTTTCCTTCTAGAGGCACTACATTTTCCTGACTTTTTCTGTCTTTAATGAAGAGGGGATCTTGTTTTTTTCCCTAGTATTACTGGATACATTGGAAGTCGTTGATATTATCTGTCTAAATAGGACTAATGCTGAGGTGATGGAGCAAGGGTTAGAGTGAGCATCTTGTATGTATCTGTATATAGGGTTTTAGCATTGCTTAAGAAAGTAGCATGGATGTAAGGCACAGTGTCTTTCAGGATATGGGATGGCTCATAGTGTTTTCCTAATTGTCCACAGAGCAACATATTGTTTTGCAGGTGCTGTCTAGGCAGCCTTTGGAATAGGATGAGTGTTTGAGGTGAGTCAGGATAGCAGAGAGGAGGGCCAGGCGTTTTCACAGAAACACAACTACACTGTTTGGTCTTTTGGTGTCATAGGTGTCACAAGTGATGATGGCCGTAGTGTCCAACACCCAAACTGGCATGGAGCAGGTGAGCAGAAAGTCCGATGTTTTTGAGGAGGAGCTTTTTGTGGGAGATGGTCGCGTCAGCCGACACGATGTTGGCTCCTGGTGCTGTTTTTGTGCAGCTGATGAAGAGGAACCTGGCGTCTATAGGAATATCTGGGATAGCGGATGCGGTTGCTGTTGAAGATGGCTTCAGACCCCCAGCCCCCAGATAAGTTGAGAGACTGGTGTTTGGGAGAGGGCTCTGGGGCGAGCCAAGGTTGGGAATGGGAGGGAGGGGTTTTCAAGTTAACGTAGGGGAGAGGACCGTCCAGGAACAGTGCCTTTTGGGCAGGGAAAGGGAGCAGGTTAACTTTCTGCCCAAGACTGCCATGTGCCAGGCAGGGCAGTTCTAGCCTATGGCTATGTTGTTGTGTAGTTTGTGTTTTCTGTTTTATGTGTCCTAGAGCTTCCTCAGGTCACGACATCCTTGTTGCTCTTTGTGCCGAAGTAGCGCAGCGTGCGCTTCAGGCACCATCCCTAGGGTCTAGAATGCCCGGAGTTATCGGCAGAATGCCGGTCGGGTGCTTCTTTTATTGCGTTACAAGCCTAAAGCATGGATAGGTCTCGGAAGTTTCAGGTCGGTCTGCTTTTGTAGCATTGTTCTAGGCTGCATTAACATCTTTGATCTCGAGCGGTCCATCATTGCAAAGACCTTTTCTGGATGTTCTTCCCTGCATCTTTCTATGCTTAGGTCTTGAAGTAAGCTGTCTTGCATATGACTCATCCCAGTTGCTCCTGTCTGTTTTTGTCTTGGGCCACAGTGTTTGGCTCTTCTCAGCCTGCCATGGATTCTTCCTCTTGGCCCCCTAGGTCTTCTCATCTGGCACTGTCTCTGGCCGAGGGGTCATTCTTAGAGAGCTTGTTTTAATGTGTCGGTCACAGCATTTGTCTTACATGTGTGCAGTGTTGGTCTGTGCCTGTTTATGTCTGGGTTGGAGCTGCTCTGCCTGGGGGCACAGCAGTGATAGCCAACAAAAGAATAGCAATAAGAATCTATAGTTAATAGGGTGATAAGGCTAGATTTTGTAGGCCAAGGTGTGCAGTCTGTTTCAGAGCAAGTAGCCATATATGCAGCAGGCGTAAAACTTTTCTCTGTAGTGTTATGCAGAGATGCTGGGGATGACCAGGTTGTGTTTAATGGCAGGCTGCAATGACAATCTAGATGACATACCTAAAGGAGACCTCTGGAATTGTTAAGCCGTCACTCGGCATCCAGGTGACTTGTTCGATGCTATTTTTTCAGGTGCAGAGGGGTGACCCGTGGGACAAAGGGTGACAGAGGAGGTGAGCGGAGCACCGTGAGAAGGTAGGTCGACGTGTGGCGTCAGAGGGACGACGTGACCGGTGTCTATGTGAGTAGGCTATAAGCATGTCTTGTTTTGAAGGTGTGAAGAAAGACAGCGGCACCCGAGGCGAGTCGAATGAGGTGTGGTATGACCAGTGTGCTCAAATATCAGTTATTTTTCAGGCATCGTATTGTTGGTGAAGTAAGAAGCATCCCCTGTTGTTTGTGTTTTACAGGCGGTATCCAAGTCTCCACAGGAGAACCCGTGACTGGCAGAGGTGGGGTGGGTGAGCACACAAGGTGAAGGAGTGGGAGAGGGTTATTGGTGTGGGTGGGCTGTAGTTTTGGGCAGTATCCCACCAAGTGTTACTTTGGTTTTTGCAGGTGACATTCGTAGCCTTGGAAGGGTGAAGCCGCATGCTCGACGAGCGGTCTGAGAAGGTGAGGCGGCATCGGCCGGGTCTGCGTTTAAGAGCAAAGCGTCCCACGACATCTAAGCAAAATGTTTCTCTTTGGTTTTGCAGGTGCTGTGCAGGCAGCCTTTGGAGTCGGATGAGCATTTGAGGTGAGGTGGGGCGGTAACAAGGAGGAGCAGGGGCGGGTGACTTGTCAGAAGTGCAACGGTGATTTTGTGTCTCTTGGTATCTTAGGTACCACAAGCAACGATGGCCGCAGTGTCTGACTCTGGAACGAGGAGGCGAGCGGCGCTTCTGAGGAGGGTGTTATGAAAGAGGTTGCCATCGGCTGGCATGACGCTGACTGGTCGCACTCTTTGTGGGTGTCCTGCAGATGACGCAGAGGAACCTGGTGGCTCAGGAACATCCCAGTTAGCCCATGTGGTTATTGTGGAAGACGACTCTGGCCCCTGGTCCTCTGAAAGCTAAGTTGAGGGTCCAGGGTTGGGAAGGGTCTGGGTGGAAGGGACAGGGTTGGGAATTGCAGGGAGGCCTTCTCGTGTTAGCGTAGGGGAGAGGACTGTGCAGGAGCAGTGCCCTTTGTGCCCACAAAGGGAGCGAGTTAATTCTCAGCACCAGAATACTGTGTGCTGGGCAGGGCAGTTCCAGCCTGTGTCTGTGTTGTGTATTAGGTATCTTATACCATGCAGTCCTCAGGTCTTGATGTCTGTGTAGCTCTTTATGATCAGCTGGCATCTCAATAGCCCTCCCAAGAGTCTCACGTGCATCAACTCATCGGCTTAGTGCCCGTCGAGCCTTTCTTGTCTTGCAATTGTAACTCGAAGCGTGGATTCATCAGGTGCGTGTTGCATCGAGGATGTTCTTGAGCAGTGGTCTCTAGCGTGGGCGAGCTAGATGGCATCTGCAGCTGTGTTTTTGAGAGTTTTTTTGGCACGTGGTAGTCTTCTGGGATTTCATCCCCATGTCTTAGGCCTTGAAGCCCGGCTTCTCCTGTATCCGTTGTTCTGGTTTCAATGGTAGCTTTGTCTCACAGGCTGCAGCGGTCGACTCTCATTTTGGGGCCGCTTCAATGCGTCTGTGCCATCGTGGTGCTGTAGGGCTTCTCTGCCGGCATCATCTTCCCTACGGTCATCGTTCTTCTCGCTTGTGGTCTTCTTGTGTCTCACAGTCGCTTCACTTGTGGTGTCTGTGTGTGGTGTAGGTCTGTGCCAGGGGTGCAGCTGTCCTGCCCAGGAGTTTAGCTGTAGTAAAGATGAGGGGAGTTTGTAGTTGTGTAGTAATAACCTGGATCTGCCCAGATGCTTTTGGCAAAGATCATACAGTCCATCTCCGGGCAAGTAGCTGTAGACAGCTGCCACAGAGTTAATCTCCTTGTGTTTGGCAGGTGCCGGAGGGTGGACTTGGTGGGAGTGGCAGTTTGTGCAGTAGTTGAGTGGGTTGAACATTGAATGACTCTTAGCTTGTATGTGGGGCTCAATATTTAGGGTTTTGGGTATTTTGGTAGTAGTTAGAAGGGAGACAGAAATGGAGGACAAACCTTTGGTCTCATAAAAGTCTTGGTTAACAACGAGGTGGCTTGCCTTATGTCGTTTGGGTTGTTTAGGCGCAAAGCGAGAAGCTGCTTCCTGAAGGGTGATGGAAGATATCAGAGCATCTGTGTGACTGGTGGCTCTGATGGGCTTACTCTGGTTTTATTTTCTAGGTGTGAATCAATGTGCGAAGTGGGGTACCTGCACCCTTGGAGTTTGGCAAGGTGAGTGATGACCTGTGTGCTGATGCAGCAGTTCTTTGAGGTGTCATAATATTGTTGTAGCTAAAATCATATCCTGTTTTAGTTCTTTCGATGGTGATCAGGCCTTGGCACAGCAGATGGAAGAATCCATCTCTGAGCAGCTGAGGTAAATGAGCAGGGGAGAGGAAGCACCGTGAGCCAGCTGAGGATTTGGGCCGCATCTCACTCCATGCTTTTTCATCTGTTTATTTTGCTGGTGCCACTCTCGTTCCCAGAGGGCTGACGTTGCAGAGTCAAGGGCAGTTTCAGAAAAGGTGAGAGAGTTGTTAATCGGTCTGATCAGACCTGAATTGCTGAGGATCACGTGGCAATTGGAATGACCATTTTCTTTGCTTTTGCATGCATTGTGAAGTCTCTGCTCAAACAGCAGAGGATTTGAGGTGAGTTGGTGGAAGAGAGGAGCAGCAGGCTCGGAGATGCCAAGTGGGCAATTGCTTCTGAGTAGGATGGTGGCAGCATTTCTCCAGTTTTGTGGCTTCCATGAGAGATGGGGGGGGTGCAGCATACAGTTATTGGGAGCGGTGCGGCTCTTCTGAGGAGGGTGTCATTGCGGTAGAGGTTGATACAGGTCGGCGTGTCGGTGACACGTGGTGCTCTGTCTTGCAGGTGATGAACCTGGTGAATGCTGGGAAACCCCAGTTAGATAATGTGCTGCTGATGAGGATGAATTACGGACTGTGCTCTCTGCTTTGGTCCCTTGACTTACCTTTCAGTGGGTGGGGTAGGGTGAGAAGAGGGGTAGGACATCAGAGTCAGTGGGAGGGCTCTTGAGGTTTTGTTAAATTGGGGGCAGATAGTGGGCCTGGGGCCTGTGTATGGCAGTGCGTGCGTCTCTGGGCGTTCTGTTTGGTTTTGTCTGATGTGAGTGTTACGCTGTATGGCATTAAAGTGGCAAGAGCTTTGCGTAGCTCTATATCTGTATTGTGTGACCTTGTCAAGCCAGTGTTCATGTGAGTGGGAATTGAGAAGATCTCAACTGAATTGTGAGGTAGCACGAGGGAAGCCTGTACATCAGCAATAGCTTTCATATTTTTCTTGCAGGTACCTTGTGGCAAGAAACTAGAAATGGTGAGTGATACTGGCAAAGCAGCTCTGAGATGAGTTGGTAGAGTTGTGTAGTATGCCTAGTGTGCCTTAGTTATGTGATGTGTCAATGTTTGTCTTGACCCTCACTGTTGAGGACCCTCTGGCATACTCACATCCTACTCTGCGTGCAGTCACCATCCATTGCATTTTGCAGCCTTGAGTTATTGGCACAGTGCCCATTCTGTCTTGGTAGTCAGTGTGATATAGAAGCTCAATGTTACTGATCCAGTTCAGCATTGTAGATGTATTTGGTTGGTCTTTCATGTAACTTAGTCTCAGACTAAACCACCAGGTCTCATCTCTGTGACTCTTTCTTGTGAGGTCTTCCAAGGGAATCTTCCCTGTGTCTTTGTAGTCTTTAGTCTTTCACAGCATTTTGTCTCAACTGCTCACTGGGGGGTTATCGCCCATATATCATTCAGTGTTCTGGCATTCTCACACGGCAGGCCACACGGGGGTGTCTGTGTCACGTCACTGTCAGGCTGCGTCTTTTGGACTGGCATTAAGTCTACCCTGTGTGGTACTGTTGCATCCTTAGGCCATGTTTGTGAGCATGTAGATGTGTGTGTTTGAGGTGGTGCTGATTTGTGTGTTTGTAGCCATTCTCGATGGGGTGGAAAGGTCCCAGAAGGGGATGATAATGTGCTGGTGAATGTGGCCTGTTGGGGTGGAGGTGGTGTAGGTTGGTTTTGGAGATGGCCAGTAGTTATCAGTAAGCAGGCTCTAGAGTTCCCTCTTTTGGCTTTTGCAGGTACAATAGGGCCACCGGGATTCCAGAAGCCAATCCTTCCATGAAGTTTGCCGCAGTGTACAAAATGAAGCAAAGAAGGACCGGGAGGGGTACACAGAGGGAAACATATTCCTCTTCTTCCAGCTATGAGGGCCTGTGGTGTGGAATCACGTGAAGCGGTTGTGATGGCTTGAGGTGTATGATGGTGCGGTTCCAAGCATGGTTATGGTATTGGGGTGATCTGCCCCACTGACAGGTGATGGTTAGATAGAGTAGATGTTAAATGAGTGTTAGTTTCAGAAGGTGTCTATCCTTGTATGTGAGGATGTTTTTCATTTCAGGGTATATTGAATGTAGCGAGAGTTAATGCGTCTTTTAAAAACAGTGAAGAAACTGTTGAGCAGGGGGACTTCTTTATCTCCCTGACCTGGTTTATTGTCACTTAGTCCTGGCTGCTCTGTCGGGTGATGTTCATGGCCAGCGTTTGGGTGGATGTTAGGCTCAGGCCATGGTGTTCGCTGGCAGGGTGATTTTGGAGGCCTTCAGGAAGCAAGTTCTGAGGAGTGCCGCAGCAATGGGGCAAGGAAGTGTTGTGGGGGTCAGATGGCCGGGTGGGTTTGCTGAGAGCAGGGGGTGGTTAGTGGGGTAGCTGAATGAGTGGTGTGTTTAGAATGTGTCTGCCTGTGCATGACTGTTTAATGTAACTGGGTTTTTTTTTGTTGCAGATGGTGTTTTTTGAGTAGGTAGAAAACAAAAAAACAGAATAAAAAAAACCCCAGCTGGGGGATTTTTTTTTTTCCCCTGGCTGGGTTTTTTTTTCCCCGGTCCCGGCCACTCTGCAAGGTGACGATCGTCGCCAATGTTTGGATGCAGAGCGGTGTAGGGATGGGGTTTTTGCAGGCAGGGCGGTTTTGGAGGCCCCTGGGAACGGCATTCCTGAGGAGCCATGGAGCCACGGGATGAGGGCGTGTTGTGGCGGTCAGGGAGGGGGATGGCTTTGCTGAGAGCAGGGGGGGGTTAGTGGGGTAGGTGAATGCATGGTGTGTTTAGAATGTGTTTGCCTGTGCATGACTGCGTAATGTAATGTGGGTTTTTTTGTTGCAGGTGGTGTTTTTTTGAGTAGTTAAGGAAAAAAGTAAAATACCCTAACTGGGGGATTTTATTTTTCACCTGGGTCCTAGCCACTCAGCGAGGTGACAGTTGTTGCCCGTGTTTTGACATGGAGCAGTCTAGGGATGGCATTTTTGCAGGCAGGGTGGTTTTGTGTGGTCCTTGGGAATGGTGTTCCTGGAGTCACGTATGTCATAGTCTCTAAACAGTTATGAATCTAGTGAGTAAAGACGTGATGCTAATGGTCATGTGTGAAATGACCATAAATGCTGTGAGAGGTAATAGTGGTAGGTAAAGCACTCATCATGGTTGTAGGGCTTTTGAAGTCCATAAGTTTTTGTGTAAGGTAGGTTCAATAAAGGTGTATTTGCTGTTGGTTCCAAGGTTTAATAAGTATGTAAAAGGTGGTTTGTAATGTGCATGTAGCGAAGGTGCTTGCAGTGCTTGTAAGGTTTCCGAAGTAAATAAAGGGTTTTGAGCAATGTAGGCTCAATGAAAGTGTATGTGCTCTTGGTTCGAACTCTAATAAAGAAGTAAAAGCTGTTTTGTAATGTAGCTTTAAAAAAGGTGTAGTTGCTGGGGTTGGCTCCAGTGTGGTTTTTTTGGATGTGTGACTTGGTCTCTCTCTGTACCTCTGTCTGACTCTGCTCCTCTGTCTTTCTCCTGGTCTGACTTTGCCCCTCTATGCCTGAATTTGACTCTCTCTCTGTCTAGGTCTGACTCTTGTCTTAGAGTCTCTCTGACTTTGACTCTCTGCCTTAGCCTTTGTCTGTGTGTTTGTCTGTATTTGTATCTCTCTGTCTCGCTTTAACCCTCAGTCCCTCTCTGTCTGTCTGCCTCCCTCAGTCCCTCTCTGTCTGTCTGCCTCCCTCAGTCCCTCTCTGTCTGTCTGCCTCCCTCAGTCCCTCTCTGTCTGTCTGCCTCCCTCAGTCCCTCTCTGTCTGTCTGCCTCCCTCAGTCCCTCTCTGTCTGTCTGCCTCCCTCAGTCCCTCTCTGTCTGTCTGCCTCCCTCAGTCCCTCTCTGTCTGTCTGCCTCCCTCAGTCCCTCTCTGTCTGTCTGCCTCCCTCAGTCCCTCTCTGTCTGTCTGCCTCCCTCAGTCCCTCTCTGTCTGTCTGCCTCCCTCAGTCCCTCTCTGTCTGTCTGCCTCCCTCAGTCCCTCTCTGTCTGTCTGCCTCCCTCAGTCCCTCTCTGTCTGTCTGCCTCCCTCAGTCCCTCTCTGTCTGTCTGCCTCCCTCAGTCCCTCTCTGTCTGTCTGCCTCCCTCAGTCCCTCTCTGTCTGTCTGCCTCCCTCAGTCCCTCTCTGTCTGTCTGAGTCTATTTAGTTAAGAGGGAATTAGCAGCACTGGAACATGGTTGTTGCTTGGGAGTAATGAAATAAATAAAATTTTGGTTTTAAAAAATAAAACTGATTAGTCCTAGGCCTTTTGGCCATAGCTTGGGACTTACTATTTTTGATTCTTTTCCATACACAACTCTTGCACCACTACAGACTGAACCACCCCCAACCAAGCCCCCTCTACAAAACTTCACCTCCCTTCACAGCTGAAAACTCACTGCCCATGCACGACCCCACCACAGCAGTTACACCCACCCCTCCCACACTATCTCCCCCAAGTCCCTGTTTCCGCCCGGACCCTATTCGCGGTTGCACCTTGCCGCGGGTCACCGTTCCCGCCCGGACCCTATTCGCGGTTGCACCTTGCCGCGGGTCACCGTTCCCGCCCGGACCCTATTCGCGGTTGCACCTTGCCGCGGGTCACCGTTCCCGCCCGGACCCTATTCGCGGTTGCACCTTGCCGCGGGTCACCGTTCCCGCCCGGACCCTATTCGCGGTTGCACCTTGCCGCGGGTCACCGTTTCCGCCCGGACCCTATTCGTGGCTGCACCTTGCCGCGGGTCACTGTTTCCGCCCGGACCCTATTCGGGGTTGCACCTTGCCGCGGGTCACTGCTTCCGCACGGACCCTATTCGGGGTTGCACCTTGCCGTGGGTCACTGTTCCCGCCCGGACCCTATTCGGGGTTGCACCTTGCCGTGGGTCACTGTTCCCGCTCGGACCCTATTCGGGATTGCACCTGCCGCCGGTCACTGTTCCCGCCCGGACCCTATTCGGGATTGCACCTTCCCCGCGCACGGCCGTGCCGATGGTCATGCTCGGGAAGTGCCGCCCCCCCCCCCCCCCCCCCCGCCGTGCGCGCTGTCGGCGGGTGCTCGGGGCGCAAAGCGCGGAACGGCAGCGCCGGTGCCGATCTACGGCAATAACGGTTAGTGCTTCTGCCTCTTGCCCTCTTCCAGAGGCTGCACTGAGGACACGCTGCCTGGCCTTAATCCCGGTGCTGGTCGCTATAGTTACCGGGGGGGGGGGGGGGGAGCGTGGGCCGGGCTGGAGGAGCCCCAGGGGCGGGCAGTGAGGCTGCGGGCAGTGGCCCCTCCCTGTCCGGGGCGGTGCTGGAGGAGGAGCCGGTGCGAGCCGAGGAAGCAGCAGAGAGAAGGTGAGTGGGGCCGCGCGGTCGTTCGCCTGGCGGCTGCCGGGGAAAGCCGCAACGGGGGGGGGGCCGCGCGTTGCGGCGGGACCGGCGGCAGAAGCCGCTCCGGGTCGGGGCCGGGCGGCGCTGCGCTCGGCCGGGCTTCTGGGTGCATGGGCGACGGGGTGGGGGGGGAGGAAGAATGGTGTCCCCGTAGGGTCAGAAAGGCGGGGCGGCCGGCTGTGGCGGTGTGGGAGGTGCTGTAGTCACGTGAGCGGGTCTTCCGGTCGGCAATGTTTGCTCCCCGGGGCACGCCGGGAGCTGTAGTTTTTGTGCACTCGGCTGCCCGGCAGCTGCGTCGCTCCCGGGGGCGCGCGCGGCACGGCACAGTCCTCGCTACCGGCGCGGCCCCGCGGTGCAGCGCGAGGGGCGGTTTTGTGGTGGGTTCGTGCGGTTTCCCGCGGGCTGCCCGCGGCTCTCCCAGGACCGGTGTGTCCGTGCCCCGGCAGTGCGCATGCGCGGTGGCGGCCCCCGGAAGTGCTGCAATCCCCAAGCGCTCCCCAAACCTGCCCGTGGGGCTCTGGGAGTGCAGGGTTGTGGGGTGGCTGCATTCACCCCACCCCCCCACCCCTCGGCATCGCCCGTGGGGACTGCGGAGAGGGTCAGAGAGCAGACGGGGTGAGCTGTGCTGTGGGCCAGAAATGGAGGCAACGTTTTGCCTTCCTGGGGCTTGAGAACAGATGCATGTGGCTGATTGAGGGGCTCAGAAACAGACGGAGTTGTGTGGCTTTGGGCTCAGAAACAAAGGTCAAGTCGTGAATTTTTGGGACTTGAGAAGCGGCTCAGCAGGCAGGTTTTTGGGCTCAGAAAGAGGCACTAAGGCGGCTGGTTTGGGGGCCAAAAGCAGAATGCAGTTTGGCTGGTTTTGCAGGCAGGTGAGAGGTGGAGGGGTGTGGGAGGGCCTTGGGGGCTACGGGGGAAAGGAGGGGGTGGGGTTTGGGGTGGCATGGGACCCCGAAGCTTGGGAGGCCGGCGTGCACCAGGCCAAACTCCATGTCTGAGGTGGTCTCTGGGGGGAAACGCGCTTTTCAGACCCTACGTGCCCTCTTTGAGTTCAGCAATTATTTGTACGCTGCTTAGAATAATTATGACCTGATTAATAATACAAAGTAATGAATGCTTAGAGAACGTGCAAGGTGGATGTTTACTCCTAATACTCAAGCTCTGACAGTGATTGATTTACAGCCTTGTCAAAAGCCCAGGCTGTTGCCGGTAGCTGGAGCCTGTGAGGAGAAAGAGCTGAAATGAAGCGGAGTTTCAGTGCAGAGTTGAAGCGTCACCGAGCCAGACCTGTAGCCAGCAGGAGCTGGAATGAGACAGGGTGTCCGCTGTCTGGAGCCGGCATTAGCCAGAGCCACGATTCTCTGCGGCTGTGAGGAGCAGGAGCTGCAGCCGGACTGTCGACTGGCTGCAGCACCCCTTGGCTCGACGGCGGAGGCTCCTCAAAGAGCGCAGGATTTGAGGTGAGTTGGTGGGAGAGAGAGGAGCAGTCGGGCAGGAGCCACAGAGCAAGTGATTGCTTCTGAGTACAACGGATGCTTTACCTCTCTGGTTTTCTGGCTTCCATGGGAGATGATGGCTGCAACACTTGCTTTTTGGGGGCAGCACAGCACTTCCCAGGAGGGTGCTGTTGCGGTAGAGGTCAGTGCTGGCTGGCATGTCAGTGACTGGGGGCGCTCTGTCTTGCAGGTGGTGGAGAGGAACCTGGTGAATGCGGGAGCATCCCAGTGAGATGATGTGCTCTTGATGAGGATGGATTCTGGAGCGTGCTCTCTGAAAGGTAAGTCAAGGGGCAAAAGCCGTGGGTAGGGTGGGGCCAGCAGAGGCTCTACCATCAGGGCTGTGGAGAGGGCTATTTAGGCTTCCTTAAGTCTGGGGGAAGAGAGCAGGGTCTGTCCCACAGGACGTGCATGTTCTGGCCTGTGTCAGTGTACTTGTGTCGTTTGTGGTGTCTGTGTTCTGTCTTGTATGCGGTGCCTTCCCCACGTCTCTGTGGTGCCCCGTGGGCTCTCTGCACGGCGCATGCACCGTGGTAGGCGTCCATAGGGTCTCGGATGCCTTGCTGCTTTGGAAAAGAGCCCGTTGAGCACTCCCTGTCTCGTGAGTGGAGCTTACGGCGTCTTTTGCATCACAGATGTTTGTGGAGGGTTGCCTTTGTGGAGGAGATCTGGGCCAGAATGACAGCTCTGCTCTTCAGAGTTCTGTTTCCATAGAGGTCCCTCCCCTACAGCACTTCACCCCCCGTGTCCTTGTGGGCCTTGGCCTTAAAGCCCGGCTCCTCCCACGTCGGTTGTTCTGGTTGTGTATTGTACTGCAGCACTCGCTGTCGGTTTTGACTACGCCTTGCTTTGCAGGGCTTTGTGTTCTGCAGGTGACACAGGGCCATCTGGATCCCCAGAGAAAATCCTTGAGCGAGGTTTGCCGGAGCGTACAAACGCAAGCGAAGGAGGAGCGGGAGCGGGGCCCGTTGCGAAACATCTTCCTTGGCTCCCGGTTAGGAAGGCTGACACCGTGGGGGCGTGTGGAGCAGTGACGCTGCCGAGGCGCACGGTGAGGCAGTTCCAGGGGTGGGTTTAGAATGGGGGTGATCTGCCACTGTGGCAGGTGGGCAGTGGAACGGATGTTTGGAGTGAGGGGTGGATCGAGTGGCTGTTGAATGAGCGTCAGTTTCTGAATGTGTCTAACCTTGTGCGTGTGAAGGTTTTTTCATTTCAGGTTGTATTTAATGTTGAGATAGTAAATGTTTTTTTAAAATTGTGTTTAAAAAGAAGCCCAGCTGGGGGTTCGGTGTCTCTCTTACTCAGACAGAACCCTTCCTCAGGCTTTCTCTGTGCCCCTGAGCTCTCTCACAGTCTTCACTCCTGTCTTGGATGTCTCCATTCAGTCGCTCATCCCCTGAGGACATCTGTACATTGCTGGAACGCCTTGACTTTTGCACCGTGTCCCAGAGCCGCCTTCTGTCTCTCTTTCAGTCTCAGCACCCTGCTCCTGCTGTCACCATGCCTACTGAGGCCAACCTCGTGCCCCGCAGCCCTCTTTTGGCACCATGGCGCACTGTGCACCCTCCTTCCTCCCTGAGACCCTTTCCTGATGCCACCTTTCATCTGCAGAACGCTCACGTTGTCCTCTGTGCTAGCTAGGATACCTACCTGGTCTGCTGAGGACACCTGCAGTTTCTTCAAATCCCCTCCGGACTTCTTCGTCATGTCCTTGAGCATTCTTTTGGCTGTCCTCCTCTGCTGCTGTCATGATGCCTCCTGAGGTCTTGGATGATCCCTGCAGCACACTTTTAGCCCTGTAAGTCTCCTTTGGACTTGTTTTGTCGCAATAGCACCTCTGCTAAGATCTCTGTTCCCAAAAAAGAGCATTCTTTTTCTTCTTTATGCCACCTAGGATGCCTCCTCAGACCTTCTTTGTGTACCACAGCCCTGTTTTAGCTCTGTAGCGGGCTTGGATTCTCTCTCATGCCCTCAGAAACCCATCCTCAGGTGTGTTTGTACCTCAGAGCACTCTTAATCATCCTCTGTGCCATCTAGGGTGTCTCCATTTGGTCCCCGCCTCCCGACGACATCTGTACTGTTCAAATCCCCTCCAGACTTCCTTTCTCATGTCCCTGAGCCTTCTTTGGCGTCTTTGGCCCAATCAGGACCTCTCTAAGGGTGTCATGATGCCTATCGATGCCTTCAAGGATGCCCCTAGCAGACTTCTAGCTTTGTAGCAGACCTCGCAGCCATCTCATTCCCTCAGAGGGCTTCCCGAGTGTTCCTGCTATCTGTGACCTAGCCCAGTCAGTCTGTCCTCCCTTCCCTCTAGCCGTGCCTCTGTTCGTTCCCTGGCCCTCTGATGACGTATTTCCTTGGTTCAGATCCCCTCGGGATTTAATCGTCATGTCCCCAGTCCTTTTTCTGTCTCTCTGGCTCCCTCGGGACAGTTCTCCTCCCAGTCACGATGCCTCCCAAGACCTTCCTTGTGGTCCGGTTCCATCCTGTAGCACTTTAGGTGGGGCCATCTTTGAGCCGCACACGAACTCATTTGTTCCTCTGTGCTAGCCAGGATTCCCATGTTTAGTTCCCAGCCACCCAAGACCATCTGTACTCTGCTCAGGTGATCACCTGAGTTCCTCCTGGTTGTCCCTCAGCCTTCGTTTATCCATCAGCCCCGCCCCCACGATCCCTCTCCTCACAGTCGCAGTGCCTGCTGAGACCTCCCTCGATCTCCGCAGCCCCTTGAGGCACTCGATCTCCTTTTCTCTCTCTCTCGTTCTGTCAGAGCCTCCCTCCTTTCTTTGCTGTGCAGCGCTCCTTTTTCTTTCTCTCTGCCATCGAGGGTGTCTCCGTTTGGTTGTTCTCTCAGTCATCTGTAGTTTGCCCAGATGCCCTCCTGAGACTCCAGGGCCCTCGCTGTGTCTGCAAGGCTTGTTTTCTTACCGTGCTTCCTCCTAACTCCTCTACTCTGTATAACAGTGTCTTCCGAGTCCTTTTGCGTACTCCACCACGCTCTTGTGGCACTTCAGCTCCCTTTGGATTTTGTTTTTTGGTGTCTTCAGAGCACTCTTCTCTTACTCTCTGGCGTGTCAGCCTGCACACGTATGTGGGTTGGAACTGCCCTGCCTGGGGGCACAGCGATGTCGGTCAGGGGAAGAATAGCACTAAGAGTCTGTAGTTAATGTTGATTTGCCTGGACTGTTTAGGTACAGCCCGTACAGCCCCCTCGCAGCAAGCAGCCCTCAGCAGCAGGCAAGGATGTCACGGGGATGACCGGAGCTATCTGGGAGAGGCTGCGGGAGTGGTAGTTGAACAGATGGAATCTCAAAGGTGTTAAGGCTCCTTGTGTGTAGGGCTTAATGCTGTTTTATTTTTATGGTTTTTTTTAATGGCAGGCTGTAATGACACCCTAGACGGTGTTCCTACATGGAGTCAAGAACTCTGGAATTGTTAAGCTGTCACTCAACATCCAGGTGACTTGCTTAAAAGTTTTTTTCAGATCCAGAGGGACAATATATGCACCAAAGAGTGACAGAGGCAGCGAGCAGGGCACTGTAAGAAGGTGGGTCAGCGTGTGGTGTCGGAGGAGAAGACATGACTGGTTGCTACATGACTGGCTTATCGGTTTGGGGGTTTTTTTGTTTTGAAGGTGCAAAGCAGGATATCGGCACCGGAGGTGACTCGGGCAAGGTGAGATGAGTCGGCTGAGTTATTTTTCAGTTATTTTTCATGTGTCGTACTGTTGGTGAAGCTAGAAGCATCTCCTGTTGTCTGTGTCTTACAGGTGGTACCCAGGCCTCGACGTGGCGACCGGTAAATGTCAGAGGCAGGGTGGGTGAGTGGCCAAGGTAACGGGGCAGGAGATGGCAGTCGGTGTGGGCAGGCTGCAGGTTCAGCTTGTGCCTCTCGCTTTGGTTTATGCAGGTGCCACATGTAGGCTGGGAGGGGCGAAGCCACGTGCCGCTGAGCAGTCCAGGACAATGAGGCGGTTGTCGGCTGGGTCAGGGTTTTCGTGCAGAGAATCATGTGGCAGCTCAATGAAGCATTTCTCTTTGGTTTTGCAGGAGCCGGGCAGGCTGCCTTTGGAATCGGATGAGCGTTTGAGGTGAGCTGGGTAGTAGAGAGCAGGAGCACGGTGCTGGTGATTTCTCGCAAGCACAGTGGTAGCTCTGTGTCTTTTGGTATCGTAGGTGCCACGGGCCACGCTGGCCGCAGCGTCCAACACTGGACTCTGCGCAGAGCAGCTGAGCGGAAAGCCCCGTGGCTGTTGAGGTGGAGGGTGTTGTGGCAGAGGTGTGTCAGCTGATGTGATTCTGACTGCTGGCACTGGTTTTTTTTGCAGATGATGAAGAGGAACTTGGCAGCTGCAGGAATGTCCCGGTTAGCTGATGTGGTTTTTGTTGAGGATGGATTCAGACCCCCGGCCCTCTGAAAGCTGAGTTGAGGGATGAGGGACCGCTGCCCTACAGTGTCTAATCTTGACTTCAGTTATAAAGAGACTTTACAAAATGGAAACCTTTCTCAAGGAAGTTTCATTTTATGAACTCTCCATCAGAGTGGATCTTCAGAGATGATGTATTTGGCAGTAGTACTCTTGGGCGGTGCAGCTGGCCCAACATCCCTGCTAATTATGGAACACACCAAACCCCCCCCCCCTCGTCAAGTTGTACGGGTGTATTTTGGAGATAGACAGTCTAATGGTATCAGCTCACAGCTGGGCGAGTTCAGGGAATGCAAAAGGAAAATCAAATACTTACACATCTAATAAAAACACTTCTATAAGCGTATGCCCACCTTTATACTAAAGAGTGAAGGACTGAGCTTTATTGTTTGTTTTACTCTTTAAAGTTTTACACTTCACTTCTGATTTTATTGACCCAGCAAGCAGGATGTGCAGCAGCAGCAGCGCAAGGGCTGCGGCTGTCGCGGCGGATCCGTCAGCCGTAGGTTGTGATGACGGTACGACCTCGTCCTGCAGCCTCACAGGGTTCCCTCCCTGCAGCCCTGCTGTAAGGACGGGATGAGACATTCCAACACCACCAAGAGCATTTGCTTTTATGGGCAGAATGTGCTCGGGATCGTATCGATTGGCCTTGCTGGTGATTTGAGGAGTTGAAATTGCTCCGGCCTTGCCAGGGTGTGTTGTATGTGGAGCTGATTAGATCAGGTGAGTTCAGGATGGCCGGGCTGTCTGTGGGCAGTCCCAGCTGCTGTTCTCATTATGCAAGAAGCCAGAAAATTAACTATGGTGCAGAAGATAACAATGCACGTCCCTCATGCTGTACTTACTGCACTGGAACACAAAGGACGTTACTGGCTTGCGCCGAGTCGTTTGTTACGGTATCAAGCCCTGTTATTGGAGCAAGACGACATCACCTTAGAAAAAAGTACGGTACTAAATCCTGCATCTTTAATGCCGACAGAGAAGAAAAATGACTCTAACCTTGATTGTTTACAAGTGATTGAACAGGCGTATGCCAGCAGACCAGACCCGAGAGATGCTCCCCTCCAAACTCCAGCTGAGGAACTGTATATACAGACGGAAGCAGTTGCGTTTTGAAAGGAATAAGAAAGGCTGGTTGTGCTGTGGTGACACTAACTGAGGATTGGGAAGCTAAAGCATTGTCTCCAAATACCTCTGCACAAAAGGCTGAAATAATTGCCTCAACCAGGCCTTTGGAATTAGCCAAAGGAAAAAGAGTCAGTATCTATACAGACTCTAAATATGCTTTTGGGGTTGTTCATGCCCATGGCGCTATTTGGAAAGAATGAGGACTTTGATCTGCCAGTGGCACACCTATAAAGCACAGAGCAGAGATTTTAAACTTGCTGGAAGCAGTACAGAAGCCGGAGTCACCGTGATACATTGTAAAGCACATCAGAGAGGAAATGCGGATGTAATCCAAGGAAATCGGAGGGCAGATGAAGCTGCAAAACCAGTGACGCTCAGTGCTCCTTGTGTTCTAATTCCATCAAGGGAAATGCAAGTAGAATCCCCGAGGTCTAAAGAGAAAGAAAATAAATTGGCTGAGTTACTAAAGCACAAAAGCACGGTGGAGGGTGGTAGATTACCCCACACGGGCAATGCGTAGTGACTCCTGAAAACATGAAAAGGTTAACGACTAAAACCCGTGAAGAAACGCATGTGGGAGCAGAAGCAGCGGTCGGATCAGGAAGACGTTATGCAGTCGGGGTCAAAATGTTGCTCACTGCCAAAAGTGTGAGTAACCCCTGTGAAATTTGTTTTAGGAACGATCCAAAGATACAAGCCCGACGCCCTCCGGGAGAGGTAAGAAAAGGCATAACTCCTAGTGAGTATTGGCAAATAAATTTTTCAGAATTGCCAAGGTGTAACCAGTACTGATGTTTATTGGTACTGGTGGATGCCTTCTCTGGTTGGCCTGAAGCTTTCCCATGTCAAACCAGCAAGGTAACAAAGGATTTACTAAAAGAAATTATTCCAAGGTTTGGGGTTTCTTTACGAATGTCCTCTGACAGAGGTCCACATTTTATAGCTGAGGTTGTCAAGAATATGAGCAAAATACTAGGGATGGGGTGGAACCGACACACCCCCTGGGGGCCCCAATCCAGTGGACAGGTAGAAAGAATGAATCAAACACGAAACTGACAAATTGCTAAATTATGCCAGGAAGTCCAAGGAAAATGGGTTGAAGCTTTGCCACTTGCCCTGCTGAGGATTAGAGTGACTCCTAGAACTAGAGGAAGGATAAGCCCATGTGAAAGTCTATACGGCAAACCTTCTAATGTCAGTCTGACAGGGAGGCCCCAATGCTTGCATCTCGTAGGGGAAAAGGTATGAACCGGATACGTTATTGAGGTCCATCCACAAATGTGTCCTTTTAAGAGCACCTGTACCCCTTGATTTCCCGGCACACTCTTTCTGTGCCAGAGATCAGGTCTGCCTACGGACGTGGAAGGACGATCCCCTTGATGAACAGCGGAAGGGACCCTATCGAGTGTTGCTAACCGCGAGCGCTGCTGTGAAGCTGGGACGAGCGGAACCCTGGGTCCATGACACGAGGGTAAAGGAAACACCTCCTGGGCTGGGGCGTCTGTACCTAAGGGACCTTGGAAATTCACTTTAAGATGCAGTTAACGAATCGCACCTGCAATGCTGCTGAAACATTGGTTCATCTAGGTTGTACACAAGGAACATCTCTGGTTTGTATCCTTACAAGTGTGGGGAGAATAGCCGTATTAACCTGTTTGTACAGAGAATTTAACCTGTGCTAAGGATGGACATCAGAGTTGGAGATTGAAGTCTTCGGAAGTTTATGAGCGCTTCCGTTAGATGGTATTGAACGTCAGTTCTTGATGATTGGAACTTGTTGCTTAATTCAGCGTATGGCGCTTTGGAGACAAAAAACCTAGAAAAGAACGGTGTGAGCCTTGCGTTGTTTACAACAGGGTAAGCCTCTCGGGGGGGAATTGCTACCAAGCGCTTTGCACTTGCCAGCGGCCGCGGTTAATCCCGGTGCTGGTCGCTATAGTTACCGGGGGGGGGGGGAGCGTGGGCCGGGCTGGAGGAGCCCCCGGGGCGGGCAGTGAGGCTGCGGGCAGTGGCCCCTCCCTGTCCACCTCCAGCGGGCGGTGCTGGAGGAGGAGCCGGTGCGAGCCGAGGGAGCAGCAGAGAGAAGGTGAGCGGGGCCGCGCGGTCGTTCGCCTGGCGGCTGCTGGGGAAAGCCGCGACGGGGGGGCCGCGCGGTGCGGCGGGACCGGCGGCAGAAGCCGCTCCGGGTCGGGGCCGGGCGGCAGCGGCGCTTCCCGGAGCCGCGCGGGGGCCGCGCTCGGCCGGGCTTCCGGGTGCGTGGGCGATGGGGGGGGGTGGGAAGGACGGTGTCCCCGCAGGGTCAGAAAGGCGGGACGGCCGCCTGTGGCGGGGTGTGTGTGTGGGTGCTGTAGTCACGTGATCGGGGCTTCCGGTCGGCCATGTTGTCTCCCCGGGGCACGGCGGGAGCTGTAGTTTTCGCGCACTCTGCTGCCCGGCAGCTGCGTCGCTGCCGGGCGCGCGCGGCACGGCACAGTCCTCGCTACCGGCGCGGCCCCGCGGCGCAGCGCGAGGGGCGGTTTTGTGGCGGGTTCGTGCGGTTTCCCGCGGGCTGCCCGGGGCTCCCCGAGGACCGGTGTGCCCGTCCGCCAGCAGTGCGCATGCGCAGTGGTGCCCCGGTGCTGCCGCTGCAATATGGCGGCTGGAGGGGCGAGATTGCTGGCGGCGGGTGAGGGCCGAGGGGAGTGGTGGGGCGGGGGTGTCTGCTGCCCGCCGGCCGCCTGGTGGGGGCGGGACGGGAAGCTTCACTCCGCCGCTGCGGCAGGGTCCCGTTCCGCTGGAGGTGAGGCGGGCCGGGGCAGCCCCGGGCAGTTCCCCGAGAGCTGGTAGAGGGGAAGAGGGGCAGTTGCCGGGCGCCTCCGCAACTCGCCAGAGCTCCCCCATAGCCGGCTTTGGCCCCGCTCACCCAGTGCAGCTGCCTCGAGCTCCAGCACCTGCCCTGAAGCCTGTCCCGTAGCCCCAGGCCACCGCCAAGCCCTGTGGTGAGGGCAGCAGGCTGGTCCTCGGTGCGTCTGCAGAAGCCTCTGTGGAAGGTGGGGCTCCGGCCGGGGGCGATCTAAGGTAGTAATGGTCAGTGCTGCTTCTTTCCCTCTTCCAGAGACCGTGCTGAGGCCGCGCTGGTCTGTTCCTGTCCTGGGGATGCTGTTTACTGCACCCACCTCGGGCTTGTGTGGGGTGTCTCTGCCTGGCCTTGTGCTTCTCACAGCACGGGGGCAAAAAGGGACAGGCGGAGCCCTTCCCGGCTGTGGACCATGGCCAGGAGCTGCCGCAGCTGAAGCTGGAGAGGCCAGAGAAAGGGAAAGAAGGAGAAAATCAAGGCTATGTGGGCAGCACCTGCCTCCCAGTGCAGGAAGAGAGAGCCTGCCTCTCTGGGTGAGGAAGGAGCCCTCTTCACAGTCCGCAGCAGGCCAGGCCGCCAGCGTGCACCCACGGTCTGCGTGCGTCACCCCAAGCGCAGTACGGCCGCGTAGTGCGCGAGCAAGCGAGGCTGCGTGTGTCGGAAGGCTGGTCTTGTAAGAGGTGAGAGACACCCGCGTATTCTTTGAGGGGGAGGACAGCCAGGCGACTGGATTTTCAGAAGAAGAAGAGGGGCAGGAGGAAGGAAGGAGAAAGAAGCATCTGACCCGTCAAATTCTCCCGGCAGTGCCGAGAGCGAGAGCTGCGGTGAGTCCTGGGCCTTCGGGGCCCTGTCACCCGTCTTGTGCGTCCCGGTCCCTTCCTGCCCCTCTCCTGTACCTCTCTCTTTTCCATGCTGCTGTTATTTCTGCCCCCCCCCACCCCTTTCCTATACCTCTCCTTTATTCTTCTGTCCTGCTCCTCCGTCCTTCCTTTCTCACTTTCTCTCTCTTGTCCTACTGCTCCCTTTTCTCATTTCTCTCTGCGCTTTTGTCCTGCCTCTCCCTCCTTTTTTTCATCTTCTGTCTCTGCGCTTAGTGCCGTCACTTTTTAAATTTTCATTCTACGTCTTTTAGTTTGCTGTTGCTATTTCGTGTTTCCTTAGGGCCGTCACTTTTTAAATTTTCTTTTTTCTACCTCTGTTCTAGTTTGGTGTCCATGTGTGATCATTTTTTCCTTTATTTCACCAATGCCTGTTGCTTTTAAAATGTTCTTTTTCCCTTCAGTGTCTTTTTAATGAGTTATTCTCTTTCCTTAATGCCGTCTCTGTCTTTTTAAATCGTCCCCTCTTTTGTTCGCTGTGGCTACTTTTTAGTTCCAGGGCATGGTTGGACCAGATGACCTGCAAGAGTTCCCTTCCCACCTCAAACCGTTCTGCAGTTCGGGAGTCACAACTGTCACATCCAGGGCCGTGAGCTACCACAGGTGTGAGAAAGTTGCCCCAGGCTTCAAGGCCATCCCGAGCGCCTGCTGCTTTACTCCGGCCGCAGCGCTCCTGAAGAAGAGGAGAAGATAATTTTGCAGTGGTCAGGGCTTTTAGGGCTCAGTGGTCGTGCTCAGTGGGTTGCGTGGTTGGGTGGTTTGAAGGGACAGTCTGAGAAGGTGTCTGAAATGCCCTTGCAGGGTGGAGGGAGGCAGGAAAGCGGCGGGTTAGAGCTGGCAAGGGACTGCCCCGGGCTGGGGGGCGGTGTGCCCGTGGGTGCCAGTACCTCAGCTGCTGTGTCGGCATTGCGGGAGCCGTGGGGGTCGTGGACTTTACTCTGCCTCCCCCCAGAAAGCTCTGGCTGACGAAGTTATGCCACAACAGAGACTGCAGCCGTCAGCACCACGGGATGCTGATAATGACCAGCACAGGCCTCGCTGTACTGTCGTTTTCCCTGCTGCTTGCAATGGATCTGCAGTGGCCTTTGATTCGTGGAAAAAGACTCTACAACTCGAAATGGAGTTATAAAGCAGGTATGTTTTACTCCAGCCGGGGTGCAAGGGGATTTCTCCACAAAGCTTGCACACCACCAGCACATTTTACCAAAAACTTACAGAGTGTGGATATACATATTCACTGGATTACATAACACAAACATGCATATGCATGAGTAAGGCTGGGTTAGTTCTAGAGGCTGGTGCCAGCAGTTTATGTTATCTTTGCACCTGCGCATTGCCTCCTGGGGGGCGTCTTCGGGGTCTTTGGGAGGAAGGCTCGTAGTCTTTCTCACCTTGTGTTTTCCCCGGAGCATGCGCAGATTCTCTTAGCCAATTTCTTGAACAACAGAAATGTTTTTCAGCTGGTTTACTCATGCTATCTTATTTAAGGGAAGCAATGAAACTTCTGCCATCCGTATATGGCTATCTTTACTCATTACTGAGGCCGAACTAGTTAGAGCACACCTGATCCTCAAGGACAAAGCCATGATGTTTTGCTGAACACTGCAGTTCTTGGTAGATTTTGACAGTAAACTGCTTTGTTTTGATGAACACAGCAGTCCTTGGTAAAATTCCACAGAACAGTCCGGGCAAGCAGGATTGTTAGCAATATTAAAAAATACTATAAGTAATACTATAACTTGCTAGAAGTAAGGAAATAAGTTGCTAAGCAGTTTTCTACAAGTAAATAAGTCTTCCCCCCCCCCCCCCCGCCCCCCCCCCCCAAAACAGTTTTCTTTTCTTTCCTTGAAGAACATCGATGGTGGGAAAGCTTATTTGGATGGTCACCACCACCAACAGGACTGTTTAATTCCATGTTTCACTCGGTCTGATTTTCCTAATTCCAACTTTAATATGTTTAGTACTTCTAATAGTATTGTATATTAAGGTTTGGAGGATGGTTAAACAGATCACTCAGTTACAAAAGTATCCCTGTGTGTATACTTCCCTAAAATATTTTTTTTTAATAGAAGCTAATAAAACACAAAATTCCCTTCAATTATAATTGGATTATGGCATCATCTGTTTATAGGCATAGAGGCAAGAGGCAACCACACTGCCAGTCTATGGACAAGATAAATTGACTTTAGTCACGGGGTGGATTGTGGTGGTGCAATTCTTACCCCTCCCCGCTCCTCCTTGTTGGGCTTCTTGGTGCTAGGTGTGATTCCACCCACATTCCCCCGAGCTATACACCGATCTGTGGAGATAAAGCAATCATCTCGTCCTTGGTGTCTTTTGCAGGGCTTTTCCCAGCTGTCATTATGCTACTTGTCTGACTTTGGCTCACTGTTTGACATATGATTTCCACTGCACTCGCAACAATCGCGGCTATGTAATAATGTTCTCTCTTATCTCCTTAACCTGCATTGCTCTAAATTTCCCATCTCCTGGAGTTTTGCTCGCTATTGGTGTGTGTGAAGGTGCCTTGGCTCTAAAAAGATGCCTGACGCATACTGCTTACATCTCAGAAGAGGCACAAGAAATGAAGTACTGTAGCCCAGGTAATAGATTGTGAGGGCGGGAAAGTGGCTGTGGGGGGCGGAGCAGCCGCCTGAGGGGAAGGGGGCGGGACCTGCTTGTGGGAAGAGGGAAGGGCGGGAAAGTCGCTGTGAGGGGCGGAGCGGCCGCCTGAGGGGAAGGGGGCGGGACCTGCTTGTGGGAAGAGCGAAGGGCGGGAAAGTCGCTGTGAGGGGCGGAGCGGCCGCCTGAGGGGAAGGGGGCGGGACCTGCCTGTGGGAAGGGCAAAGGGCGGGAAAGTCACGATGAGGGGCGGAGCGGCCGCCTGAGGGGAAGGGGGCGGGACTTGCCTGTGGGAAGGGCGAAGGGCGGGAAAGTCGCTGTGAGGGGCGGAGCGGCCGCCTGAGGGGAAGGGGGCGGGACCTGCCTGTGGGAAGGGCGAAGGGCGGGAAAGTCGCTGTGAGGGGCAGAGCAGCCACCTGAGGGGAAGGGGGCGGGACCTGCCTGTGGGAAGGGCGAAGGGCGGGAAAGTCGCTGTGAGGGGCGGAGCGGCCGCCTGAGGGGAAGGGGGCGGGACCTGCTTGTGGGAAGGGCGAAGGGTGGGAAAGTCGCTGTGAGGGGCGGAGCGGCCGCCTGAGGGGAAGGGGGCGGGACCTGCCTGTGGGAAGAGGGAAGGGCGGGAAAGTCGCAGTGAGGGGCGGAGCGGCCGCCTGAGGGGAAGGGGGGGGGACCTGCCTGTGGGAAGGGCAAAGGGCGGGAAAGTCACGATGAGGGGCGGAGCGGCCGCCTGAGGGGAAGGGGGCGGGACTTGCCTGTGGGAAGGGCGAAGGGCGGGAAAGACGCTGTGAGGGGCGGAGCGGCCGCCTGAGGGGAAGGGGGCGGGACCTGCCTGTGGGAAGGGCGAAGGGCGGGAAAGTCGCTGTGAGGGGCAGAGCAGCCACCTGAGGGGAAGGGGGCGGGACCTGCCTGTGGGAAGGGCGAAGGGCGGGAAAGTCGCTGTGAGGGGCGGAGCGGCCGCCTGAGGGGAAGAGGACGGGTCCAGCCCTGCCAGATGCAGCCAGGAGCCCAAAGCAGATGAATGCCCGTTGCAGTCGTCCCTGCGGGAACCACTGGAGCACCAACTGGGTGGGAAAAGCTGATCTGTGAGGTTTTTTCGGGGGGGGGGGGTGGGGGGGTGGGCAGCGCGGCCGGGATTTGGGTGGTGCTGTGGTGAGCTCTGTCCACGGGCCGGCGCCCTTCTCAGACCCAACGGCGTCCCTCTCAGACCCAATGGCGTCCTTCTGCCCTTGCAACAGCTGGTGGTGGAGAAGAAAGAAGAGACAAACATGGCGTGCGGAAGGACCCGCAAGGCAAGAGAGAGTGGCAGGAAGAGTGGAGGAAGTCTAGGCAACAAGTGGAGGAAAGAGAAGGGTGCTCTGGGCAAAGCAGCACTGTGAGGGGCGGAGCGGCCACCTGAGGGGAAGGGGAGCACTGTCGCCGCCTGCGGGCGGGGGGGAGCGCCGTCACCGTGAGGCAGGGTGGGGGTGGACTGGAGCTGCCTGGGGGGGGAGCGCCATCGCCTCAGGGGCTGAGGAGGGTCCAAGGCCCCGCTGGACGCAGCCAGGAGCCCGGAGCAGACGAGTGCCCATCACAGTCGTCCCTGCAGGAAGCACTGAAGCACGAACTAGGTGAGAAAAGCTGATCTGTGAGGTTTTTTCGGCTGGGGCGGGAGGGGGGGGTATGGGGGGGGGCACGGAGTGCTGTGGGGACCTCCCTCCAGGGGCCGGCTTCCTTCTGTGCTCTGGGTGGGGGAGCTGCTGCCTGACTGCACCCTCCTTCTGAGCAGCAGCTCCTGGAGAAGACGAGGCATCATGAGGAGTGGCGGGCTGAAGGGAGGAGCGGGGCAAGAGAAGGGAGCTCTGGGCAAAGGGGCTTCCCCACTACCGGGGCTGCGGTCACACAAGACCATTGCTGGCACCTTTGGTGCCCTGGCCGGCACTGCACTGGGTGACCTCCCTGTAAGCAGGGCTCGGGTCTCTAGCCTTTTGCCACCTTGCCCCACGGTTTGGCTGCCCAGAGAGAAGGGCGTCCCTGTCAGGAGAGTGAGCGGCGCTGTCTCCGTGCTGAGAGGGAAATGGGGCTCTCCAGACCCCACGCCCACCCTGTAAGCAGGGGAGGGCTGTTTACCCAGCCCTGGCGGCTTTCTGGCTGCTGGCGGCCTGGCCAGCGTGACCCCCTGGAGTCGGGGCGTGTCACGGCATTTGTCCCTTGGCCAGCCGTGAAGGCCCGCGGCACGTTGAGTCCCTGTGGCCTCCGTGCATCCTGGGGGGCAGGTCTGGGGCTCTGCTCTCCTGCTTGTGGGAAGGGATGGCTCCCCAGACACTGGCTGCACAGAGCTCGCTCTCTCTTCTGGGAAGTTTTGTTTGTCCCTGTGTGTGTCTGTGTGTGTGTGCCTGCCTGTGTCTGCGTCGGTGCGAGTGAGCGAGTGAATGAGCTTCTCGTTTAGGCCCCTGTTGAAATCACTGCAGCGTACTTAGCTTAAACTTCCCAGGAGGGAAAGAAGGACTCTGTGCAGCAACAGGGGGTCGGTCCCCTCTGAGCCCACGAGCGGAGGGTGAGTCCCGGCTTGCCCCTCCTTTCCAAGGACAGAGCGAAGCCGCGTGGCCGTAGCATGGCCAACGTGCGACCCGCCTGTAGTCAGGGCCCGGGTCTCTGCCTGGGTGGCCGCCTGTCCTGCTGGTGACCTGCCAGCGTGCCCGCCCTGTACTCGGGGCGAGTGCCACGAGCCGTGGAGCCCTCTGTCCCCAGGAGAAGCTGGGCTGCCCTGTAATCAGGGCTGGGCAGGCTGCTGTAGGCAGCCAGCAGGGGCTACCCTATAAGTCTGGGGCTGCCCTGTAGGTCCGGGGCTGGCCAGTGACCTGCAGGCCAGGGCACTCTGCAGTGCCAGCAGCGGCTCGAGCCCCCTGTAAGCAGGGGTGCAGCTTCTTTGGCTGCCGCTTTGTGTGCCCAGCTCCTATTTGTCCAGAGTGCCTGACTCTGAGCCCAGCTCCAGTGCCGGCTGGGACTGCACGTGTGGCAGCCCCGGAGCACCGACTGCATGAGAAAAGCAGATCTGTGAGATTTTTTGCTGGGAGGGGGTTGGGGGGTGTTAGGGTATAGGGGGTTGCGGGTGGGAGGGCAGCCAGGATTCGGGTGGTGCTGTGGCGAGCTCTGTCCGGGGGCCGGCAT
Source organism: Strix uralensis (assembly GCF_047716275.1). Classification (NCBI taxonomy): domain Eukaryota; kingdom Metazoa; phylum Chordata; class Aves; order Strigiformes; family Strigidae; genus Strix; species Strix uralensis. The sequence goes on from NC_133978.1 coordinate 43,199,113, forward strand.
CCCTCTCAGACCCAATGGTGGCGTCCTGGCCTTGCAGCAGCTGGTGGTGGAGAAAAAGGAAGAGACAAACACCACGTGCGAAAGGACCTGCAAAGGTAAGAGTGGGGGTAGGAGCGGAGGAAGTCTGGGCAACAAGTGGAGGCAAGAGAAGGGCACTCTGGGCAACGGGACCTCCCTGTCACCGGGGCTGCGGTCGCGCAAGGGTGTCGCCAGGACCTTTGGTGCCCTGGCCGGCGTTGTGCCAGGTGACCTCCCTGTAAGCAGGGCTCGGGTCTTTGGGTATTTGCCGGACTTTTGCCCACCCCTTCTAGTCCTTGCACACTGTTTCGGCCTTCACTTTTTTCTGGCCTCTAATTACCTCCAGCCTCCCACCCCATTTTGGCCTCCACTATTTTCTGGCCTCTACTTCCCTCTGGCCTCCCACCCCGTTTCAGCCTCCCACCCCATTTTGGCCCCCACTTTTCTCTGGCCTCTAATTCCCTCCAGCCTCCCACCCCGTTTCAGCCTCCCACCCCGTTTCTGACTCCACTTTTTTCTAGCCTCTACTTCCCTGTGGCCTCCCACCCCATTGCAGCCTCCCACCCAATTTTAGCCTCCACTTTTAACTGGCCTCTATTTCTCTCCGGCCTCCCACCCCCTATCGGCCTCCACTTTTTTCTGGCCTCTACTTCCCTCCAGCCTCCCACCCCTTGTGATCCTCCCACCCCATTTTGGCCTCCACTTTTCTCTGGCCTCTTCTTCCTTCCGGCCTCTCACCCCATTTCAGCCTCCCACCCCATTTCAGCCTCCACTTTTTTCTCCCACCTCTACTTCCCTCTGGCTTCCCACCCATTTCAGCCTCCCACCCCATTTCGGCCTCCACCTTTTTCTGGCCTCTACTTCCCTCCGCCCTCCCACCCCGTTTCATCCTCCCACCCCATTATGGACTCCACTTTCTTCTGGCCTCTACTTCCCTCTGGCCTCTCACCCCATTTCAGCCTCCCACCCCATTTTGGCCTCCACTTTTCTCTGGCCTCTACTTCCCTCCGGCCTCCCACACCGTTTCAGCCTCCCACCCCCCTTTTGTCCTCCACTTTCTTGTGGCCTCTACTTCCCTGTGGCCTCCCACCCCGTTTCAGCCTCTCACCCCATGTCGGCCTCCACTTTTTTCTGGCCTCTACTTCCCTCCGTCATCCCACCCCGTTTCAGCCTCCCACCCCGTTTTGGCCAGCACTTTTTTCTGGCCTGTATTTCCCTCCGGCCTCCCACCCCATTTCAGCCTCCCACCCCGTTTTGGCTGCCACTTTTTTTTGGCCTCTATTTCCCTCTGGCCTCCCACGCCGTTTCAGCCTCCCACCCAATTTTAGCCTCCACTTTTTTCTGGCCTCTACTTCCCTCCGTCATCCCACCCCGTTTCAGCCTCCCACCCAATTTTAGCCTCCACTTTTATCTGGCCTGTATTTCTCTCAAGCCCCCCACCCCCTTTCGGCCTCCCACCCCTTTTCGGCGTCCACTTTTTTCTGGCCTCTACTTCCCTCCAGCCTCCCACCCCTTGTGATCCTCCCATCCCATTTTGGTCTCCACTTTTCTCTGGCCTCTTCTTCCTTCCGGCCTCTCACCCCATTTCAGCCTCCCACCCCATTTCAGCCTCCACTTTTTTCTCCCACCTCTACTTCCCTCTGGCTTCCCACCCATTTCAGCCTCCCACCCCATTTTGGCCTCCACCTTTTTCTGGCCTCTACTTCCCTCCGCCCTCCCACCCCGTTTCATCCTCCCACCCCATTATGGACTCCACTTTCTTCTGGCCTCTACTTCCCTCTGGCCTCTCACCCCATTTCAGCCTCCCACCCCATTTTGGCCTCCACTTTTCTCTGGCCTCTACTTCCCTCCGGCCTCCCACACCGTTTCAGCCTCCCACCCCCCTTTTGTCCTCCACTTTCTTGTGGCCTCTACTTCCCTGTGGCCTCCCACCCCGTTTCAGCCTCTCACCCCATGTCGGCCTCCACTTTTTTCTGGCCTCTACTTCCCTCCGTCATCCCACCCCGTTTCAGCCTCCCACCCCGTTTTGGCCGCCACTTTTTTCTGGCCTGTATTTCCCTCCGGCCTCCCACCCCATTTCAGCCTCCCACCCTGTTTTGGCCGCCACTTTTTTTTGGCCTCTATTTCCCTCCGGCCTCCCACGCCGTTTCAGCCTCCCACCCAATTTTAGCCTCCACTTTTTTCTGGCCTCTACTTCCCTCCGTCATCCCACCCCGTTTCAGCCTCCCACCCAATTTTAGCCTCCACTTTTATCTGGCCTGTATTTCTCTCAAGCCCCCCACCCCCTTTCGGCCTCCCACCCCTTTTCGGCGTCCACTTTTATCTGGCCTCTTCTTCCCTCCAGCCTCCCACCCCTTGTGATCCTCCCACCCCATTTTGGCCTCCACTTTTTTCTCCCACCTCTACTTCCCTCCGGCTTCCCACCCCATTTCAGCCTCCCACGCCATTTCGGCCTACACTTTTTTCTGGCCTCTACTTCCCTCCAGCCTCCCACCCTGTTTCAGCCTCCCACCGCATTTCAGACTCCACTTTTTTCCTGGCCTCTCCTTCTGTCCAGCCTCCCACCCCTTGTGATCCTCCCATCCCATTTTGACCTCCACTTTTTTCTGGCCTCTACTTCCCTCCGTCATCCCGCCCCGTTTCAGCCTCCCACCCCGTTTTGGCCGCCACTTTTTTTTGGCCTCTACTTCCCTGTGGCCTCCCACCCCGTTTCAGCCTCCCACCCAATTTTAGCCTCCACTTTTATCTGGCCTCTATTTCTCTCCGGCCTCCCACCCCCTTTCGGCCTCCACTTTTTTCTGGCCTCTTCTTCCCTACAGCCTCTCACCTCTTGTGATCCTCCCACCCCATTTCAGCCTCCACTTTTTTCTGGCCTCTACTTCCTCCAGCCTCCCACCCCTTGTGATCCTCCCACCCCATTTCGGCCTCCACCTTTTTCTGGCCTCTACTTCCCTCCGCCCTCCCACCCCGTTTCAGCCTCCCACCCCATTATGGACTCCACTTTCTTCTGGCCTCTACTTCCCTCTGGCCTCCCACCCCGTTTCAGCCTCCCACCCAATTTTAGCCTCCACTTTTATCTGGCCTCTATTTCTCTCCGGCCTCCCACCCCCTTTCGGCCTCCACTTTTTTCTGGCCTCTTCTTCCCTACAGCTTCTCACCTCTTGTGATCCTCCCACCCCATTTCAGCCTCCACTTTTCTCTGGCCTCTACTTCCCTCCGGCCTCCCACCCCGTTTCATCCTCCTACCCCATTTTGGCCTCCACTTTTCTCTGGCCTCTACTTCCCTCCGGCCTCCCACACCGTTTCAGCCTCCCACCCCCCTTTTGTCCTCCACTTTCTTGTGGCCTCTACTTCCCTCCAGCCTCCCACCCCGTTTCAGCCTCTCACCCCATGTCGGCCTCCACTTTTTTCTGGCCTCTACTTCCCTCTGTCATCCCACCCCGTTTCAGCCTCCCACCCCGTTTTGGCCAGCACTTTTTTCTGGCCTGTATTTCCCTCCGGCCTCCCACCCCATTTCAGCCTCCCACCCCGTTTTGGCCGCCACTTTTTTTTGGCCTCTATTTCCCTCCGGCCTCCCACGCCGTTTCAGCCTCCCACCCAATTTTAGCCTCCACTTTTTTCTGGCCTCTACTTCCCTCCGTCATCCCACCCCGTTTCAGCCTCCCACCCAATTTTAGCCTCCACTTTTATCTGGCCTGTATTTCTCTCAAGCCCCCCACCCCCTTTCGGCCTCCCACCCCTTTTCAGCGTCCACTTTTTTCTGGCCTCTACTTCCCTCCGGCCTCCCACCCCTTGTGATCCTCCCATCCCATTTTGGTCTCCACTTTTCTCTGGCCTCTTCTTCCTTCCGGCCTCTCACCCCATTTCAGCCTCCCACCCCATTTCAGCCTCCACTTTTTTCTCCCACCTCTACATCCCTCTGGCTTCCCACCCATTTCAGCTTCCCACCCCATTTCGGCCTCCACCTTTTTCTGGCCTCTACTTCCCTCCGCCCTCCCACCCCGTTTCATCCTCCCACCCCATTATGGACTCCACTTTCTTCTGGCCTCTACTTCCCTCTGGCCTCTCACCCCATTTCAGCCTCCCACCCCATTTTGGCCTCCACTTTTCTCTGGCCTCTACTTCCCTCCGGCCTCCCACACCGTTTCAGCCTCCCACCCCCCTTTTGTCCTCCACTTTCTTGTGGCCTCTACTTCCCTGTGGCCTCCCACCCCGTTTCAGCCTCTCACCCCGTTTTGGCCGCCACTTTTTTCTGGCCTGTATTTCCCTCCGGCCTCCCACCCCGTTTCAGCCTCCCACCCAATTTTAGACTCCACTTTTATCTGGCCTGTATTTCTCTCAAGCCCCCCACCCCCTTTCGGCCTCCCACCCCTTTTCAGCGTCCACTTTTTTCTGGCCTCTTCTTCCCTACAGCCTCTCACCTCTTGTGATCCTCCCACCCCATTTCAGCCTCCACTTTTTTCTGGCCTCTAATTCCCTCCAGCCTCCCACCCCGTTTTAGCCTTCCATGCCGTTTTGGCCTTTACTTTTTTATTGCCTCTACTTCCCTCCAGCCTCCCACCCCATTTTGGCCTCCAGTTTTTTCTCCCGCCTCTACTTCCCTCCGGCCTCCCACCCCATTTCAGCCTTCACTGTATTCTGGCCTCTACTTCCCTCCAGCCTCTCACCCCTTGTGATACTCCCACCCCCTTTTGGCCTCCACTTTTTTCTGGCCTCTACTTCCCTCTGGCCTCCCACCCTGTTTCAGCCTCCCACCCCATTTCGGCCTCCACTTTTTTCTCCAGCCTCTACTTCCCTCCTGCCTCTCACCCCGTTTCAGCCTCCCACCCCATTTTGGCCTACACTTTTTTCTGGCCTCTACTTCCCTCCAGCCTCCCACCCCGTTTCAGCCTCCCACCGCATTTCAGACTCCACTTTTTTCCTGGCCTCTGCTTCTCTCCAGCCTCCCATCCCTTGTGATCCTCCCATCCCATTTTGACCTCCACTTTTTTTTGCCCTCTACTTCCCTCAGGTCTCCCACCCCGTTTCAGCCTCCCACCCAATTTTAGCCGCCACTTTTTTCTGGCCTCTGCTTCCCTCCGGCGTCCCACCCTGTTTCATCCTCCCACCCCATTTTGGCCTCCACTTTCTTCTGGCCTCTACTTCCCTCCGGCCTCCCACCTCGTTTCAGCCTCCCAGCCCATTTCGGTCTTCACTTTTTTCTGGCCTCTTCTTCCCTACAGCCTCTCACCTCTTGTGATCCTCCCACCCCATTTTGTCCTCCACTTCTTCTGGCCTCTACTTCCCTCCGGCATCCCACCCCGTTTTAGCCTCCCATGCCGTTTTGGCCTTTACTTTTTTATTGCCTCTACTTCCCTCCAGCCTCCCACCCCTTGTGATCCTCCCACCCCATTTTGGCCTCCACTTTTTTCTCCCACCTCTACTTTCCTCCGGCTTCCCACCCCATTTCAGCCTCCCACCCCATTTCGGCCTACACTTTTTTCTGGCCTCTACTTCCCTCCAGCCTCCCACCCTGTTTCAGCCTCCCACCGCATTTCAGACTCCACTTTTTTCCTGGCCTCTCCTTCTGTCCAGCCTCCCACCCCTTGTGATCCTCCCATCCCATTTTGACCTCCACTTTTTTCTGGCCTCTACTTCCCTCCGTCATCCCGCCCCGTTTCAGCCTCCCACCCCGTTTTGGCCGCCACTTTTTTTTGGCCTCTACTTCCCTCTGTCATCCCACCCCGTTTCAGCCTCCCACCCCGTTTTGGCCAGCACTTTTTTCTGGCCTGTATTTCCCTCCGGCCTCCCACCCCATTTCAGCCTCCCACCCCGTTTTGGCCGCCACTTTTTTTTGGCCTCTATTTCCCTCCGGCCTCCCACGCCGTTTCAGCCTCCCACCCAATTTTAGCCTCCACTTTTTTCTGGCCTCTACTTCCCTCCGTCATCCCACCCCGTTTCAGCCTCCCACCCAATTTTAGCCTCCACTTTTATCTGGCCTGTATTTCTCTCAAGCCCCCCACCCCCTTTCGGCCTCCCACCCCTTTTCGGCGTCCACTTTTTTCTGGCCTCTACTTCCCTCCAGCCTCCCACCCCTTGTGATCCTCCCATCCCATTTTGGTCTCCACTTTTCTCTGGCCTCTTCTTCCTTCCGGCCTCTCACCCCATTTCAGCCTCCCACCCCATTTCAGCCTCCACTTTTTTCTCCAGCCTCTACTTCCCTCCAGCCTCCCACCCCGTTTCAGCCTCCCACCGCATTTCAGACTCCACTTTTTTCCTGGCCTCTGCTTCTCTCCAGCCTCCCATCCCTTGTGATCCTCCCATCCCATTTTGACCTCCACTTTTTTTTGCCCTCTACTTCCCTCAGGTCTCCCACCCCGTTTCAGCCTCCCACCCAATTTTAGCCGCCACTTTTTTCTGGCCTCTGCTTCCCTCCGGCGTCCCACCCTGTTTCATCCTCCCACCCCATTTTGGCCTCCACTTTCTTCTGGCCTCTACTTCCCTCCGGCCTCCCACCTCGTTTCAGCCTCCCACCCCATTTCGGTCTTCACTTTTTTCTGGCCTCTTCTTCCCTACAGCCTCTCACCTCTTGTGATCCTCCCACCCCATTTCAGCCTCCACTTTTTTCTGGCCTCTAATTCCCTCCGTCCTCCCACCCCGTTTTAGCCTTCCATGCCGTTTTGGCCTTTACTTTTTTATTGCCTCTACTTCCCTCCAGCCTCCCACCCCATTTTGGCCTCCACTTTTTTCTCCCGCCTCTACTTCCCTCCGGCCTCCCACCCCATTTCAGCCTTCACTGTATTCTGGCCTCTACTTCCCTCTAGCCTCTCACCCCTTGTGATACTCCCATCCCCTTTTGGCCTCCACTTTTTTCTGGCCTCTACTTCCCTCTGGCCTTCCACCCCGTTTCAGCCTCCCACCCCATTTCGGCCTCCACTTTTTTCTCCAGCCTCTACTTCCCTCCAGCCTCCCACCCCGTTTCAGCCTCCCACCGCATTTCAGACTCCACTTTTTTCCTGGCCTCTGCTTCTCTCCAGCCTCCCATCCCTTGTGATCCTCCCATCCCATTTTGACCTCCACTTTTTTTTGCCCTCTACTTCCCTCAGGTCTCCCACCCCGTTTCAGCCTCCCACCCAATTTTAGCCGCCACTTTTTTCTGGCCTCTGCTTCCCTCCGGCGTCCCACCCTGTTTCATCCTCCCACCCCATTTTGGCCTCCACTTTCTTCTGGCCTCTACTTCCCTCCGGCCTCCCACCTCGTTTCAGCCTCCCAGCCCATTTCGGTCTTCACTTTTTTCTGGCCTCTTCTTCCCTACAGCCTCTCACCTCTTGTGATCCTCCCACCCCATTTTGTCCTCCACTTCTTCTGGCCTCTACTTCCCTCCGGCATCCCACCCCGTTTTAGCCTCCCATGCCGTTTTGGCCTTTACTTTTTTATTGCCTCTACTTCCCTCCAGCCTCCCACCCCTTGTGATCCTCCCACCCCATTTTGGCCTCCACTTTTTTCTCCCACCTCTACTTCCCTCCGGCTTCCCACCCCATTTCAGCCTCCCACCCCATTTCGGCCTACACTTTTTTCTGGCCTCTACTTCCCTCCAGCCTCCCACCCTGTTTCAGCCTCCCACCGCATTTCAGACTCCACTTTTTTCCTGGCCTCTCCTTCTGTCCAGCCTCCCACCCCTTGTGATCCTCCCATCCCATTTTGACCTCCACTTTTTTCTGGCCTCTACTTCCCTCCGTCATCCCGCCCCGTTTCAGCCTCCCACCCCGTTTTGGCCGCCACTTTTTTTTGGCCTCTACTTCCCTGTGGCCTCCCACCCCGTTTCAGCCTCCCACCCAATTTTAGCCTCCACTTTTATCTGGCCTCTATTTCTCTCCGGCCTCCCACCCCCTTTCGGCCTCCACTTTTTTCTGGCCTCTTCTTCCCTACAGCCTCTCACCTCTTGTGATCCTCCCACCCCATTTCAGCCTCCACTTTTTTCTGGCCTCTACTTCCCTCCAGCCTCCCACCCCTTGTGATCCTCCCACCCCATTTTGGCCTCCACTTTTCTCTGGCCTCTTCTTCCTTCCGGCCTCTCACCCCATTTCAGCCTCCCACCCCATTTCAGCCTCCACTTTTTTCTCCCACCTCTACTTCCCTCTGGCTTCCCACCCATTTCAGCCTCCCACCCCATTTCGGCCTCCACCTTTTTCTGGCCTCTACTTCCCTCCGCCCTCCCACCCCGTTTCATCCTCCCACCCCATTATGGACTCCACTTTCTTCTGGCCTCTACTTCCCTCTGGCCTCTCACCCCATTTCAGCCTCCCACCCCATTTTGGCCTCCACTTTTCTCTGGCCTCTACTTCCCTCCGGCCTCCCACACCGTTTCAGCCTCCCACCCCCCTTTTGTCCTCCACTTTCTTGTGGCCTCTACTTCCCTGTGGCCTCCCACCCCGTTTCAGCCTCTCACCCCATGTCGGCCTCCACTTTTTTCTGGCCTCTACTTCCCTCCGTCATCCCACCCCGTTTCAGCCTCCCACCCCGTTTTGGCCAGCACTTTTTTCTGGCCTGTATTTCCCTCCGGCCTCCCACCCCATTTCAGCCTCCCACCCCGTTTTGGCCGCCACTTTTTTTTGGCCTCTATTTCCCTCTGGCCTCCCACGCCGTTTCAGCCTCCCACCCAATTTTAGCCTCCACTTTTTTCTGGCCTCTACTTCCCTCCGTCATCCCACCCCGTTTCAGCCTCCCACCCAATTTTAGCCTCCACTTTTATCTGGCCTGTATTTCTCTCAAGCCCCCCACCCCCTTTCGGCCTCCCACCCCTTTTCGGCGTCCACTTTTTTCTGGCCTCTACTTCCCTCCAGCCTCCCACCCCTTGTGATCCTCCCATCCCATTTTGGTCTCCACTTTTCTCTGGCCTCTTCTTCCTTCCGGCCTCTCACCCCATTTCAGCCTCCCACCCCATTTCAGCCTCCACTTTTTTCTCCCACCTCTACTTCCCTCTGGCTTCCCACCCATTTCAGCCTCCCACCCCATTTCGGCCTCCACCTTTTTCTGGCCTCTACTTCCCTCCGCCCTCCCACCCCGTTTCATCCTCCCACCCCATTATGGACTCCACTTTCTTCTGGCCTCTACTTCCCTCTGGCCTCTCACCCCATTTCAGCCTCCCACCCCATTTTGGCCTCCACTTTTCTCTGGCCTCTACTTCCCTCCGGCCTCCCACACCGTTTCAGCCTCCCACCCCCCTTTTGTCCTCCACTTTCTTGTGGCCTCTACTTCCCTGTGGCCTCCCACCCCGTTTCAGCCTCTCACCCCATGTCGGCCTCCACTTTTTTCTGGCCTCTACTTCCCTCCGTCATCCCACCCCGTTTCAGCCTCCCACCCCGTTTTGGCCGCCACTTTTTTCTGGCCTGTATTTCCCTCCGGCCTCCCACCCCATTTCAGCCTCCCACCCTGTTTTGGCCGCCACTTTTTTTTGGCCTCTATTTCCCTCCGGCCTCCCACGCCGTTTCAGCCTCCCACCCAATTTTAGCCTCCACTTTTTTCTGGCCTCTACTTCCCTCCGTCATCCCACCCCGTTTCAGCCTCCCACCCAATTTTAGCCTCCACTTTTATCTGGCCTGTATTTCTCTCAAGCCCCCCACCCCCTTTCGGCCTCCCACCCCTTTTCGGCGTCCACTTTTATCTGGCCTCTTCTTCCCTCCAGCCTCCCACCCCTTGTGATCCTCCCACCCCATTTTGGCCTCCACTTTTTTCTCCCACCTCTACTTCCCTCCGGCTTCCCACCCCATTTCAGCCTCCCACGCCATTTCGGCCTACACTTTTTTCTGGCCTCTACTTCCCTCCAGCCTCCCACCCTGTTTCAGCCTCCCACCGCATTTCAGACTCCACTTTTTTCCTGGCCTCTCCTTCTGTCCAGCCTCCCACCCCTTGTGATCCTCCCATCCCATTTTGACCTCCACTTTTTTCTGGCCTCTACTTCCCTCCGTCATCCCGCCCCGTTTCAGCCTCCCACCCCGTTTTGGCCGCCACTTTTTTTTGGCCTCTACTTCCCTGTGGCCTCCCACCCCGTTTCAGCCTCCCACCCAATTTTAGCCTCCACTTTTATCTGGCCTCTATTTCTCTCCGGCCTCCCACCCCCTTTCGGCCTCCACTTTTTTCTGGCCTCTTCTTCCCTACAGCCTCTCACCTCTTGTGATCCTCCCACCCCATTTCAGCCTCCACTTTTTTCTGGCCTCTACTTCCTCCAGCCTCCCACCCCTTGTGATCCTCCCACCCCATTTCGGCCTCCACCTTTTTCTGGCCTCTACTTCCCTCCGCCCTCCCACCCCGTTTCAGCCTCCCACCCCATTATGGACTCCACTTTCTTCTGGCCTCTACTTCCCTCTGGCCTCCCACCCCGTTTCAGCCTCCCACCCAATTTTAGCCTCCACTCTAATCTGGCCTCTATTTCTCTCCGGCCTCCCACCCCCTTTCGGCCTCCACTTTTTTCTGGCCTCTTCTTCCCTACAGCTTCTCACCTCTTGTGATCCTCCCACCCCATTTCAGCCTCCACTTTTCTCTGGCCTCTACTTCCCTCCGGCCTCCCACCCCGTTTCATCCTCCTACCCCATTTTGGCCTCCACTTTTCTCTGGCCTCTACTTCCCTCCGGCCTCCCACACCGTTTCAGCCTCCCACCCCCCTTTTGTCCTCCACTTTCTTGTGGCCTCTACTTCCCTCCAGCCTCCCACCCCGTTTCAGCCTCTCACCCCATGTCGGCCTCCACTTTTTTCTGGCCTCTACTTCCCTCTGTCATCCCACCCTGTTTCAGCCTCCCACCCCGTTTTGGCCAGCACTTTTTTCTGGCCTGTATTTCCCTCCGGCCTCCCACCCCATTTCAGCCTCCCACCCCGTTTTGGCCGCCACTTTTTTTTGGCCTCTATTTCCCTCCGGCCTCCCACGCCGTTTCAGCCTCCCACCCAATTTTAGCCTCCACTTTTTTCTGGCCTCTACTTCCCTCCGTCATCCCACCCCGTTTCAGCCTCCCACCCAATTTTAGCCTCCACTTTTATCTGGCCTGTATTTCTCTCAAGCCCCCCACCCCCTTTCGGCCTCCCACCCCTTTTCAGCGTCCACTTTTTTCTGGCCTCTACTTCCCTCCGGCCTCCCACCCCTTGTGATCCTCCCATCCCATTTTGGTCTCCACTTTTCTCTGGCCTCTTCTTCCTTCCGGCCTCTCACCCCATTTCAGCCTCCCACCCCATTTCAGCCTCCACTTTTTTCTCCCACCTCTACATCCCTCTGGCTTCCCACCCATTTCAGCTTCCCACCCCATTTCGGCCTCCACCTTTTTCTGGCCTCTACTTCCCTCCGCCCTCCCACCCCGTTTCATCCTCCCACCCCATTATGGACTCCACTTTCTTCTGGCCTCTACTTCCCTCTGGCCTCTCACCCCATTTCAGCCTCCCACCCCATTTTGGCCTCCACTTTTCTCTGGCCTCTACTTCCCTCCGGCCTCCCACACCGTTTCAGCCTCCCACCCCCCTTTTGTCCTCCACTTTCTTGTGGCCTCTACTTCCCTGTGGCCTCCCACCCCGTTTCAGCCTCTCACCCCATGTCGGCCTCCACTTTTTTCTGGCCTCTACTTCCCTCCGTCATCCCACCCCGTTTCAGCCTCCCACCCCGTTTTGGCCGCCACTTTTTTGTGGCCTGTATTTCCCTCCGGCCTCCCACCCCATTTCAGCCTCCCACCCTGTTTTGGCCGCCACTTTTTTTTGGCCTCTATTTCCCTCCGGCCTCCCACGCCGTTTCAGCCTCCCACCCAATTTTAGCCTCCACTTTTTTCTGGCCTCTACTTCCCTCCGTCATCCCACCCCGTTTCAGCCTCCCACCCAATTTTAGACTCCACTTTTATCTGGCCTGTATTTCTCTCAAGCCCCCCACCCCCTTTCGGCCTCCCACCCCTTTTCAGCGTCCACTTTTTTCTGGCCTCTTCTTCCCTACAGCCTCTCACCTCTTGTGATCCTCCCACCCCATTTCAGCCTCCACTTTTTTCTGGCCTCTAATTCCCTCCAGCCTCCCACCCCGTTTTAGCCTTCCATGCCGTTTTGGCCTTTACTTTTTTATTGCCTCTACTTCCCTCCAGCCTCCCACCCCATTTTGGCCTCCAGTTTTTTCTCCCGCCTCTACTTCCCTCCGGCCTCCCACCCCATTTCAGCCTTCACTGTATTCTGGCCTCTACTTCCCTCCAGCCTCTCACCCCTTGTGATACTCCCACCCCCTTTTGGCCTCCACTTTTTTCTGGCCTCTACTTCCCTCTGGCCTCCCACCCTGTTTCAGCCTCCCACCCCATTTCGGCCTCCACTTTTTTCTCCAGCCTCTACTTCCCTCCTGCCTCTCACCCCGTTTCAGCCTCCCACCCCATTTTGGCCTACACTTTTTTCTGGCCTCTACTTCCCTCCAGCCTCCCACCCCGTTTCAGCCTCCCACCGCATTTCAGACTCCACTTTTTTCCTGGCCTCTGCTTCTCTCCAGCCTCCCATCCCTTGTGATCCTCCCATCCCATTTTGACCTCCACTTTTTTTTGCCCTCTACTTCCCTCAGGTCTCCCACCCCGTTTCAGCCTCCCACCCAATTTTAGCCGCCACTTTTTTCTGGCCTCTGCTTCCCTCCGGCGTCCCACCCTGTTTCATCCTCCCACCCCATTTTGGCCTCCACTTTCTTCTGGCCTCTACTTCCCTCCGGCCTCCCACCTCGTTTCAGCCTCCCAGCCCATTTCGGTCTTCACTTTTTTCTGGCCTCTTCTTCCCTACAGCCTCTCACCTCTTGTGATCCTCCCACCCCATTTTGTCCTCCACTTCTTCTGGCCTCTACTTCCCTCCGGCATCCCACCCCGTTTTAGCCTCCCATGCCGTTTTGGCCTTTACTTTTTTATTGCCTCTACTTCCCTCCAGCCTCCCACCCCTTGTGATCCTCCCACCCCATTTTGGCCTCCACTTTTTTCTCCCACCTCTACTTTCCTCCGGCTTCCCACCCCATTTCAGCCTCCCACCCCATTTCGGCCTACACTTTTTTCTGGCCTCTACTTCCCTCCAGCCTCCCACCCTGTTTCAGCCTCCCACCGCATTTCAGACTCCACTTTTTTCCTGGCCTCTCCTTCTGTCCAGCCTCCCACCCCTTGTGATCCTCCCATCCCATTTTGACCTCCACTTTTTTCTGGCCTCTACTTCCCTCCGTCATCCCGCCCCGTTTCAGCCTCCCACCCCGTTTTGGCCGCCACTTTTTTTTGGCCTCTACTTCCCTCTGTCATCCCACCCCGTTTCAGCCTCCCACCCCGTTTTGGCCAGCACTTTTTTCTGGCCTGTATTTCCCTCCGGCCTCCCACCCCATTTCAGCCTCCCACCCCGTTTTGGCCGCCACTTTTTTTTGGCCTCTATTTCCCTCCGGCCTCCCACGCCGTTTCAGCCTCCCACCCAATTTTAGCCTCCACTTTTTTCTGGCCTCTACTTCCCTCCGTCATCCCACCCCGTTTCAGCCTCCCACCCAATTTTAGCCTCCACTTTTATCTGGCCTGTATTTCTCTCAAGCCCCCACCCCCTTTCGGCCTCCCACCCCCTTTCGGCCTCCCACCCCTTTTCGGCGTCCACTTTTTTCTGGCCTCTACTTCCCTCCAGCCTCCCACCCCTTGTGATCCTCCCATCCCATTTTGGTCTCCACTTTTCTCTGGCCTCTTCTTCCTTCCGGCCTCTCACCCCATTTCAGCCTCCCACCCCATTTCAGCCTCCACTTTTTTCTCCAGCCTCTACTTCCCTCCAGCCTCCCACCCCGTTTCAGCCTCCCACCGCATTTCAGACTCCACTTTTTTCCTGGCCTCTGCTTCTCTCCAGCCTCCCATCCCTTGTGATCCTCCCATCCCATTTTGACCTCCACTTTTTTTTGCCCTCTACTTCCCTCAGGTCTCCCACCCCGTTTCAGCCTCCCACCCAATTTTAGCCGCCACTTTTTTCTGGCCTCTGCTTCCCTCCGGCGTCCCACCCTGTTTCATCCTCCCACCCCATTTTGGCCTCCACTTTCTTCTGGCCTCTACTTCCCTCCGGCCTCCCACCTCGTTTCAGCCTCCCACCCCATTTCGGTCTTCACTTTTTTCTGGCCTCTTCTTCCCTACAGCCTCTCACCTCTTGTGATCCTCCCACCCCATTTCAGCCTCCACTTTTTTCTGGCCTCTAATTCCCTCCGTCCTCCCACCCCGTTTTAGCCTTCCATGCCGTTTTGGCCTTTACTTTTTTATTGCCTCTACTTCCCTCCAGCCTCCCACCCCATTTTGGCCTCCACTTTTTTCTCCCGCCTCTACTTCCCTCCGGCCTCCCACCCCATTTCAGCCTTCACTGTATTCTGGCCTCTACTTCCCTCTAGCCTCTCACCCCTTGTGATACTCCCATCCCCTTTTGGCCTCCACTTTTTTCTGGCCTCTACTTCCCTCTGGCCTTCCACCCCGTTTCAGCCTCCCACCCCATTTCGGCCTCCACTTTTTTCTCCAGCCTCTACTTCCCTCCAGCCTCCCACCCCGTTTCAGCCTCCCACCGCATTTCAGACTCCACTTTTTTCCTGGCCTCTGCTTCTCTCCAGCCTCCCATCCCTTGTGATCCTCCCATCCCATTTTGACCTCCACTTTTTTTTGCCCTCTACTTCCCTCAGGTCTCCCACCCCGTTTCAGCCTCCCACCCAATTTTAGCCGCCACTTTTTTCTCGCCTCTGCTTCCCTCCGGCGTCCCACCCTGTTTCATCCTCCCACCCCATTTTGGCCTCCACTTTCTTCTGGCCTCTACTTCCCTCCGGCCTCCCACCTCGTTTCAGCCTCCCACCCCATTTCGGTCTTCACTTTTTTCTGGCCTCTTCTTCCCTACAGCCTCTCACCTCTTGTGATCCTCCCACCCCATTTTGTCCTCCACTTCTTCTGGCCTCTACTTCCCTCCGGCATCCCACCCCGTTTTAGCCTCCCATGCCGTTTTGGCCTTTACTTTTTTATTGCCTCTACTTCCCTCCAGCCTCCCACCCCTTGTGATCCTCCCACCCCATTTTGGCCTCCACTTTTTTCTCCCACCTCTACTTCCCTCCGGCTTCCCACCCCATTTCAGCCTCCCACCCCATTTCGGCCTACACTTTTTTCTGGCCTCTACTTCCCTCCAGCCTCCCACCCTGTTTCAGCCTCCCACCGCATTTCAGACTCCACTTTTTTCCTGGCCTCTCCTTCTGTCCAGCCTCCCACCCCTTGTGATCCTCCCATCCCTTTTTGACCTCCACTTTTTTCTGGCCTCTACTTCCCTCCGTCATCCCGCCCCGTTTCAGCCTCCCACCCCGTTTTGGCCGCCACTTTTTTTTGGCCTCTACTTCCCTGTGGCCTCCCACCCCGTTTCAGCCTCCCACCCAATTTTAGCCTCCACTTTTATCTGGCCTCTATTTCTCTCCGGCCTCCCACCCCCTTTCGGCCTCCACTTTTTTCTGGCCTCTTCTTCCCTACAGCCTCTCACCTCTTGTGATCCTCCCACCCCATTTCAGCCTCCACTTTTTTCTGGCCTCTACTTCCCTCCAGCCTCCCACCCCTTGTGATCCTCCCACCCCATTTTGGCCTCCACTTTTCTCTGGCCTCTTCTTCCTTCCGGCCTCTCACCCCGTTTCAGCCTCCCACCCCATTTCGGCCTCCACCTTTTTCTGGCCTCTACTTCCCTCCGCCCTCCCACCCCGTTTCATCCTCCCACCCCATTATGGACTCCACTTTCTTCTGGCCTCTACTTCCCTCTGGCCTCTCACCCCATTTCAGCCTCCCACCCCATTTTGGCCTCCACTTTTCTCTGGCCTCTACTTCCCTCCGGCCTCCCACACCGTTTCAGCCTCCCACCCCCCTTTTGTCCTCCACTTTCTTGTGGCCTCTACTTCCCTGTGGCCTCCCACCCCGTTTCAGCCTCTCACCCCATGTCGGCCTCCACTTTTTTCTGGCCTCTACTTCCCTCCGTCATCCCACCCCGTTTCAGCCTCCCACCCCGTTTTGGCCGCCACTTTTTTCTGGCCTGTATTTCCCTCCGGCCTCCCACCCCATCTCAGCCTCCCACCCCGTTTTGGCCGCCACTTTTTTTTGGCCTCTATTTCCCTCCGACCTCCCACGCCGTTTCAGCCTCCCACCCAATTTTAGCCTCCACTTTTTTCTGGCCTCTACTTCCCTCCGTCATCCCACCCCGTTTCAGCCTCCCACCCAATTTTAGCCTCCACTTTTATCTGGCCTGTATTTCTCTCAAGCCCCCCACCCCCTTTCGGCCTCCCACCCCTTTTCAGCGTCCACTTTTTTCTGGCCTCTTCTTCCCTACAGCCTCTCACCTCTTGTGATCCTCCCACCCCATTTCAGCCTCCACTTTTTTCTGGCCTCTAATTCCCTCCAGCCTCCCACCCCGTTTTAGCCTTCCATGCCGTTTTGGCCTTTACTTTTTTATTGCCTCTACTTCCCTCCAGCCTCCCACCCCATTTTGGCCTCCAGTTTTTTCTCCCGCCTCTACTTCCCTCCGGCCTCCCACCCCATTTCAGCCTTCACTGTATTCTGGCCTCTACTTCCCTCCAGCCTCTCACCCCTTGTGATACTCCCACCCCCTTTTGGCCTCCACTTTTTTCTGGCCTCTACTTCCCTCTGGCCTCCCACCCTGTTTCAGCCTCCCACCCCATTTCGGCCTCCACTTTTTTCTCCAGCCTCAACTTCCCTCCTGCCTCTCACCCCGTTTCAGCCTCCCACCCCATTTTGGCCTACACTTTTTTCTGGCCTCTACTTCCCTCCAGCTTCCCACCCCGTTTCAGCCTCCCACCGCATTTCAGACTCCACTTTTTTCCTGGCCTCTGCTTCTCTCCAGCCTCCCATCCCTTGTGATCCTCCCATCCCATTTTGACCTCCACTTTTTTTTGCCCTCTACTTCCCTCAGGTCTCCCACCCCGTTTCAGCCTCCCACCCAATTTTAGCCGCCACTTTTTTCTGGCCTCTGCTTCCCTCCGGCGTCCCACCCTGTTTCATCCTCCCACCCCATTTTGGCCTCCACTTTCTTCTGGCCTCTACTTCCCTCCGGCCTCCCACCTCGTTTCAGCCTCCCAGCCCATTTCGGTCTTCACTTTTTTCTGGCCTCTTCTTCCCTACAGCCTCTCACCTCTTGTGATCCTCCCACCCCATTTTGTCCTCCACTTCTTCTGGCCTCTACTTCCCTCCGGCATCCCACCCCGTTTTAGCCTCCCATGCCGTTTTGGCCTTTACTTTTTTATTGCCTCTACTTCCCTCCAGCCTCCCACCCCTTGTGATCCTCCCACCCCATTTTGGCCTCCACTTTTTTCTCCCACCTCTACTTCCCTCCGGCTTCCCACCCCATTTCAGCCTCCCACCCCATTTCGGCCTACACTTTTTTCTGGCCTCTACTTCCCTCCAGCCTCCCACCCTGTTTCAGCCTCCCACCGCATTTCAGACTCCACTTTTTTCCTGGCCTCTCCTTCTGTCCAGCCTCCCACCCCTTGTGATCCTCCCATCCCATTTTGACCTCCACTTTTTTCTGGCCTCTACTTCCCTCCGTCATCCCGCCCCGTTTCAGCCTCCCACCCCGTTTTGGCCGCCACTTTTTTTTGGCCTCTACTTCCCTGTGGCCTCCCACCCCGTTTCAGCCTCCCACCCCGTTTTGGCCGCCACCTTTTTCTGGCCTCTACTTCCCTCTGCCCTCCCACCCCGTTTCAGCCTCCCACCCCATTATGGACTCCACTTTTCTCTGGCCTCTACTTCCCTCCGGCCTCCCACCCCTTGTGATCCTTCCATCCCATTTTGGTCTCCACTTTTCTCTGGCCTCTTCTTCCTTCCGGCCTCTCACCCCATTTCAGCCTCCCACCCCATTTCAGCCTCCACTTTTTTCTCCCACCTCTACATCCCTCTGGCTTCCCACCCATTTCAGCTTCCCACCCCATTTCGGCCTCCACCTTTTTCTGGCCTCTACTTCCCTCCGCCCTCCCACCCCGTTTCATCCTCCCACCCCATTATGGACTCCACTTTCTTCTGGCCTCTACTTCCCTCTGGCCTCTCACCCCATTTCAGCCTCCCACCCCATTTTGGCCTCCACTTTTCTCTGGCCTCTACTTCCCTCCGGCCTCCCACACCGTTTCAGCCTCCCACCCCCCTTTTGTCCTCCACTTTCTTGTGGCCTCTACTTCCCTGTGGCCTCCCACCCCGTTTCAGCCTCTCACCCCATGTCGGCCTCCACTTTTTTCTGGCCTCTACTTCCCTCCGTCATCCCACCCCGTTTCAGCCTCCCACCCCGTTTTGGCCGCCACTTTTTTCTGGCCTGTATTTCCCTCCGGCCTCCCACCCCATTTCAGCCTCCCACCCTGTTTTGGCCGCCACTTTTTTTTGGCCTCTATTTCCCTCCGGCCTCCCACGCCGTTTCAGCCTCCCACCCAATTTTAGCCTCCACTTTTTTCTGGCCTCTACTTCCCTCCGTCATCCCACCCCGTTTCAGCCTCCCACCCAATTTTAGACTCCACTTTTATCTGGCCTGTATTTCTCTCAAGCCCCCCACCCCCTTTCGGCCTCCCACCCCTTTTCAGCGTCCACTTTTTTCTGGCCTCTAATTCCCTCCAGCCTCCCACCCCGTTTTAGCCTTCCATGCCGTTTTGGCCTTTACTTTTTTATTGCCTCTACTTCCCTCCAGCCTCCCACCCCATTTTGGCCTCCAGTTTTTTCTCCCGCCTCTACTTCCCTCCGGCCTCCCACCCCATTTCAGCCTTCACTGTATTCTGGCCTCTACTTCCCTCCAGCCTCTCACCCCTTGTGATACTCCCACCCCCTTTTGGCCTCCACTTTTTTCTGGCCTCTACTTCCCTCTGGCCTCCCACCCTGTTTCAGCCTCCCACCCCATTTCGGCCTCCACTTTTTTCTCCAGCCTCTACTTCCCTCCTGCCTCTCACCCCGTTTCAGCCTCCCACCCCATTTTGGCCTACACTTTTTTCTGGCCTCTACTTCCCTCCAGCCTCCCACCCCGTTTCAGCCTCCCACCGCATTTCAGACTCCACTTTTTTCCTGGCCTCTGCTTCTCTCCAGCCTCGCATCCCTTGTGATCCTCCCATCCCATTTTGACCTCCACTTTTTTTTGCCCTCTACTTCCCTCAGGTCTCCCACCCCGTTTCAGCCTCCCACCCAATTTTAGCCGCCACTTTTTTCTGGCCTCTGCTTCCCTCCGGCGTCCCACCCTGTTTCATCCTCCCACCCCATTTTGGCCTCCACTTTCTTCTGGCCTCTACTTCCCTCCGGCCTCCCACCTCGTTTCAGCCTCCCAGCCCATTTCGGTCTTCACTTTTTTCTGGCCTCTTCTTCCCTACAGCCTCTCACCTCTTGTGATCCTCCCACCCCATTTTGTCCTCCACTTCTTCTGGCCTCTACTTCCCTCCGGCATCCCACCCCGTTTTAGCCTCCCATGCCGTTTTGGCCTTTACTTTTTTATTGCCTCTACTTCCCTCCAGCCTCCCACCCCTTGTGATCCTCCCACCCCATTTTGGCCTCCACTTTTTTCTCCCACCTCTACTTTCCTCCGGCTTCCCACCCCATTTCAGCCTCCCACCCCATTTCGGCCTACACTTTTTTCTGGCCTCTACTTCCCTCCAGCCTCCCACCCTGTTTCAGCCTCCCACCGCATTTCAGACTCCACTTTTTTCCTGGCCTCTCCTTCTGTCCAGCCTCCCACCCCTTGTGATCCTCCCATCCCATTTTGACCTCCACTTTTTTCTGGCCTCTACTTCCCTCCGTCATCCCGCCCCGTTTCAGCCTCCCACCCCGTTTTGGCCGCCACTTTTTTTTGGCCTCTACTTCCCTCTGTCATCCCACCCCGTTTCAGCCTCCCACCCCGTTTTGGCCAGCACTTTTTTCTGGCCTGTATTTCCCTCCGGCCTCCCACCCCATTTCAGCCTCCCACCCCGTTTTGGCCGCCACTTTTTTTTGGCCTCTATTTCCCTCCGGCCTCCCACGCCGTTTCAGCCTCCCACCCAATTTTAGCCTCCACTTTTTTCTGGCCTCTACTTCCCTCCGTCATCCCACCCCGTTTCAGCCTCCCACCCAATTTTAGCCTCCACTTTTATCTGGCCTGTATTTCTCTCAAGCCCCCCACCCCCTTTCGGCCTCCCACCCCTTTTCGGCGTCCACTTTTTTCTGGCCTCTACTTCCCTCCAGCCTCCCACCCCTTGTGATCCTCCCATCCCATTTTGGTCTCCACTTTTCTCTGGCCTCTTCTTCCTTCCGGCCTCTCACCCCATTTCAGCCTCCCACCCCATTTCAGCCTCCACTTTTTTCTCCAGCCTCTACTTCCCTCCAGCCTCCCACCCCGTTTCAGCCTCCCACCGCATTTCAGACTCCACTTTTTTCCTGGCCTCTGCTTCTCTCCAGCCTCGCATCCCTTGTGATCCTCCCATCCCATTTTGACCTCCACTTTTTTTTGCCCTCTACTTCCCTCAGGTCTCCCACCCCGTTTCAGCCTCCCACCCAATTTTAGCCGCCACTTTTTTCTGGCCTCTGCTTCCCTCCGGCGTCCCACCCTGTTTCATCCTCCCACCCCATTTTGGCCTCCACTTTCTTCTGGCCTCTACTTCCCTCCGGCCTCCCACCTCGTTTCAGCCTCCCAGCCCATTTCGGTCTTCACTTTTTTCTGGCCTCTTCTTCCCTACAGCCTCTCACCTCTTGTGATCCTCCCACCCCATTTCAGCCTCCACTTTTTTCTGGCCTCTAATTCCCTCCGTCCTCCCACCCCGTTTTAGCCTTCCATGCCGTTTTGGCCTTTACTTTTTTATTGCCTCTACTTCCCTCCAGCCTCCCACCCCATTTTGGCCTCCACTTTTTTCTCCCGCCTCTACTTCCCTCCGGCCTCCCACCCCATTTCAGCCTTCACTGTATTCTGGCCTCTACTTCCCTCTAGCCTCTCACCCCTTGTGATACTCCCATCCCCTTTTGGCCTCCACTTTTTTCTGGCCTCTACTTCCCTCTGGCCTTCCACCCCGTTTCAGCCTCCCACCCCATTTCGGCCTCCACTTTTTTCTCCAGCCTCTACTTCCCTCCAGCCTCCCACCCCGTTTCAGCCTCCCACCGCATTTCAGACTCCACTTTTTTCCTGGCCTCTGCTTCTCTCCAGCCTCGCATCCCTTGTGATCCTCCCATCCCATTTTGACCTCCACTTTTTTTTGCCCTCTACTTCCCTCAGGTCTCCCACCCCGTTTCAGCCTCCCACCCAATTTTAGCCGCCACTTTTTTCTGGCCTCTGCTTCCCTCCGGCGTCCCACCCTGTTTCATCCTCCCACCCCATTTTGGCCTCCACTTTCTTCTGGCCTCTACTTCCCTCCGGCCTCCCACCTCGTTTCAGCCTCCCACCCCATTTCGGTCTTCACTTTTTTCTGGCCTCTTCTTCCCTACAGCCTCTCACCTCTTGTGATCCTCCCACCCCATTTTGTCCTCCACTTCTTCTGGCCTCTACTTCCCTCCGGCATCCCACCCCGTTTTAGCCTCCCATGCCGTTTTGGCCTTTACTTTTTTATTGCCTCTACTTCCCTCCAGCCTCCCACCCCTTGTGATCCTCCCACCCCATTTTGGCCTCCACTTTTTTCTCCCACCTCTACTTCCCTCCGGCTTCCCACCCCATTTCAGCCTCCCACCCCATTTCGGCCTACACTTTTTTCTGGCCTCTACTTCCCTCCAGCCTCCCACCCTGTTTCAGCCTCCCACCGCATTTCAGACTCCACTTTTTTCCTGGCCTCTCCTTCTGTCCAGCCTCCCACCCCTTGTGATCCTCCCATCCCATTTTGACCTCCACTTTTTTCTGGCCTCTACTTCCCTCCGTCATCCCGCCCCGTTTCAGCCTCCCACCCCGTTTTGGCCGCCACTTTTTTTTGGCCTCTACTTCCCTGTGGCCTCCCACCCCGTTTCAGCCTCCCACCCAATTTTAGCCTCCACTTTTATCTGGCCTCTATTTCTCTCCGGCCTCCCACCCCCTTTCGGCCTCCACTTTTTTCTGGCCTCTTCTTCCCTACAGCCTCTCACCTCTTGTGATCCTCCCACCCCATTTCAGCCTCCACTTTTTTCTGGCCTCTACTTCCCTCCAGCCTCCCACCCCTTGTGATCCTCCCACCCCATTTTGGCCTCCACTTTTCTCTGGCCTCTTCTTCCTTCCGGCCTCTCACCCCGTTTCAGCCTCCCACCCCATTTCGGCCTCCACCTTTTTCTGGCCTCTACTTCCCTCCGCCCTCCCACCCCGTTTCATCCTCCCACCCCATTATGGACTCCACTTTCTTCTGGCCTCTACTTCCCTCTGGCCTCTCACCCCATTTCAGCCTCCCACCCCATTTTGGCCTCCACTTTTCTCTGGCCTCTACTTCCCTCCGGCCTCCCACACCGTTTCAGCCTCCCACCCCCCTTTTGTCCTCCACTTTCTTGTGGCCTCTACTTCCCTGTGGCCTCCCACCCCGTTTCAGCCTCTCACCCCATGTCGGCCTCCACTTTTTTCTGGCCTCTACTTCCCTCCGTCATCCCACCCCGTTTCAGCCTCCCACCCCGTTTTGGCCGCCACTTTTTTCTGGCCTGTATTTCCCTCCGGCCTCCCACCCCATCTCAGCCTCCCACCCCGTTTTGGCCGCCACTTTTTTTTGGCCTCTATTTCCCTCCGACCTCCCACGCCGTTTCAGCCTCCCACCCAATTTTAGCCTCCACTTTTTTCTGGCCTCTACTTCCCTCCGTCATCCCACCCCGTTTCAGCCTCCCACCCAATTTTAGCCTCCACTTTTATCTGGCCTGTATTTCTCTCAAGCCCCCCACCCCCTTTCGGCCTCCCACCCCTTTTCAGCGTCCACTTTTTTCTGGCCTCTTCTTCCCTACAGCATCTCACCTCTTGTGATCCTCCCACCCCATTTCAGCCTCCACTTTTTTCTGGCCTCTAATTCCCTCCAGCCTCCCACCCCGTTTTAGCCTTCCATGCCGTTTTGGCCTTTACTTTTTTATTGCCTCTACTTCCCTCCAGCCTCCCACCCCATTTTGGCCTCCAGTTTTTTCTCCCGCCTCTACTTCCCTCCGGCCTCCCACCCCATTTCAGCCTTCACTGTATTCTGGCCTCTACTTCCCTCCAGCCTCTCACCACTTGTGATACTCCCACCCCCTTTTGGCCTCCACTTTTTTCTGGCCTCTACTTCCCTCTGGCCTCCCACCCTGTTTCAGCCTCCCACCCCATTTCGGCCTCCACTTTTTTCTCCAGCCTCTACTTCCCTCCTGCCTCTCACCCCGTTTCAGCCTCCCACCCCATTTTGGCCTACACTTTTTTCTGGCCTCTACTTCCCTCCAGCCTCCCACCCCGTTTCAGCCTCCCACCGCATTTCAGACTCCACTTTTTTCCTGGCCTCTGCTTCTCTCCAGCCTCCCATCCCTTGTGATCCTCCCATCCCATTTTGACCTCCACTTTTTTTTGCCCTCTACTTCCCTCAGGTCTCCCACCCCGTTTCAGCCTCCCACCCCATTATGGCCTCCACTTTTTTCTCCCGCCTCTACTTCCCTCAGGTCTCCCACCCCGTTTCAGCCTCCCACCCCATTTTGGCCTCCACTTTTCTCTGGCCTCTACTTCCCTCCGGCCTCTCACCCCGTTTCAGCCTCCCACCCCATTTCGGCCTCCACTTTTTTCTGGCCTCTACTTCCCTCCAGCCTCCCACCCTGTTTGAGCCTCCCACCGCATTTCAGACTCCACTTTTTTCCTGGCCTCTGCTTCTCTCCAGCCTCCCATCCCTTGTGATCCTCCCATCCCATTTTGACCTCCACTTTTTTTTGCCCTCTACTTCCCTCAGGTCTCCCACCCCGTTTCAGCCTCCCACCCAATTTTAGCCGCCACTTTTTTCTGGCCTCTGCTTCCCTCCGGCGTCCCACCCTGTTTCATCCTCCCACCCCATTTTGGCCTCCACTTTCTTCTGGCCTCTACTTCCCTCCGGCCTCCCACCCCGTTTCAGCCTCCCACCGCATTTCAGACTCCACTTTTTTCCTGGCCTCTGCTTCTCTCCAGCCTCCCATCCCTTGTGATCCTCCCATCCCATTTTGACCTCCACTTTTTTTTGCCCTCTACTTCCCTCAGGTCTCCCACCCCGTTTCAGCCTCCCACCCAATTTTAGCCGCCACTTTTTTCTGGCCTCTGCTTCCCTCCGGCGTCCCACCCTGTTTCATCCTCCCACCCCATTTTGGCCTCCACTTTCTTCTGGCCTCTACTTCCCTCCGGCCTCCCACCTCGTTTCAGCCTCCCACCCCATTTCGGTCTTCACTTTTTTCTGGCCTCTTCTTCCCTACAGCCTCTCACCTCTTGTGATCCTCCCACCTCATTTTGTCCTCCACTTCTTCTGGCCTCTACTTCCCTCCGGCATCCCACCCCGTTTTAGCCTCCCATGCCGTTTTGGCCTTTACTTTTTTATTGCCTCTACTTCCCTCCAGCCTCCCACCCCTTGTGATCCTCCCACCCCATTTTGGCCTCCACTTTTTTCTCCCACCTCTACTTCCCTCCGGCTTCCCACCCCTTATGAGCCTCTTACCCCATTTTGACCTCTACTTTTGTCTGGCCTCTACTTTCCTAAGGCCTCCCACCCTGTTTCATCCTCCCACCACATTTTGGCATCCATTTTATTCAGGCCTCTACTTCCCTTCAGCCTCTCACCTCTTGTGATCCTCCCACGCCATTTTGACGTCCACTATTTTCTGGCCTCTACTTCCCTCCAGCTTCCAACCCCGTTTCAGACTCCCACCCCATTTCGGCGTCCACTTTTTTCTAGCCTCTACTTCTCTCTGGCCTCCTACCCCAGTTTGGCCTCCACTGTATTCTGGCCTCTACTTCCCTCCGGCCTCCCACCCCGTTTCTGCCTCCCATCCCATTTTGTCCTCCACTGTATTCTGGCCTCTACTTCTCTCCAGTCTCCCACCCCGTTTCAGCTTCCACTTTTTTCTGGCCTCTAGTTCCCTCCGGCCTCCCACCCCATTTTTGCCCTCCCACCCAATTTCGGCTGGATAGACGTAGAAGGCAGAAAAAATTGGAGGCAGAAAAGTGGTGGGAGGCCAAAAACATGTGGGAGGCTGGAGAGAAAAAGAGACCAAAAAAAAAAAAGTTGGAGGCCGCAAAGGAGTGGGAGGCCAAAAATGGTGGGAGGCCCAAAAAGGGTGGGAGGCTGGAGAGAAGTAGAGGCCAGGAAAAATTGGAGGCCGAAAAGGAGTGGGAGGCCAAAAAATGGTGGGAGGCTGGAGAGAAGTAGAGGCCAGAAAAAATTGGCGGCCGAAAAGGAGTGGGAGGCCAAAAAGGAGTGGGAGACCAGTGAACAGTAGAGGCCAGAAAAAATCGGAAGTTGAAAAGGGGTGGGAGGGCAAAAAGGGGTGGGAGGCCAATAAATGATGGGAGGCTGGAGAGAAGTAGAGACTAGAAAAAATTGGAGGCCGAAAAGGAGTGGGAGGCCAAAAAGGAGTGATAGACCGGTGAATAGTAGAGTCCAGAAAAAATTAGTAGCCGAAAAGGGGTGGGAGGGCAAAAAGGGGTGGGAGGCCCAAAAAGGGTTGGAGGCTGGAGAGAAGTAGAGTCCAGAAAAAATTGGTAGCCGAAAAGGAGTGGGAGGCAAAAAAGGAGTGGTAGACCGGTGAGTAGTAGAGGCCAGAAAAAAATCAGAATTTGAAAAGGGGTGGGAGGGTAAAAAGGGGTGGGAGGACAAAAAAGGGTGGGAGGCTGGAGAGAAGTAGAGGCCAGGAAAAATTGGAGGCCGAAAAAGAGTGGGAGGCCAAAAAGGAGTGGGAGACCGGTGAATAGTAGAGGCCAGAAAAAATTAACATGCGAAAAGTTGTGGGAGGCCGAAAAGTGGTGGGAGGCCGAAAAGGGGTGGGAGGTCCAAAAAGGGTGGGAGGCTGGAGAGAAGTAGAGGCCAGAAAAAATTGGTGGCCGAAAAGGAGTGGGAGGCCAAAAAGGAGTGGTAGACCGGTGAATAGTTGAGGCCAGAAAAAATTAGCAGCCGAAAAGGGGTGGGAGGCCAAAAAGGGGTGGGAGGCCCAAAAAGGGTGGGAGGCTGGAGAGAAGTAGAGGCCAGGAAAAATTGGAGGCCAAAAAGGGGTGGGAGGCCCAAAAAGGGTGGGAGGCTGGAAAGAAGTAGAGGCCAGGAAAAATTGGAGGCCGAAAAATAGTGGGAGGCCAAAAAGGAGTGGTAGACCGGTGAATAGTAGAGGCCAGAAAAAATTAACATGCGAAAAGGGGTGGGAGGCCGAAAAGGGGTGGGAGGCCCAAAAAGGGTGGGAGGCTGGAGAGAAGTAGAGGCCAGGAAAAATTGGAGGCCGAAAAAGAGTGGGAGGCCGAAAAGGAGTGGGAGACCGGTGAATAGTAGAGGCCAGAAAAAATTAGCAGCCGAAAAGGGTTGGGAGGGCAAAAAGGGGTGGGAGGCCCAAAAAGGGTGGGAGGCTGGAGAGAAGTAGAGGCCAGGAAAAATTGGAGGCCGAAAAGGAGTGGGAGGCCAAAAAGGAGTTTGAGACCAGTGAATAGTAGAGGCCAGAAAAAATTAGCAGCCGAAAAGGGGTGGGGGGCCAAAAAAGGGTGGGAGGCTGGAGAGGAGTAGAGGTCAGAAATAACTGGACGCCAAAAAGGGATGGGAGGACAAAAAGGGGTGGGAGGCCCAAAAAGGGTGGGAGGCTGGAGAGAAGTAGAGGCCATAAAAAATTGGAGGCCAAAAAAGAGTGGCAGGCCAAAAAGGAGTGGGAGACCAGTGAACAGTACAGGCCAGAAAAAATCAGAAGTTGAAAAGGGGTGTGAGGGTAAAAATGGGTGGGAGGTCATAAAAGCTTGGGAGGCTGGAGAGAAGTATAAGCCAGAAAAAATTGGAGGCCGAAAAGGAGTGGGAGGCCAAAAAGGAGTGGGAGACCAGTGAACAGTACAGGCCAGAAAAAATCAGAAGTTGAAAAGGGGTGGGAGGCCAAAAAGGAGTGGTAGACCGGTGAATAGTAGAGGCCAGAAAAAATTAGCAGCCGAAAAGGGGTGGGAGGCCAAAAAGGGGTGGGAGGCCCAAAAAGGGTGGGAGGCTGGAGAGAAGTAGAGGCCAGGAAAAATTGGAGGCCAAAAAGGGGTGGGAGGCCCAAAAAGGGTGGGAGGCTGGAGAGAAGTAGAGGCCAGAAGAAATTGGAGGCCGAAAAAGAGTGGGAGTCCGCAAAGTAGTGGGAGACCGGTGAATAGTAGAGGCCAGAAAAAATTAACATGCGAAAAGGGGTGGGAGGCCGAAAAGGAGTGGGAGGCCCAAAAAGGGTGGGAGGATGGAGAGAAGTAGAGGCCAGAAAAATTGGAGGTCGAAAAGGAGTGGGAGGCCCAAAAAGGGTGGGATGCTGGAGAGAAGTAGAGGCCAGAAAAAATTGGAGGCCGAAAAAGAGTGGGAGGCCGAAAAGGAGTGGGAGACCGGTGAATAGTAGAGGCCAGAAAAAATTAACATGCGAAAAGGGGTGGGAGGCCGGTAAGGGGTGGGAGGCCCAAAAAAGGTGGGAGGCTGGAGAGAAGTAGAGGCAGAAAAAATTGGAGGCCGAAAAAGAGTGGGAGGCCGAAAAGGAGTGGGAGACCGGTGAATAGTAGAGGCCAGAAAAAATTAGCAGCCGAAAAGGGAAGAGAGGCCGAAAAGGGGTGGGAGGCCCAAAAAGGGTGGGAGGCTGGAGAGAAGTAGAGGCCAGAAAAAATTGGATTCCGAAAAGGAGTGGGAGGCCAAAAAGGAGTGGGAGACCGGTGAATAGTAGAGGCCAGAAAATATTAGCAGCCAAATAGGGGTGGGAGGCCAAAAAGGGGTGGGAGGCTGGAGAGAAATAGAGGCCAGGACAATATGGAGGCCGAAAAAGAGTGGGAGGCCAAAAAGGAGTGGGAGACCGGTGAGTAGTAGAGGACAGAAAAAATCAGAAGTCGAAAAGGAGTGGGAGGGCAAAAAGGGGTGGGAGGCGAAGAAATGGTGGGAGGCTGGAGAGAAGTAGAGGCCAGAAAAAATTGGAGGCCGAAAATGGGTGGGAGGCCCAAAAAGGGTGGGAGGCTGGAGAGAAGTAGAGGCCAGAAAAAATTGGAGGCCGAAAAAGAGTGGGAGGCCGAAAAGGAGTGGGAGACCGGTGAATAGTAGAGGCCAGAAAAAATTAACATGCGAAAAGGGGTGGGAGGCCGAAAAGGAGTGGGAGGCCCAAAAAGGGTGGGAGGCTGGAGAGAAGTAGAGGCCAGGAAAATTGGAGGTCGAAAAGGAGTGGGAGGCCAAAAAAGGGTGGGAGGCTAGAGAGAAGTAGAGGCCAGAAAAAATTGGAGGCCGAAAAAGAGTGGGAGGCCAAAAAGGAGTGGGAGACCGTTGAATAGTAGAGGCCAGAAAAAATTAACGTGCGAAAAGGGGTGGGAGTCCGAAAAGGAGTGGGAGACCAGTGAACAGTAGAGGCCAGAAAAAATCAGAATTTGAAAAGGGTTGGGAGGGTAAAAAGGGGTGGGAGGCCCAAAAAGGGTGGGAGGCTGGAGAGAAGTAGAAGCCAGAAAAAATTGGAGGCCGAAAAAGAGTGGGAGGCCAAAAAGGAGTGGGAGACTGGTCAGTAGTAGAGGCCAGAAAAAATCAGAAGTTGAAAAGGGGTGGGAGGGCAAAAAGGGGTGGGAGGCCGATAAATGGTGGGAGGCTGGAGAGAAGTAGAGACTAGAAAAAATTGGAGGCCGAAAATGGGTGGGAGGCCCAAAGAGGGTGGGAGGCTGGAGAGAAGTAGAGGCCAGAAAAAATTGGATTCCGAAAAAGAGTGGGAGGCCAAAAAGGAGTGGGAGACCAGTGAACAGTACAGGCCAGAAAAAATCAGAAGTTGAAAAGGGGTGGGAGGCCGAAAAGGAGTGGTAGACCGGTGAATAGTAGAGGCCAGAAAAAATTAACATGCGAAAAGGGGTGGGAGGCCGAAAAGGGGTGGGAGGGCCAAAAAGGGTGGGAGGCTGGAGAGAAGTAGAGGCCAGAAAAAATTGGCGGCCGAAAAGGAGTGGGATTCCGAAAAGGAGTGGTAGACCGGTGAATAGTAGAGGCCAGAAAAAATTAGCAGCCGAAAAGGGGTGGGAGGCCAAAAAGGGGTGGGAGGCCAAAAAAGGGTGGGAGGCTGGAGAGAAGTAGAGGCCAGGAAAAATTGGAGGCCAAAAAGGGGTGGGAGGCCCAAAAAGGGTGGGAGGCTGGAGAGAAGTAGAGGCCAGAAAAAATTGGAGGCCGAAAAAGAGTGGGAGTCCGCAAAGTAGTGGGAGACCGGTGAATAGTAGAGGCCAGAAAAAATTAAAATGCGAAAAGGGGTGGGAGGCCGAAAAGGGGTGGGAGGCCCAAAAAGGGTGGGAGGCTGGAGAGAAGTAGAGGCCAGAAAAAATTGGAGGCCGAAAAAGAGTGGGAGGCCAAAAAGGAGTGGGAGACCGGTGAATAGTAGAGGTCAGAAAAAATTAGCAGCCGAAAAGGGAAGGGAGGCCGAAAAGGGGTGGGAGGCCCAAAAAGGGTGGGAGGCTGGAGAGAAGTAGAGGCCAGAAAAAATTGGATTCCGAAAAGGAGTGGGAGGCCAAAAAGGAGTGGGAGACCGGTGAATAGTAGAGGCCAGAAAATATTAGCAGCCAAATAGGGGTGGGAGGCCAAAAAGGGGTGGGAGGCTAGAGAAATAGAGGCCAGGAAAAATTGGAGGCCGAAAAGGAGTGGGAGGCCAAAAAGGAGTGGTAGACCGGTGAATAGTAGATGCCAGAAAAAAATCAGAAGTTGAAAAGGAGTGGGAGGCCGAAAAGGGGTGGGAGGCCCAAAAAGGGTGGGAGGCTGGAGAGAAGTATAAGCCAGAAAAAATTGGAGGCCGAAAAGGAGTGGGAGGCGAAAAAGGAGTTTGAGACCGGTGAATAGTAGAGGCCAGAAAAAATTAGCAGCCGAAAAGGGGTAGGGGACCAAAAAAGGGTGGGAGGCTGGAGAGGAGTAGAGGTCAGAAATAACTGGACGCCAAAAAGGGATGGGAGGACAAAAAGGGGTGGGAGGCCCAAAAAGGGTGGGAGGCTGGAGAGAAGTAGAGGCCAGAAAAAATTGGAGGCCAAAAAAGAGTGGCAGGCCAAAAAGGAGTGGGAGACCAGTGAACAGTACAGGCCAGAAAAATTCAGAAGTTGAAAAGGGGTGTGAGGGTAAAAATGGGTGGGAGGTCATAAAAGCTTGGGAGGCTGGAGAGAAGTATAAGCCAGAAAAAATTGGAGGCCGAAAAGGAGTGGGAGGCCAAAAAGGAGTGGGAGAGCAGTGAACAGTAGAGGCCAGAAAAAATCAGAAGTTGAAAAGGGGTGGGAGGCCAAAAAGGAGTGGGAGACCGGTGAATAGTAGAGGCCAGAAAAAATTAACATGCGAAAAGGGGTGGGAGGCCGAAAAGGGGTGGGAGGCCCAAAAAGGGTGGGAGGCTGGAGAGAAGTAGAGACCAGAAAAAATTGGTGGCCGAAAAGGGGTGGGGGGCCCAAAAAGGGTGGGAGGCTGGAGAGAAGTAGAGGCCAGAAAAAATTGGAGGCCGAAAAAGAGTGGGAGTCCGCAAAGTAGTGGGAGACCGGTGAATAGTAGAGGCCAGAAAAAATTAACATGCGAAAAGGGGTGGGAGGCCGAAAAGGAGTGGGAGGCCCAAAAAGGGTGGGAGGCTGGAGAGAAGTAGAGGCCAGAAAAATTGGAGGTCGAAAAGGAGTGGGAGGCCCAAAAAGGGTGGGAGGCTGGAGAGAAGTAGAGGCCAGAAAAAATTGGATTCCAAAAAGGAGTGGGAGGCCAAAAAGGAGTGGGAGACCGGTGAATAGTAGAGGCCAGAAAATATTAGCAGCCAAATAGGGGTGGGAGGCCAAAAAGGGGTGGGAGGCTGGAGAGAAATAGAGGCCAGGACAATATGGAGGCCGAAAAAGAGTGGGAGGCCAAAAAGGAGTGGGAGACCGGTGAATAGTAGAGGACAGAAAAAATCAGAAGTCGAAAAGGAGTGGGAGGGCAAAAAGGGGTGGGAGGCGGAGAAATGGTGGGAGGCTGGAGAGAAGTAGAGGCCAGAAAAAATTGGAGGCCGAAAATGGGTGGGAGGCCCAAAAAGGGTGGGAGGCTGGAGAGAAGTAGAGGCCAGAAAAAATTGGAGGCCGAAAAAGAGTGGGAGGCCGAAAAGGAGTGGGAGACCGGTGAATAGTAGAGGCCAGAAAAAATTAACATGCGAAAAGGGGTGGGAGGCCGAAAAGGAGTGGGAGGCCCAAAAAGGGTGGGAGGCTGGAGAGAAGTAGAGGCCAGGAAAAATTGGAGGCCGAAAAAGAGTGGGAGGCCAAAAAGGAGTGGGAGACCGTTGAATAGTAGAGGCCAGAAAAAATTAACGTGCGAAAAGGGGTGGGAGTCCGAAAAGGAGTGGGACACCAGTGAACAGTAGAGGCCAGAAAAAATCAGAATTTGAAAAGGGTTGGGAGGGTAAAAAGGGGTGGGAGGCCCAAAAAGGGTGGGAGGCTGGAGAGAAGTAGAAGCCAGAAAAAATTGGAGGCCGAAAAAGAGTGGGAGGCCAAAAAGGAGTGGGAGACTGGTCAGTAGTAGAGGCCAGAAAAAATCAGAAGTTGAAAAGGGGTGGGAGGGCAAAAAGGGGTGGGAGGCCGATAAATGGTGGGAGGCTGGAGAGAAGTAGAGACTAGAAAAAATTGGAGGCCGAAAATGGGTGGGAGGCCCAAAGAGGGTGGGAGGCTGGAGAGAAGTAGAGGCCAGAAAAAATTGGATTCCGAAAAAGAGTGGGAGGCCAAAAAGGAGTGGGAGACTGGTCAGTAGTAGAGGCCAGAAAAAATCAGAAGTTGAAAAGGGGTGGGAGGGCAAAAAGGGGTGGGAGGCCGATAAATGGTGGGAGGCTGGAGAGAAGTAGAGACTAGAAAAAATTGGAGGCCGAAAAGGAGTGGGAGGCCGAAAAGGAGTGGTAGACCGGTGAATAGTAGAGGCCAGAAAAAATTAGCAGCCGAAAAGGGGTGGGAGGCCAAAAAGGGGTGGGAGGCCCAAAAAGGGTGGGAGGCTGGAGAGAAGTAGAGGCCAGGAAAAATTGGAGGCCAAAAAGGGGTGGGAGGCCCAAAAAGGGTGGGAGGCTGGAGAGAAGTAGAGGCCAGAAAAAATTGGAGGCCGAAAAAGAGTGGGAGTCCGCAAAGTAGTGGGAGACCGGTGAATAGTAGAGGCCAGAAAAAATTAAAATGCGAAAAGGGGTGGGAGGCCGAAAAGGGGTGGCAGGCCCAAAAAGGGTGGGAGGCTGGAGAGAAGTAGAGGCCAGAAAAATTGGAGGCCGAAAAGGAGTGGGAGGCCCAAAAAGGGTGGGAGGCTGGAGAGAAGTAGAGGCCAGAAAAAATTGGATTCCGAAAAGGAGTGGGAGGCCAAAAAGGAGTGGGAGACCGGTGAATAGTAGAGGCCAGAAAATATTAGCAGCCAAATAGGGGTGGGAGGCCAAAAAGGTGTGGGAGGCTAGGGAAATAGAGGCCAGGAAAAATTGGAGGCCGAAAAGGAGTGGGAGGCCAAAAAGGAGTGGGAGACCGGTGAATAGTAGATGCCAGAAAAAAATCAGAAGTTGAAAAGGAGTGGGAGGCCGAAAAGGGGTGGGAGGCCCAAAAAGGGTGGGAGGCTGGAGAGAAGTATAAGCCAGAAAAAATTGGAGGCCGAAAAGGAGTGGGAGGCGAAAAAGGAGTTTGAGACCGGTGAATAGTAGAGGCCAGAAAAAATTAGCAGCCGAAAAGGGGTGGGGGACCAAAAAAGGGTGGGAGGCTGGAGAGGAGTAGAGGTCAGAAATAACTGGACGCCAAAAAGGGATGGGAGGACAAAAAGGGGTGGGAGGCCCAAAAAGAGTGGGAGGCTGGAGAGAAGTAGAGGCCATAAAAAATTGGAGGCCAAAAAAGAGTGGCAGGCCAAAAAGGAGTGGGAGACCAGTGAACAGTACAGGCCAGAAAAAATCAGAAGTTGAAAAGGGGTGTGAGGGTAAAAATGGGTGGGAGGTCATAAAAGCTTGGGAGGCTGGAGAGAAGTATAAGCCAGAAAAAATTGGAGGCCGAAAAGGAGTGGGAGGCCAAAAAGGAGTGGGAGAGCAGTGAACAATAGAGGACAGAAAAAATCAGAAGTTGAAAAGGGGTGGGAGGCCAAAAAGGAGTGGGAGACCGGTGAATAGTAGAGGCCAGAAAAATTAGCAGCCGAAAAGGGGTGGGAGGCCAAAAAGGGGTGGGAGGCCCAAAAAGGGTGGGAGGCTGGAGAGAAGTAGAGGCCAGGAAAAATTGGAGGCCAAAAAGGGGTGGGAGGCCCAAAAAGGGTGGGAGGCTGGAGAGAAGTAGAGGCCAGAAAAAATTGGAGGCCGAAAAAGAGTGGGAGTCCGCAAAGTAGTGGGAGACCGGTGAATAGTAGAGGCCAGAAAAAATTAACATGCGAAAAGGGGTGGGAGGCCGAAAAGGGGTGGCAGGCCCAAAAAGGGTGGGAGGCTGGAGAGAAGTAGAGGCCAGAAAAATTGGAGGCCGAAAAGGAGTGGGAGGCCCAAAAAGGGTGGGAGGCTGGAGAGAAGTAGAGGCAGAAAAAATTGGAGGCCGAAAAAGAGTGGGAGGCCAAAAAGGAGTGGGAGACCGGTGAATAGTAGAGGTCAGAAAAAATTAGCAGCCGAAAAGGGAAGGGAGGCCGAAAAGGGGTGGGAGGCCCAAAAAGGGTGGGAGGCTGGAGAGAAGTAGAGGCCAGAAAAAATTGGATTCCGAAAAGGAGTGGGAGGCCAAAAAGGAGTGGGAGACCGGTGAATAGTAGAGGCCAGAAAATATTAGCAGCCAAATAGGGGTGGGAGGCCAAAAAGGGGTGGGAGGCTGGAGAGAAATAGAGGCCAGGACAATATGGAGGCCGAAAAAGAGTGGGAGGCCAAAAAGGAGTGGGAGACCGGTGAGTAGTAGAGGACAGAAAAAATCAGAAGTCGAAAAGGAGTGGGAGGGCAAAAAGGGGTGGGAGGCGGAGAAATGGTGGGAGGCTGGAGAGAAGTAGAGGCCAGAAAAAATTGGATTCCGAAAAAGAGTGGGAGGCCAAAAAGGAGTGGGAGACCAGTGAACAGTACAGGCCAGAAAAAATCAGAAGTTGAAAAGGGGTGGGAGGCCGAAAAGGAGTGGTAGACCGGTGAATAGTAGAGGCCAGAAAAAATTAAAATGCGAAAAGGGGTGGGAGGCCGAAAAGGGGTGGCAGGCCCAAAAAGGGTGGGAGGCTGGAGAGAAGTAGAGGCCAGAAAAATTGGAGGCCGAAAAGGAGTGGGAGGCCCAAAAAGGGTGGGAGGCTGGAGAGAAGTAGAGGCCAGAAAAAATTGGATTCCGAAAAGGAGTGGGAGGCCAAAAAGGAGTGGGAGACCGGTGAATAGTAGAGGCCAGAAAATATTAGCAGCCAAATAGGGGTGGGAGGCCAAAAAGGTGTGGGAGGCTAGGGAAATAGAGGCCAGGAAAAATTGGAGGCCGAAAAGGAGTGGGAGGCCAAAAAGGAGTGGTAGACCGGTGAATAGTAGATGCCAGAAAAAAATCAGAAGTTGAAAAGGAGTGGGAGGCCGAAAAGGGGTGGGAGGCCCAAAAAGGGTGGGAGGCTGGAGAGAAGTATAAGCCAGAAAAAATTGGAGGCCGAAAAGGAGTGGGAGGCGAAAAAGGAGTTTGAGACCGGTGAATAGTAGAGGCCAGAAAAAATTAGCAGCCGAAAAGGGGTGGGGGACCAAAAAAGGGTGGGAGGCTGGAGAGGAGTAGAGGTCAGAAATAACTGGACGCCAAAAAGGGATGGGAGGACAAAAAGGGGTGGGAGGCCCAAAAAGAGTGGGAGGCTGGAGAGAAGTAGAGGCCAGAAAAAATTGGAGGCCAAAAAAGAGTGGCAGGCCAAAAAGGAGTGGGAGACCAGTGAACAGTACAGGCCAGAAAAAATCAGAAGTTGAAAAGGGGTGTGAGGGTAAAAATGGGTGGGAGGTCATAAAAGCTTGGGAGGCTGGAGAGAAGTATAAGCCAGAAAAAATTGGAGGCCGAAAAGGAGTGGGAGGCCAAAAAGGAGTGGGAGAGCAGTGAACAATAGAGGACAGAAAAAATCAGAAGTTGAAAAGGGGTGGGAGGCCAAAAAG
Organism: Strix uralensis; assembly: GCF_047716275.1. Taxonomy (NCBI): domain Eukaryota; kingdom Metazoa; phylum Chordata; class Aves; order Strigiformes; family Strigidae; genus Strix; species Strix uralensis. Next base: position 43,234,176 of record NC_133978.1, read on the forward strand.
GAGTGGGAGACCGGTGAATAGTAGAGGCCAGAAAAATTAGCAGCCGAAAAGGGGTGGGAGGCCAAAAAGGGGTGGGAGGCCCAAAAAGGGTGGGAGGCTGGAGAGAAGTAGAGGCCAGGAAAAATTGGAGGCCAAAAAGGGGTGGGAGGCCCAAAAAGGGTGGGAGGCTGGAGAGAAGTAGAGGCCAGAAAAAATTGGAGGCCGAAAAAGAGTGGGAGTCCGCAAAGTAGTGGGAGACCGGTGAATAGTAGAGGCCAGAAAAAATTAACATGCGAAAAGGGGTGGGAGGCCGAAAAGGAGTGGGAGGCCCAAAAAGGGTGGGAGGCTGGAGAGAAGTAGAGGCCAGAAAAATTGGAGGCCGAAAAGGAGTGGGAGGCCCAAAAAGGGTGGGAGGCTGGAGAGAAGTAGAGGCAGAAAAAATTGGAGGCCGAAAAAGAGTGGGAGGCCAAAAAGGAGTGGGAGACCGGTGAATAGTAGAGGTCAGAAAAAATTAGCAGCCGAAAAGGGAAGGGAGGCCGAAAAGGGGTGGGAGGCCCAAAAAGGGTGGGAGGCTGGAGAGAAGTAGAGGCCAGAAAAAATTGGATTCCGAAAAGGAGTGGGAGGCCAAAAAGGAGTGGGAGACCGGTGAATAGTAGAGGCCAGAAAATATTAGCAGCCAAATAGGGGTGGGAGGCCAAAAAGGGGTGGGAGGCTGGAGAGAAATAGAGGCCAGGACAATATGGAGGCCGAAAAAGAGTGGGAGGCCAAAAAGGAGTGGGAGACCGGTGAGTAGTAGAGGACAGAAAAAATCAGAAGTCGAAAAGGAGTGGGAGGGCAAAAAGGGGTGGGAGGCGGAGAAATGGTGGGAGGCTGGAGAGAAGTAGAGGCCAGAAAAAATTGGAGGCCGAAAATGGGTGGGAGGCCCAAAAAGGGTGGGAGGCTGGAGAGAAGTAGAGGCCAGAAAAAATTGGAGGCCGAAAAAGAGTGGGAGTCCGCAAAGGAGTGGGAGACCGGTGAATAGTAGAGGCCAGAAAAAATTAACATGCGAAAAGGGGTGGGAGGCCGAAAAGGAGTGGGAGGCCCAAAAAGGGTGGGAGGCTGGAGAGAAGTAGAGGCCAGGAAAATTGGAGGCCGAAAAGGAGTGGGAGGCCCAAAAAGGGTGGGAGGCTGGAGAGAAGTAGAGGCCAGAAAAAATTGGATTCCGAAAAGGAGTGGGAGGCCAAAAAGGAGTGGGAGACCGGTGAATAGTAGAGGCCAGAAAATATTAGCAGCCAAATAGGGGTGGGAGGCCAAAAAGGTGTGGGAGGCTAGGGAAATAGAGGCCAGGAAAAATTGGAGGCCGAAAAGGAGTGGGAGGCCAAAAAGGAGTGGTAGACCGGTGAATAGTAGATGCCAGAAAAAAATCAGAAGTTGAAAAGGAGTGGGAGGCCGAAAAGGGGTGGGAGGCCCAAAAAGGGTGGGAGGCTGGAGAGAAGTATAAGCCAGAAAAAATTGGAGGCCGAAAAGGAGTGGGAGGCGAAAAAGGAGTTTGAGACCGGTGAATAGTAGAGGCCAGAAAAAATTAGCAGCCGAAAAGGGGTGGGGGACCAAAAAAGGGTGGGAGGCTGGAGAGGAGTAGAGGTCAGAAATAACTGGACGCCAAAAAGGGATGGGAGGACAAAAAGGGGTGGGAGGCCCAAAAAGAGTGGGAGGCTGGAGAGAAGTAGAGGCCAGAAAAAATTGGAGGCCAAAAAAGAGTGGCAGGCCAAAAAGGAGTGGGAGACCAGTGAACAGTACAGGCCAGAAAAAATCAGAAGTTGAAAAGGGGTGTGAGGGTAAAAATGGGTGGGAGGTCATAAAAGCTTGGGAGGCTGGAGAGAAGTATAAGCCAGAAAAAATTGGAGGCCGAAAAGGAGTGGGAGGCCAAAAAGGAGTGGGAGAGCAGTGAACAATAGAGGACAGAAAAAATCAGAAGTTGAAAAGGGGTGGGAGGCCAAAAAGGAGTGGGAGACCGGTGAATAGTAGAGGCCAGAAAAATTAGCAGCCGAAAAGGGGTGGGAGGCCAAAAAGGGGTGGGAGGCCCAAAAAGGGTGGGAGGCTGGAGAGAAGTAGAGGCCAGGAAAAATTGGAGGCCAAAAAGGGGTGGGAGGCCCAAAAAGGGTGGGAGGCTGGAGAGAAGTAGAGGCCAGAAAAAATTGGAGGCCGAAAAAGAGTGGGAGTCCGCAAAGTAGTGGGAGACCGGTGAATAGTAGAGGCCAGAAAAAATTAACATGCGAAAAGGGGTGGGAGGCCGAAAAGGAGTGGGAGGCCCAAAAAGGGTGGGAGGCTGGAGAGAAGTAGAGGCCAGAAAAATTGGAGGCCGAAAAGGAGTGGGAGGCCCAAAAAGGGTGGGAGGCTGGAGAGAAGTAGAGGCAGAAAAAATTGGAGGCCGAAAAAGAGTGGGAGGCCAAAAAGGAGTGGGAGACCGGTGAATAGTAGAGGTCAGAAAAAATTAGCAGCCGAAAAGGGAAGGGAGGCCGAAAAGGGGTGGGAGGCCCAAAAAGGGTGGGAGGCTGGAGAGAAGTAGAGGCCAGAAAAAATTGGATTCCGAAAAGGAGTGGGAGGCCAAAAAGGAGTGGGAGACCGGTGAATAGTAGAGGCCAGAAAATATTAGCAGCCAAATAGGGGTGGGAGGCCAAAAAGGGGTGGGAGGCTGGAGAGAAATAGAGGCCAGGACAATATGGAGGCCGAAAAAGAGTGGGAGGCCAAAAAGGAGTGGGAGACCGGTGAGTAGTAGAGGACAGAAAAAATCAGAAGTCGAAAAGGAGTGGGAGGGCAAAAAGGGGTGGGAGGCGGAGAAATGGTGGGAGGCTGGAGAGAAGTAGAGGCCAGAAAAAATTGGATTCCGAAAAAGAGTGGGAGGCCAAAAAGGAGTGGGAGACCAGTGAACAGTACAGGCCAGAAAAAATCAGAAGTTGAAAAGGGGTGGGAGGCCGAAAAGGAGTGGTAGACCGGTGAATAGTAGAGGCCAGAAAAAATTAAAATGCGAAAAGGGGTGGGAGGCCGAAAAGGGGTGGCAGGCCCAAAAAGGGTGGGAGGCTGGAGAGAAGTAGAGGCCAGAAAAATTGGAGGCCGAAAAGGAGTGGGAGGCCCAAAAAGGGTGGGAGGCTGGAGAGAAGTAGAGGCCAGAAAAAATTGGATTCCGAAAAGGAGTGGGAGGCCAAAAAGGAGTGGGAGACCGGTGAATAGTAGAGGCCAGAAAATATTAGCAGCCAAATAGGGGTGGGAGGCCAAAAAGGTGTGGGAGGCTAGGGAAATAGAGGCCAGGAAAAATTGGAGGCCGAAAAGGAGTGGGAGGCCAAAAAGGAGTGGTAGACCGGTGAATAGTAGATGCCAGAAAAAAATCAGAAGTTGAAAAGGAGTGGGAGGCCGAAAAGGGGTGGGAGGCCCAAAAAGGGTGGGAGGCTGGAGAGAAGTATAAGCCAGAAAAAATTGGAGGCCGAAAAGGAGTGGGAGGCGAAAAAGGAGTTTGAGACCGGTGAATAGTAGAGGCCAGAAAAAATTAGCAGCCGAAAAGGGGTGGGGGACCAAAAAAGGGTGGGAGGCTGGAGAGGAGTAGAGGTCAGAAATAACTGGACGCCAAAAAGGGATGGGAGGACAAAAAGGGGTGGGAGGCCCAAAAAGAGTGGGAGGCTGGAGAGAAGTAGAGGCCAGAAAAAATTGGAGGCCAAAAAAGAGTGGCAGGCCAAAAAGGAGTGGGAGACCAGTGAACAGTACAGGCCAGAAAAAATCAGAAGTTGAAAAGGGGTGTGAGGGTAAAAATGGGTGGGAGGTCATAAAAGCTTGGGAGGCTGGAGAGAAGTATAAGCCAGAAAAAATTGGAGGCCGAAAAGGAGTGGGAGGCCAAAAAGGAGTGGGAGAGCAGTGAACAATAGAGGACAGAAAAAATCAGAAGTTGAAAAGGGGTGGGAGGCCAAAAAGGAGTGGGAGACCGGTGAATAGTAGAGGCCAGAAAAATTAGCAGCCGAAAAGGGGTGGGAGGCCAAAAAGGGGTGGGAGGCCCAAAAAGGGTGGGAGGCTGGAGAGAAGTAGAGGCCAGGAAAAATTGGAGGCCAAAAAGGGGTGGGAGGCCCAAAAAGGGTGGGAGGCTGGAGAGAAGTAGAGGCCAGAAAAAATTGGAGGCCGAAAAAGAGTGGGAGTCCGCAAAGTAGTGGGAGACCGGTGAATAGTAGAGGCCAGAAAAAATTAACATGCGAAAAGGGGTGGGAGGCCGAAAAGGAGTGGGAGGCCCAAAAAGGGTGGGAGGCTGGAGAGAAGTAGAGGCCAGAAAAATTGGAGGCCGAAAAGGAGTGGGAGGCCCAAAAAGGGTGGGAGGCTGGAGAGAAGTAGAGGCAGAAAAAATTGGAGGCCGAAAAAGAGTGGGAGGCCAAAAAGGAGTGGGAGACCGGTGAATAGTAGAGGTCAGAAAAAATTAGCAGCCGAAAAGGGGTGGGAGGCCGAAAAGGGGTGGCAGGCCCAAAAAGGGTGGGAGGCTGGAGAGAAGTAGAGGCCAGAAAAATTGGAGGCCGAAAAGGAGTGGGAGGCCCAAAAAGGGTGGGAGGCTGGAGAGAAGTAGAGGCCAGAAAAAATTGGATTCCGAAAAGGAGTGGGAGGCCAAAAAGGAGTGGGAGACCGGTGAATAGTAGAGGCCAGAAAATATTAGCAGCCAAATAGGGGTGGGAGGCCAAAAAGGTGTGGGAGGCTAGGGAAATAGAGGCCAGGAAAAATTGGAGGCCGAAAAGGAGTGGGAGGCCAAAAAGGAGTGGTAGACCGGTGAATAGTAGATGCCAGAAAAAAATCAGAAGTTGAAAAGGAGTGGGAGGCCGAAAAGGGGTGGGAGGCCCAAAAAGGGTGGGAGGCTGGAGAGAAGTATAAGCCAGAAAAAATTGGAGGCCGAAAAGGAGTGGGAGGCGAAAAAGGAGTTTGAGACCGGTGAATAGTAGAGGCCAGAAAAAATTAGCAGCCGAAAAGGGGTGGGGGACCAAAAAAGGGTGGGAGGCTGGAGAGGAGTAGAGGTCAGAAATAACTGGACGCCAAAAAGGGATGGGAGGACAAAAAGGGGTGGGAGGCCCAAAAAGAGTGGGAGGCTGGAGAGAAGTAGAGGCCAGAAAAAATTGGAGGCCAAAAAAGAGTGGCAGGCCAAAAAGGAGTGGGAGACCAGTGAACAGTACAGGCCAGAAAAAATCAGAAGTTGAAAAGGGGTGTGAGGGTAAAAATGGGTGGGAGGTCATAAAAGCTTGGGAGGCTGGAGAGAAGTATAAGCCAGAAAAAATTGGAGGCCGAAAAGGAGTGGGAGGCCAAAAAGGAGTGGGAGAGCAGTGAACAATAGAGGACAGAAAAAATCAGAAGTTGAAAAGGGGTGGGAGGCCAAAAAGGAGTGGGAGACCGGTGAATAGTAGAGGCCAGAAAAATTAGCAGCCGAAAAGGGGTGGGAGGCCAAAAAGGGGTGGGAGGCCCAAAAAGGGTGGGAGGCTGGAGAGAAGTAGAGGCCAGGAAAAATTGGAGGCCAAAAAGGGGTGGGAGGCCCAAAAAGGGTGGGAGGCTGGAGAGAAGTAGAGGCCAGAAAAAATTGGAGGCCGAAAAAGAGTGGGAGTCCGCAAAGTAGTGGGAGACCGGTGAATAGTAGAGGCCAGAAAAAATTAACATGCGAAAAGGGGTGGGAGGCCGAAAAGGAGTGGGAGGCCCAAAAAGGGTGGGAGGCTGGAGAGAAGTAGAGGCCAGAAAAATTGGAGGCCGAAAAGGAGTGGGAGGCCCAAAAAGGGTGGGAGGCTGGAGAGAAGTAGAGGCAGAAAAAATTGGAGGCCGAAAAAGAGTGGGAGGCCAAAAAGGAGTGGGAGACCGGTGAATAGTAGAGGTCAGAAAAAATTAGCAGCCGAAAAGGGAAGGGAGGCCGAAAAGGGGTGGGAGGCCCAAAAAGGGTGGGAGGCTGGAGAGAAGTAGAGGCCAGAAAAAATTGGATTCCGAAAAGGAGTGGGAGGCCAAAAAGGAGTGGGAGACCGGTGAATAGTAGAGGCCAGAAAATATTAGCAGCCAAATAGGGGTGGGAGGCCAAAAAGGGGTGGGAGGCTGGAGAGAAATAGAGGCCAGGACAATATGGAGGCCGAAAAAGAGTGGGAGGCCAAAAAGGAGTGGGAGACCGGTGAGTAGTAGAGGACAGAAAAAATCAGAAGTCGAAAAGGAGTGGGAGGGCAAAAAGGGGTGGGAGGCGGAGAAATGGTGGGAGGCTGGAGAGAAGTAGAGGCCAGAAAAAATTGGATTCCGAAAAAGAGTGGGAGGCCAAAAAGGAGTGGGAGACCAGTGAACAGTACAGGCCAGAAAAAATCAGAAGTTGAAAAGGGGTGGGAGGCCGAAAAGGAGTGGTAGACCGGTGAATAGTAGAGGCCAGAAAAAATTAAAATGCGAAAAGGGGTGGCAGGCCCAAAAAGGGTGGGAGGCTGGAGAGAAGTAGAGGCCAGAAAAATTGGAGGCCGAAAAGGAGTGGGAGGCCCAAAAAGGGTGGGAGGCTGGAGAGAAGTAGAGGCCAGAAAAAATTGGATTCCGAAAAGGAGTGGGAGGCCAAAAAGGAGTGGGAGACCGGTGAATAGTAGAGGCCAGAAAATATTAGCAGCCAAATAGGGGTGGGAGGCCAAAAAGGTGTGGGAGGCTAGGGAAATAGAGGCCAGGAAAAATTGGAGGCCGAAAAGGAGTGGGAGGCCAAAAAGGAGTGGTAGACCGGTGAATAGTAGATGCCAGAAAAAAATCAGAAGTTGAAAAGGAGTGGGAGGCCGAAAAGGGGTGGGAGGCCCAAAAAGGGTGGGAGGCTGGAGAGAAGTATAAGCCAGAAAAAATTGGAGGCCGAAAAGGAGTGGGAGGCGAAAAAGGAGTTTGAGACCGGTGAATAGTAGAGGCCAGAAAAAATTAGCAGCCGAAAAGGGGTGGGGGACCAAAAAAGGGTGGGAGGCTGGAGAGGAGTAGAGGTCAGAAATAACTGGACGCCAAAAAGGGATGGGAGGACAAAAAGGGGTGGGAGGCCCAAAAAGAGTGGGAGGCTGGAGAGAAGTAGAGGCCAGAAAAAATTGGAGGCCAAAAAAGAGTGGCAGGCCAAAAAGGAGTGGGAGACCAGTGAACAGTACAGGCCAGAAAAAATCAGAAGTTGAAAAGGGGTGTGAGGGTAAAAATGGGTGGGAGGTCATAAAAGCTTGGGAGGCTGGAGAGAAGTATAAGCCAGAAAAAATTGGAGGCCGAAAAGGAGTGGGAGGCCAAAAAGGAGTGGGAGAGCAGTGAACAATAGAGGACAGAAAAAATCAGAAGTTGAAAAGGGGTGGGAGGCCAAAAAGGAGTGGGAGACCGGTGAATAGTAGAGGCCAGAAAAATTAGCAGCCGAAAAGGGGTGGGAGGCCAAAAAGGGGTGGGAGGCCCAAAAAGGGTGGGAGGCTGGAGAGAAGTAGAGGCCAGGAAAAATTGGAGGCCAAAAAGGGGTGGGAGGCCCAAAAAGGGTGGGAGGCTGGAGAGAAGTAGAGGCCAGAAAAATTGGAGGCCGAAAAGGAGTGGGAGGCCCAAAAAGGGTGGGAGGCTGGAGAGAAGTAGAGGCAGAAAAAATTGGAGGCCGAAAAAGAGTGGGAGGCCAAAAAGGAGTGGGAGACCGGTGAATAGTAGAGGTCAGAAAAAATTAGCAGCCGAAAAGGGAAGGGAGGCCGAAAAGGGGTGGGAGGCCCAAAAAGGGTGGGAGGCTGGAGAGAAGTAGAGGCCAGAAAAAATTGGATTCCGAAAAGGAGTGGGAGGCCAAAAAGGAGTGGGAGACCGGTGAATAGTAGAGGCCAGAAAATATTAGCAGCCAAATAGGGGTGGGAGGCCAAAAAGGGGTGGGAGGCTGGAGAGAAATAGAGGCCAGGACAATATGGAGGCCGAAAAAGAGTGGGAGGCCAAAAAGGAGTGGGAGACCGGTGAGTAGTAGAGGACAGAAAAAATCAGAAGTCGAAAAGGAGTGGGAGGGCAAAAAGGGGTGGGAGGCGGAGAAATGGTGGGAGGCTGGAGAGAAGTAGAGGCCAGAAAAAATTGGAGGCCGAAAATGGGTGGGAGGCCCAAAAAGGGTGGGAGGCTGGAGAGAAGTAGAGGCCAGAAAAAATTGGAGGCCGAAAAAGAGTGGGAGGCCGAAAAGGAGTGGGAGACCGGTGAATAGTAGAGGCCAGAAAAAATTAACATGCGAAAAGGGGTGGGAGGCCGAAAAGGAGTGGGAGGCCCAAAAAGGGTGGGAGGCTGGAGAGAAGTAGAGGCCAGGAAAATTGGAGGCCGAAAAGGAGTGGGAGGCCCAAAAAGGGTGGGAGGCTGGAGAGAAGTAGAGGCCAGAAAAAATTGGAGGCCGAAAAAGAGTGGGAGGCCAAAAAGGAGTGGGAGACCGTTGAATAGTAGAGGCCAGAAAAAATTAACGTGCGAAAAGGGGTGGGAGTCCGAAAAGGAGTGGGAGACCAGTGAACAGTAGAGGCCAGAAAAAATCAGAATTTGAAAAGGGTTGGGAGGGTAAAAAGGGGTGGGAGGCCCAAAAAGGGTGGGAGGCTGGAGAGAAGTAGAAGCCAGAAAAAATTGGAGGCCGAAAAAGAGTGGGAGGCCAAAAAGGAGTGGGAGACTGGTCAGTAGTAGAGGCCAGAAAAAATCAGAAGTTGAAAAGGGGTGGGAGGGCAAAAAGGGGTGGGAGGCCGATAAATGGTGGGAGGCTGGAGAGAAGTAGAGACTAGAAAAAATTGGAGGCCGAAAATGGGTGGGAGGCCCAAAGAGGGTGGGAGGCTGGAGAGAAGTAGAGGCCAGAAAAAATTGGATTCCGAAAAAGAGTGGGAGGCCAAAAAGGAGTGGGAGACCAGTGAACAGTACAGGCCAGAAAAAATCAGAAGTTGAAAAGGGGTGGGAGGCCGAAAAGGAGTGGTAGACCGGTGAATAGTAGAGGCCAGAAAAAATTAACATGCGAAAAGGGGTGGGAGGCCGAAAAGGGGTGGGAGGGCCAAAAAGGGTGGGAGGCTGGAGAGAAGTAGAGGCCAGAAAAAATTGGCGGCCGAAAAGGAGTGGGAGGCCGAAAAGGAGTTTGAGACCGGTGAATAGTAGAGGTCAGAAAAAATTAGCAGCCGAAAAGGGGTGGGAGGCCAAAAAGGGGTGGGAGGCCCAAAAAGGGTGGGAGGCTGGAGAGAAGTAGAGGCCAGGAAAAATTGGAGGCCAAAAAGGGGTGGGAGGCCCAAAAAGGGTGGGAGGCTGGAGAGAAGTAGAGGCCAGAAAAAATTGGAGGCCGAAAAAGAGTGGGAGTCCGCAAAGTAGTGGGAGACCGGTGAATAGTAGAGGCCAGAAAAAATTAAAATGCGAAAAGGGGTGGGAGGCCGAAAAGGGGTGGGAGGCCAAAAAAGGGTGGGAGGCTGGAGAGAAGTAGAGGCCAGAAAAAATTGGAGGCCGAAAAAGAGTGGGAGGCCAAAAAGGAGTGGGAGACAGGTGAATAGTAGAGGTCAGAAAAAATTAGCAGCCGAAAAGGGGTGGGAGGCCGGTAAGGGGTGGGAGGCCCAAAAAGGGTGGGAGGCTGGAGAGAAGTAGAGGCCAGAAAAAATTGGATTCCGAAAAGGAGTGGGAGGCCAAAAAGGAGTGGGAGACCGGTGAATAGTAGAGGTTAGAAAAAATTAGCAGCCGAAAAGGGAAGGGAGGCCAAAAAGGGGTGGGAGGCCCAAAAAGGGTGGGAGGCTGGAGAGAAGTAGAGGCCAGGAAAAATTGGAGGCCAAAAAGGGGTGGGAGGCCCAAAAAGGGTGGGAGGCTGGAGAGAAGTAGAGGCTAGAAAAAATTGGAGGCCGAAAAAGAGTGGGAGTCCGCAAAGTAGTGGGAGACCGGTTAATAGTAGAGGCCAGAAAAAATTAACATGCGAAAAGGGGTGGGAGGCCGAAAAGGAGTGGGAGGCCCAAAAAGGGTGGGAGGCTGGAGAGAAGTAGAGGCCAGAAAAATTGGAGGTCGAAAAGGAGTGGGAGGCCTAAAAAGGGTGGGAGGCTGGAGAGAAGTAGAGGCAGAAAAAATTGGAGGCCGAAAAAGAGTGGGAGGCCAAAAAGGAGTGGGAGACCGGTGAATAGTAGAGGTCAGAAAAAATTAGCAGCCGAAAAGGGAAGGGAGGCCGAAAAGGGGTGGGAGGCCCAAAAAGGGTGGGAGGCTGGAGAGAAGTAGAGGCCAGAAAAAATTGGATTCCGAAAAGGAGTGGGAGGCCAAAAAGGAGTGGGAGACCGGTGAATAGTAGAGGCCAGAAAATATTAGCAGCCAAATAGGGGTGGGAGGCCAAAAAGGGGTGGGAGGCTGGAGAGAAATAGAGGCCAGGACAATATGGAGGCCGAAAAAGAGTGGGAGGCCAAAAAGGAGTGGGAGACCGGTGAGTAGTAGAGGACAGAAAAAATCAGAAGTCGAAAAGGAGTGGGAGGGCAAAAAGGGGTGGGAGGCGGAGAAATGGTGGGAGGCTGGAGAGAAGTAGAGGCCAGAAAAAATTGGAGGCCGAAAATGGGTGGGAGGCCCAAAAAGGGTGGGAGGCTGGAGAGAAGTAGAGGCCAGGAAAATTGGAGGTCGAAAAGGAGTGGGAGGCCAAAAAAGGGTGGGAGGCTAGAGAGAAGTATAGGCCAGAAAAAATTGGAGGCCGAAAAAGAGTGGGAGGCCAAAAAGGAGTGGGAGACCGTTGAATAGTAGAGGCCAGAAAAAATTAACGTGCGAAAAGGGGTGGGAGTCCGAAAAGGAGTGGGAGACCAGTGAACAGTAGAGGCCAGAAAAAATCAGAATTTGAAAAGGGTTGGGAGGGTAAAAAGGGGTGGGAGGCCCAAAAAGGGTGGGAGGCTGGAGAGAAGTAGAAGCCAGAAAAAATTGGAGGCCGAAAAAGAGTGGGAGGCCAAAAAGGAGTGGGAGACTGGTCAGTAGTAGAGGCCAGAAAAAATCAGAAGTTGAAAAGGGGTGGGAGGGCAAAAAGGGGTGGGAGGCCGATAAATGGTGGGAGGCTGGAGAGAAGTAGAGACTAGAAAAAATTGGAGGCAGAAAATGGGTGGGAGGCCCAAAGAGGGTGGGAGGCTGGAGAGAAGTAGAGGCCAGAAAAAATTGGATTCCGAAAAAGAGTGGGAGGCCAAAAAGGAGTGGGAGACCAGTGAACAGTACAGGCCAGAAAAAATCAGAAGTTGAAAAGGGGTGGGAGGCCGAAAAGGAGTGGTAGACCGGTGAATAGTAGAGGCCGGAAAAAATTAACATGCGAAAAGGGGTGGGAGGCCGAAAAGGGGTGGGAGGGCCAAAAAGGGTGGGAGGCTGGAGAGAAGTAGAGGCCAGAAAAAATTGGAGGCCGAAAAGGAGTGGGAGGCCGAAAAGGAGTTTGAGACCGGTGAATAGTAGAGGCCAGAAAAAATTAGCAGCCGAAAAGGGGTGGGAGGCCAAAAAGGGGTGGGAGGCCCAAAAAGGGTGGGAGGCTGGAGAGAAGTAGAGGCCAGGAAAAATTGGAGGCCAAAAAGGGGTGGGAGGCCCAAAAAGGGTGGGAGGCTGGAGAGAAGTAGAGGCCAGAAAAAATTGGAGGCCGAAAAAGAGTGGGAGTCCACAAAGTAGTGGGAGACCGGTGAATAGTAGAGGCCAGAAAAAATTAGCAGCCGAAAAGGGGTGGGAGGCCAAAAAGGGGTGGGAGGCCCAAAAAGGGTGGGAGGCTGGAGAGAAGTAGAGGCCAGAAAAAATTGGATTCCGAAAAAGAGTGGGAGGCCGAAAAGGAGTGGGAGACCGGTGAATAGTAGAGGCCAGAAAAAATTAACATGCGAAAAGGGGTGGGAGGCCGAAAAGGAGTGGGAGGCCCAAAAAGGGTGGGAGGCTGGAGAGAAGTAGAGGCCAGGAAAATTGGAGGCCGAAAAGGAGTGGGAGGCCCAAAAAGGGTGGGAGGCTGGAGAGAAGTAGAGGCCAGAAAAAATTGGAGGCCGAAAAAGAGTGGGAGGCCGAAAAGGAGTGGGAGACCGGTGAATAGTAGAGGCCAGAAAAAATTAACATGCGAAAAGGGGTGGGAGGCCGAAAAGGAGTGGGAGGCCCAAAAAGGGTGGGAGGCTGGAGAGAAGTAGAGGCCAGGTAAATTGGAGGCCGAAAAGGAGTGGGAGGCCCAAAAAGGGTGGGAGGCTGGAGAGAAGTAGAGGCCAGAAAAAATTGGAGGCCGAAAAAGAGTGGGAGGCCAAAAAGGAGTGGGAGACCGGTGAATAGTAGAGGTCAGAAAAAATTAGCAGCCGAAAAGGCAAGGGAGGCCGAAAAGGGGTGGGAGGCCCAAAAAGGGTGGGAGGCTGGAGAGAAGTAGAGGCCAGAAAAAATTGGATTCCGAAAAGGAGTGGGAGGCCAAAAAGGAGTGGGAGACCGGTGAATAGTAGAGGCCAGAAAATATTAGCAGCCAAATAGGGGTGGGAGGCCAAAAAGGGGTGGGAGGCTGGAGAGAAATAGAGGCCAGGACAATATGGAGGCCGAAAAAGAGTGGGAGGCCAAAAAGGAGTGGGAGACCGGTGAGTAGTAGAGGACAGAAAAAATCAGAAGTCGAAAAGGAGTGGGAGGGCAAAAAGGGGTGGGAGGCGGAGAAATGGTGGGAGGCTGGAGAGAAGTAGAGGCCAGAAAAAATTGGAGGCCGAAAATGGGTGGGAGGCCCAAAAAGGGTGGGAGGCTGGAGAGAAGTAGAGGCCAGAAAAAATTGGAGGCCGAAAAAGAGTGGGAGGCCGAAAAGGAGTGGGAGACCGGTGAATAGTAGAGGCCAGAAAAAATTAACATGCGAAAAGGGGTGGGAGGCCGAAAAGGAGTGGGAGGCCCAAAAAGGGTGGGAGGCTGGAGAGAAGTAGAGGCCAGGAAAATTGGAGGCTGAAAAAGAGTGGGAGGCCCAAAAAGGGTGGGAGGCTGGAGAGAAGTAGAGGCCAGAAAAAATTGGAGGCCGAAAAAGAGTGGGAGGCCAAAAAGGAGTGGGAGACCGTTGAATAGTAGAGGCCAGAAAAAATTAACGTGCGAAAAGGGGTGGGAGTCCGAAAAGGAGTGGGAGACCAGTGAACAGTAGAGGCCAGAAAAAATCAGAATTTGAAAAGGGTTGGGAGGGTAAAAAGGGGTGGGAGGCCCAAAAAGGGTGGGAGGCTGGAGAGAAGTAGAAGCCAGAAAAAATTGGAGGCCGAAAAAGAGTGGGAGGCCAAAAAGGAGTGGGAGACTGGTCAGTAGTAGAGGCCAGAAAAAATCAGAAGTTGAAAAGGGGTGGGAGGGCAAAATGGGGTGGGAGGCCGATAAATGGTGGGAGGCTGGAGAGAAGTAGAGACTAGAAAAAATTGGAGGCCGAAAATGGGTGGGAGGCCCAAAGAGGGTGGGAGGCTGGAGAGAAGTAGAGGCCAGAAAAAATTGGATTCCGAAAAAGAGTGGGAGGCCAAAAAGGAGTGGGAGACCAGTGAACAGTACAGGCCAGAAAAAATCAGAAGTTGAAAAGGGGTGGGAGGACGAAAAGGAGTGGTAGACCGGTGAATAGTAGAGGCCAGAAAAAATTAACATGCGAAAAGGGGTGGGAGGCCGAAAAGGGGTGGGAGGGCCAAAAAGGGTGGGAGGCTGGAGAGAAGTAGAGGCCAGAAAAAATTGGCGGCCGAAAAGGAGTGGGAGGCCGAAAAGGAGTTTGAGACCGGTGAATAGTAGAGGTCAGAAAAAATTAGCAGCCGAAAAGGGGTGGGAGGCCAAAAAGGGGTGGGAGGCCCAAAAAGGGTGGGAGGCTGGAGAGAAGTAGAGGCCAGAAAAAATTGGAGGCCGAAAAAGAGTGGGAGGCCAAAAAGGAGTGGGAGACCGGTGAATAGTAGAGGTCAGAAAAAATTAGCAGCCGAAAAGGGAAGGGAGGCCGAAAAGGGGTGGGAGGCCCAAAAAGGGTGGGAGGCTGGAGAGAAGTAGAGGCCAGAAAAAATTGGATTCCGAAAAGGAGTGGGAGGCCAAAAAGGAGTGGGAGACCGGTGAATAGTAGAGGTTAGAAAAAATTAGCAGCCGAAAAGGGAAGGGAGGCCAAAAAGGGGTGGGAGGCCCAAAAAGGGTGGGAGGCTGGAGAGAAGTAGAGGCCAGGAAAAATTGGAGGCCAAAAAGGGGTGGGAGGCCCAAAAAGGGGGGGAGGCTGGAGAGAAGTAGAGGCTAGAAAAAATTGGAGGCCGAAAAAGAGTGGGAGTCCGCAAAGTAGTGGGAGACCGGTGAATAGTAGAGGCCAGAAAAAATTAACATGCGAAAAGGGGTGGGAGGCCGAAAAGGAGTGGGAGGCCCAAAAAGGGTGGGAGGCTGGAGAGAAGTAGAGGCCAGAAAAATTGGAGGTCGAAAAGGAGTGGGAGGCCCAAAAAGGGTGGGAGGCTGGAGAGAAGTAGAGGCAGAAAAAATTGGAGGCCGAAAAAGAGTGGGAGGCCAAAAAGGAGTAAGAGACCGGTGAATAGTAGAGGTCAGAAAAAATTAGCAGCCGAAAAGGGATGGGAGGCCGAAAAGGGGTGGGAGGCCCAAAAAGGGTGGGAGGCTGGAGAGAAGTAGAGGCCAGAAAAAATTGGATTCCGAAAAGGAGTGGGAGGCCAAAAAGGAGTGGGAGACCGGTGAATAGTAGAGGCCAGAAAATATTAGCAGCCAAATAGGGGTGGGAGGCCAAAAAGGGGTGGGAGGCTGGAGAGAAATAGAGGCCAGGACAATATGGAGGCCGAAAAAGAGTGGGAGGCCAAAAAGGAGTGGGAGACTGGTCAGTAGTAGAGGCCAGAAAAAATCAGAAGTTGAAAAGGGGTGGGAGGGCAAAAAGGGGTGGGAGGCCGATAAATGGTGGGAGGCTGGAGAGAAGTAGAGACTAGAAAAAATTGGAGGCCGAAAATGGGTGGGAGGCCCAAAGAGGGTGGGAGGCTGGAGAGAAGTAGAGGCCAGAAAAAATTGGATTCCAAAAAAGAGTGGGAGGCCAAAAAGGAGTGGGAGACCAGTGAACAGTACAGGCCAGAAAAAATCAGAAGTTGAAAAGGGGTGGGAGGCCGAAAAGGAGTGGTAGACCGGTGAATAGTAGAGGCCAGAAAAAATTAACATGCGAAAAGGGGTGGGAGGCCGAAAAGGGGTGGGAGGGCCAAAAAGGGTGGGAGGCTGGAGAGAAGTAGAGGCCAGAAAAAATTGGCGGCCGAAAAGGAGTGGGAGGCCGAAAAGGAGTTGTAGACCGGTGAATAGTAGAGGCCAGAAAAAATTAGCAGCCGAAAAGGGGTGGGAGGCCAAAAAGGGGTGGGAGGCCCAAAAAGGGTGGGAGGCTGGAGAGAAGTAGAGGCCAGGAAAAATTGGAGGCCAAAAAGGGGTGGGAGGCCCAAAAAGGGTGGGAGGCTGGAGAGAAGTAGAGGCCAGAAAAAATTGGAGGCCGAAAAAGAGTGGGAGTCCGCAAAGTAGTGGGAGACCGGTGAATAGTAGAGGCCAGAAAAAATTAAAATGCGAAAAGGGGTGGGAGGCCGAAAAGGGGTGGGAGGCCCAAAAAGTGTGGGAGGCTGGAGAGAAGTAGAGGCCAGAAAAATTGGAGGCTGAAAAGGAGTGGGAGGCCCAAAAAGGGTGGGAGGCTGGAGAGAAGTAGAGGCCAGAAAAAATTGGAGGCCGAAAAAGAGTGGGAGGCCAAAAAGGAGTGGGAGACCGGTGAATAGTAGAGGTCAGAAAAAATTAGCAGCCGAAAAGGGAAGGGAGGCCGAAAAGGGGTGGGAGGCCCAAAAAGGGTGGGAGGCTGGAGAGAAGTAGAGGCCAGAAAAAATTGGATTCCGAAAAGGAGTGGGAGGCCAAAAAGGAGTGGGAGACCGGTGAATAGTAGAGGTCAGAAAAAATTAGCAGCCGAAAAGGGAAGGGAGGCCAAAAAGGGGTGGGAGGCCCAAAAAGGGTGGGAGGCTGGAGAGAAGTAGAGGCCAGGAAAAATTGGAGGCCAAAAAGGGGTGGGAGGCCCAAAAAGGGTGGGAGGCTGGAGAGAAGTAGAGGCCAGAAGAAATTGGAGGCCGAAAAAGAGTGGGAGTCCGCAAAGTAGTGGGAGACCGGTGAATAGTAGAGGCCAGAAAAAATTAACATGCGAAAAGGGGTGGGAGGCCGAAAAGGAGTGGGAGGCCCAAAAAGGGTGGGAGGCTGGAGAGAAGTAGAGGCCAGAAAAATTGGAGGTCGAAAAGGAGTGGGAGGCCCAAAAAGGGTGGGAGGCTGGAGAGAAGTAGAGGCAGAAAAAATTGGAGGCCGAAAAAGAGTGGGAGGCCAAAAAGGAGTGGGAGACCGGTGAATAGTAGAGGTCAGAAAAAATTAGCAGCCGAAAAGGCAAGGGAGGCCGAAAAGGGGTGGGAGGCCCAAAAAGGGTGGGAGGCTGGAGAGAAGTAGAGGCCAGAAAAAATTGGATTCCGAAAAGGAGTGGGAGGCCAAAAAGGAGTGGGAGACCGGTGAATAGTAGAGGCCAGAAAATATTAGCAGCCAAATAGGGGTGGGAGGCCAAAAAGGGGTGGGAGGCTAGAGAAATAGAGGCCAGGAAAAATTGGAGGCCGAAAAGGAGTGGGAGGCCAAAAAGGAGTGGTAGACCGGTGAATAGTAGATGTCAGAAAAAAATCAGAAGTTGAAAAGGAGTGGGAGGCCGAAAAGGGGTGGGAGGCCCAAAAAGGGTGGGAGGCTGGAGAGAAGTAGAGGCCAGAAGAAATTGGAGGCCGAAAAAGAGTGGGAGTCCGCAAAGTAGTGGGAGACCGGTGAATAGTAGAGGCCAGAAAAAATTAACATGCGAAAAGGGGTGGGAGGCCGAAAAGGAGTGGGAGGCCCAAAAAGGGTGGGAGGCTGGAGAGAAGTAGAGGCCAGAAAAATTGGAGGTCGAAAAGGAGTGGGAGGCCCAAAAAGGGTGGGAGGCTGGAGAGAAGTAGAGGCAGAAAAAATTGGAGGCCGAAAAAGAGTGGGAGGCCAAAAAGGAGTGGGAGACCGGTGAATAGTAGAGGTCAGAAAAAATTAGCAGCCGAAAAGGGAAGGGAGGCCGAAAAGGGGTGGGAGGCCCAAAAAGGGTGGGAGGCTGGAGAGAAGTAGAGGCCAGAAAAAATTGGATTCCGAAAAGGAGTGGGAGGCCAAAAAGGAGTGGGAGACCGGTGAATAGTAGAGGCCAGAAAATATTAGCAGCCAAATAGGGGTGGGAGGCCAAAAAGGGGTGGGAGGCTGGAGAGAAATAGAGGCCAGGACAATATGGAGGCCGAAAAAGAGTGGGAGGCCAAAAAGGAGTGGGAGACCGGTGAGTAGTAGAGGACAGAAAAAATCAGAAGTCGAAAAGGAGTGGGAGGGCAAAAAGGGGTGGGAGGCGGAGAAATGGTGGGAGGCTGGAGAGAAGTAGAGGCCAGAAAAAATTGGAGGCCGAAAATGGGTGGGAGGCCCAAAAAGGGTGGGAGGCTGGAGAGAAGTAGAGGCCAGAAAAAATTGGAGGCCGAAAAAGAGTGGGAGGCCGAAAAGGAGTGGGAGACCGGTGAATAGTAGAGGCCAGAAAAAATTAACATGCGAAAAGGGGTGGGAGGCCGAAAAGGAGTGGGAGGCCCAAAAAGGGTGGGAGGCTGGAGAGAAGTAGAGGCCAGGAAAATTGGAGGCCGAAAAGGAGTGGGAGGCCCAAAAAGGGTGGGAGGCTGGAGAGAAGTAGAGGCCAGAAAAAATTGGAGGCCGAAAAAGAGTGGGAGGCCGAAAAGGAGTGGGAGACCGGTGAATAGTAGAGGCCAGAAAAAATTAACATGCGAAAAGGGGTGGGAGGCCGAAAAGGAGTGGGAGGCCCAAAAAGGGTGGGAGGCTGGAGAGAAGTAGAGGCCAGGAAAATTGGAGGCCGAAAAAGGAGTGGGAGGCCCAAAAAGGGTGGGAGGCTGGAGAGAAGTAGAGGCCAGAAAAAATTGGAGGCCGAAAAAGAGTGGGAGGCCAAAAAGGAGTGGGAGACCGTTGAATAGTAGAGGCCAGAAAAAATTAACGTGCGAAAAGGGGTGGGAGTCCGAAAAGGAGTGGGAGACCAGTGAACAGTAGAGGCCAGAAAAAATCAGAATTTGAAAAGGGTTGGGAGGGTAAAAAGGGGTGGGAGGCCCAAAAAGGGTGGGAGGCTGGAGAGAAGTAGAAGCCAGAAAAAATTGGAGGCCGAAAAAGAGTGGGAGGCCAAAAAGGAGTGGGAGACTGGTCAGTAGTAGAGGCCAGAAAAAATCAGAAGTTGAAAAGGGGTGGGAGGGCAAAAAGGGGTGGGAGGCCGATAAATGGTGGGAGGCTGGAGAGAAGTAGAGACTAGAAAAAATTGGAGGCTGAAAATGGGTGGGAGGCCCAAAGAGGGTGGGAGGCTGGAGAGAAGTAGAGGCCAGAAAAAATTGGATTCCGAAAAAGAGTGGGAGGCCAAAAAGGAGTGGGAGACCAGTGAACAGTACAGGCCAGAAAAAATCAGAAGTTGAAAAGGGGTGGGAGGCCGAAAAGGAGTGGTAGACCGGTGAATAGTAGAGGCCAGAAAAAATTAACATGCGAAAAGGGGTGGGAGGCCGAAAAGGGGTGGGAGGGCCAAAAAGGGTGGGAGGCTGGAGAGAAGTAGAGGCCAGAAAAAATTGGCGGCCGAAAAGGAGTGGGAGGCCGAAAAGGAGTGGTAGACCGGTGAATAGTAGAGGCCAGAAAAAATTAGCAGCCGAAAAGGGGTGGGAGGCCAAAAAGGGGTGGGAGGCCCAAAAAGGGTGGGAGGCTGGAGAGAAGTAGAGGCCAGGAAAAATTGGAGGCCAAAAAGGGGTGGGAGGCCCAAAAAGGGTGGGAGGCTGGAGAGAAGTAGAGGCCAGAAAAAATTGGAGGCCGAAAAAGAGTGGGAGTCCGCAAAGTAGTGGGAGACCGGTGAATAGTAGAGGCCAGAAAAAATTAAAATGCGAAAAGGGGTGGGAGGCCGAAAAGGGGTGGGAGGCCCAAAAAGGGTGGGAGGCTGGAGAGAAGTAGAGGCCAGAAAAATTGGAGGCCGAAAAGGAGTGGGAGGCCCAAAAAGGATGGGAGGCTGGAGAGAAGTAGAGGCCAGAAAAAATTGGAGGCCGAAAAAGAGTGGGAGGCCAAAAAGGAGTGGGAGACCGGTGAATAGTAGAGGCCAGAAAATATTAGCAGCCAAATAGGGGTGGGAGGCCAAAAAGGGGTGGGAGGCTAGAGAAATAGAGGCCAGGAAAAATTGGAGGCCGAAAAGGGGTGGGAGGCCCAAAAAGGGTGGGAGGCTGGAGAGAAGTATAAGCCAGAAAAAATTGGAGGCCGAAAATGGGTGGGAGGCCCAAAAAGGGTGGGAGGCTGGAGAGAAGTAGAGGCCAGAAAAAATTGGAGGCCGAAAAAGAGTGGGAGGCCGAAAAGGAGGGGGAGACTGGTCAGTAGTAGAGGCCAGAAAAAATCAGAAGTTGAAAAGGGGTGGGAGGGCAAAAAGGGGTGGGAGGCCGATAAATGGTGGGAGGCTGGAGAGAAGTAGAGACTAGAAAAAATTGGAGGCCGAAAATGGGTGGGAGGCCCAAAGAGGGTGGGAGGCTGGAGAGAAGTAGAGGCCAGAAAAAATTGGATTCCGAAAAAGAGTGGGAGGCCAAAAAGGAGTGGGAGACCAGTGAACAGTACAGGCCAGAAAAAATCAGAAGTTGAAAAGGGGTGGGAGGGCAAAAAGGGGTGGGAGGCTGATAAATGGTGGGAGGCTGGAGAGAAGTAGAGACTAGAAAAAATTGGAGGCCGAAAATGGGTGGGAGGCCCAAAGAGGGTGGGAGGCTGGAGAGAAATAGAGGCCAGAAAAAATTGGATTCCGAAAAAGAGTGGGAGGCCAAAAAGGAGTGGGAGACCAGTGAACAGTACAGGCCAGAAAAAATCAGAAGTTGAAAAGGGGTGGGAGGCCGAAAAGGAGTGGTAGACCGGTGAATAGTAGAGGCCAGAAAAAATTAACATGCGAAAAGGGGTGGGAGGCCGAAAAGGGGTGGGAGGGCCAAAAAGGGTGGGAGGCTGGAGAGAAGTAGAGGCCAGAAAAAATTGGCGGCCGAAAAGGAGTGGGAGGCCGAAAAGGAGTGGTAGACCGGTGAATAGTAGAGGCCAGAAAAAATTAGCAGCCGAAAAGGGGTGGGAGGCCAAAAAGGGGTGGGAGGCCCAAAAAGGGTGGGAGGCTGGAGAGAAGTAGAGGCCAGGAAAAATTGGAGGCCGAAAAAGAGTGGGAGAACAAAAAGGATGGGAGAGCAGTGAACAGTAGAGGCCAGAAAAAATTAACATGCGAAAAGGGGTGGGAGGCCGAAAAGGGGTGGGAGGGCCAAAAAGGGTGGGAGGCTGGAGAGAAGTAGAGGCCAGGAAAAATTGGAGGCCAAAAAGGGGTGGGAGGCCCAAAAAGGGTGGGAGGCTGGAGAGAAGTAGAGGCCAGAAAAAATTGGAGGCCGAAAAAGAGTGGGAGTCCGCAAAGTAGTGGGAGACCGGTGAATAGTAGAGGCCAGAAAAAATTAAAATGCGAAAAGGGGTGGGAGGCCGAAAAGGGGTGGGAGGCCCAAAAAGGTTGGGAGGCTGGAGAGAAGTAGAGGCCAGAAAAATTGGAGGTCGAAAAGGAGTGGGAGGCCCAAAAAGGGTGGGAGGCTGGAGAGAAGTAGAGGCCAGAAAAAATTGGAGGCCGAAAAAGAGTGGGAGGCCAAAAAGGAGTGGGAGACCGGTGAATAGTAGAGGTCAGAAAAAATTAGCAGCCGAAAAGGGAAGGGAGGCCGAAAAGGGGTGGGAGGCCCAAAAAGGGTGGGAGGCTGGAGAGAAGTAGAGGCCAGAAAAAATTGGATTCCGAAAAGGAGTGGGAGGCCAAAAAGGAGTGGGAGACCGGTGAATAGTAGAGGCCAGAAAATATTAGCAGCCAAATAGGGGTGGGAGGCCAAAAAGGGGTGGGAGGCTAGAGAAATAGAGGCCAGGAAAAATTGGAGGCCGAAAAGGAGTGGGAGGCCAAAAAGGAGTGGTAGACCGGTGAATAGTAGATGCCAGAAAAAAATCAGAAGTTGAAAAGGAGTGGGAGGCCGAAAAGGGGTGGGAGGCCCAAAAAGGGTGGGAGGCTGGAGAGAAGTAGAGGCCAGAAGAAATTGGAGGCCGAAAAAGAGTGGGAGTCCGCAAAGTAGTGGGAGACCGGTGAATAGTAGAGGCCAGAAAAAATTAACATGCGAAAAGGGGTGGGAGGCCGAAAAGGAGTGGGAGGCCCAAAAAGGGTGGGAGGCTGGAGAGAAGTAGAGGCCAGAAAAATTGGAGGTCGAAAAGGAGTGGGAGGCCCAAAAAGGGTGGGAGGCTGGAGAGAAGTAGAGGCAGACAAAATTGGAGGCCGAAAAAGAGTGGGAGGCCAAAAAGGAGTGGGAGACCGGTGAATAGTAGAGGTCAGAAAAAATTAGCAGCCGAAAAGGGAAGGGAGGCCGAAAAGGGGTGGGAGGCCCAAAAAGGGTGGGAGGCTGGAGAGAAGTAGAGGCCAGAAAAAATTGGATTCCGAAAAGGAGTGGGAGGCCAAAAAGGAGTGGGAGACCGGTGAATAGTAGAGGCCAGAAAATATTAGCAGCCAAATAGGGGTGGGAGGCCAAAAAGGGGTGGGAGGCTGGAGAGAAATAGAGGCCAGGACAATATGGAGGCCGAAAAAGAGTGGGAGGCCAAAAAGGAGTGGGAGACCGGTGAGTAGTAGAGGACAGAAAAAATCAGAAGTCGAAAAGGAGTGGGAGGGCAAAAAGGGGTGGGAGGCGGAGAAATGGTGGGAGGCTGGAGAGAAGTAGAGGCCAGAAAAAATTGGAGGCCGAAAATGGGTGGGAGGCCCAAAAAGGGTGGGAGGCTGGAGAGAAGTAGAGGCCAGAAAAAATTGGAGGCCGAAAAAGAGTGGGAGGCCGAAAAGGAGTGGGAGACCGTTGAATAGTAGAGGCCAGAAAAAATTAACATGCGAAAAGGGGTGGGAGGCCGAAAAGGAGTGGGAGGCCCAAAAAGGGTGGGAGGCTGGAGAGAAGTAGAGGCCAGGAAAATTGGAGGCCGAAAAAGGAGTGGGAGGCCCAAAAAGGGTGGGAGGCTGGAGAGAAGTAGAGGCCAGAAAAAATTGGAGGCCGAAAAAGAGTGGGAGGCCAAAAAGGAGTGGGAGACCGTTGAATAGTAGAGGCCAGAAAAAATTAACGTGCGAAAAGGGGTGGGAGTCCGAAAAGGAGTGGGAGACCAGTGAACAGTAGAGGCCAGAAAAAATCAGAATTTGAAAAGGGTTGGGAGGGTAAAAAGGGGTGGGAGGCCCAAAAAGGGTGGGAGGCTGGAGAGAAGTAGAAGCCAGAAAAAATTGGAGGCCGAAAAAGAGTGGGAGGCCAAAAAGGAGTGGGAGACTGGTCAGTAGTAGAGGCCAGAAAAAATCAGAAGTTGAAAAGGGGTGGGAGGGCAAAAAGGGGTGGGAGGCCGATAAATGGTGGGAGGCTGGAGAGAAGTAGAGACTAGAAAAAATTGGAGGCTGAAAATGGGTGGGAGGCCCAAAGAGGGTGGGAGGCTGGAGAGAAGTAGAGGCCAGAAAAAATTGGATTCCGAAAAAGAGTGGGAGGCCAAAAAGGAGTGGGAGACCAGTGAACAGTACAGGCCAGAAAAAATCAGAAGTTGAAAAGGGGTGGGAGGCCGAAAAGGAGTGGTAGACCGGTGAATAGTAGAGGCCAGAAAAAATTAACATGCGAAAAGGGGTGGGAGGCCGAAAAGGGGTGGGAGGGCCAAAAAGGGTGGGAGGCTGGAGAGAAGTAGAGGCCAGAAAAAATTGGCGGCCGAAAAGGAGTGGGAGGCCGAAAAGGAGTGGTAGACCGGTGAATAGTAGAGGCCAGAAAAAATTAGCAGCCGAAAAGGGGTGGGAGGCCAAAAAGGGGTGGGAGGCCCAAAAAGGGTGGGAGGCTGGAGAGAAGTAGAGGCCAGGAAAAATTGGAGGCCAAAAAGGGGTGGGAGGCCCAAAAAGGGTGGGAGGCTGGAGAGAAGTAGAGGCCAGAAAAAATTGGAGGCCGAAAAAGAGTGGGAGTCCGCAAAGTAGTGGGAGACCGGTGAATAGTAGAGGCCAGAAAAAATTAAAATGCGAAAAGGGGTGGGAGGCCGAAAAGGGGTGGGAGGCCCAAAAAGGGTGGGAGGCTGGAGAGAAGTAGAGGCCAGAAAAATTGGAGGCCGAAAAGGAGTGGGAGGCCCAAAAAGGGTGGGAGGCTGGAGAGAAGTAGAGGCCAGAAAAAATTGGAGGCCGAAAAAGAGTGGGAGGCCAAAAAGGAGTGGGAGACCGGTGAATAGTAGAGGTCAGAAAAAATTAGCAGCCGAAAAGGGAAGGGAGGCCGAAAAGGGGTGGGAGGCCCAAAAAGGGTGGGAGGCTGGAGAGAAGTAGAGGCCAGAAAAAATTGGATTCCGAAAAGGAGTGGGAGGCCAAAAAGGAGTGGGAGACCGGTGAATAGTAGAGGCCAGAAAATATTAGCAGCCAAATAGGGGTGGGAGGCCAAAAAGGGGTGGGAGGCTAGAGAAATAGAGGCCAGGAAAAATTGGAGGCCAAAAAGGGGTGGGAGGCCAAAAAGGGTGGGAGGCTGGAGAGAAGTATAAGCCAGAAAAAATTGGAGGCCGAAAATGGGTGGGAGGCCCAAAAAGGGTGGGAGGCTGGAGAGAAGTAGAGGCCAGAAAAAATTGGAGGCCGAAAAAGAGTGGGAGGCCGAAAAGGAGTGGGAGACCGGTGAGTAGTAGAGGCCAGAAAAAATTAACATGCGAAAAGGGGTGGGAGGCCGAAAAGGAGTGGGAGGCCCAAAAAGGGTGGGAGGCTGGAGAGAAGTAGAGGCCAGGAAAATTGGAGGCCGAAAAGGAGTGGGAGGCCCAAAAAGGGTGGGAGGCTGGAGAGAAGTAGAGGCCAGAAAAAATTGGAGGCCGAAAAAGAGTGGGAGGCCAAAAAGGAGTGGGAGACCGTTGAATAGTAGAGGCCAGAAAAAATTAACGTGCGAAAAGGGGTGGGAGTCCGAAAAGGAGTGGGAGACCAGTGAACAGTAGAGGCCAGAAAAAATCAGAAGTTGAAAAGGGGTGGGAGGCCGAAAAGGAGTGGGAGGCCCAAAAAGGGTGGGAGGCTGGAGAGAAGTAGAGGCCAGGAAAATTGGAGGCCGAAAAAGAGTGGGAGGCCAAAAAGGAGTGGGAGACCTGTGAATAGTAGAGGTCAGAAAAAATTAGCAGCCGAAAAGGGAAGGGAGGCCGAAAAGGGGTGGGAGGCCCAAAAAGGGTGGGAGGCTGGAGAGAAGTAGAGGCCAGAAAAAATTGGATTCCGAAAAGGAGTGGGAGGCCAAAAAGGAGTGGGAGACCGGTGAATAGTAGAGGCCAGAAAATATTAGCAGCCAAATAGGGGTGGGAGGCCAAAAAGGGGTGGGAGGCTGGAGAGAAATAGAGGACAGGACAATATGGAGGCCGAAAAAGAGTGGGAGGCCAAAAAGGAGTGGGAGACCGGTGAATAGTAGAGGCCAGAAAATATTAGCAGCCAAATAGGGGTGGGAGGCCAAAAAGGGGTGGGAGGCTAGAGAAATAGAGGCCAGGAAAAATTGGAGGCCGAAAAGGAGTGGGAGGCCAAAAAGGAGTGGTAGACCGGTGAATAGTAGATGCCAGAAAAAAATCAGAAGTTGAAAAGGAGTGGGAGGCCGAAAAGGGGTGGGAGGCCCAAAAAGGGTGGGAGGCTGGAGAGAAGTAGAGGCCAGAAGAAATTGGAGGCCGAAAAAGAGTGGGAGTCCGCAAAGTAGTGGGAGACCGGTGAATAGTAGAGGCCAGAAAAAATTAACATGCGAAAAGGGGTGGGAGGCCGAAAAGGAGTGGGAGGCCCAAAAAGGGTGGGAGGCTGGAGAGAAGTAGAGGCCAGAAAAATTGGAGGTCGAAAAGGAGTGGGAGGCCCAAAAAGGGTGGGAGGCTGGAGAGAAGTAGAGGCAGACAAAATTGGAGGCCGAAAAAGAGTGGGAGGCCAAAAAGGAGTGGGAGACCGGTGAATAGTAGAGGTCAGAAAAAATTAGCAGCCGAAAAGGGAAGGGAGGCCGAAAAGGGGTGGGAGGCCCAAAAAGGGTGGGAGGCTGGAGAGAAGTAGAGGCCAGAAAAAATTGGATTCCGAAAAGGAGTGGGAGGCCAAAAAGGAGTGGGAGACCGGTGAATAGTAGAGGCCAGAAAATATTAGCAGCCAAATAGGGGTGGGAGGCCGAAAAGGAGTGGGAGGCCCAAAAAGGGTGGGAGGCTGGAGAGAAGTAGAGGCCAGAAAAATTGGAGGTCGAAAAGGAGTGGGAGGCCCAAAAAGGGTGGGAGGCTGGAGAGAAGTAGAGGCAGAAAAAATTGGAGGCCGAAAAAGAGTGGGAGGCCAAAAAGGAGTGGGAGACCGGTGAATAGTA
The DNA here is from genome assembly GCF_047716275.1 of Strix uralensis. Lineage (NCBI taxonomy): Eukaryota > Metazoa > Chordata > Aves > Strigiformes > Strigidae > Strix > Strix uralensis. Next base: position 43,259,411 of record NC_133978.1, read on the forward strand.
GAGGTCAGAAAAAATTAGCAGCCGAAAAGGGAAGGGAGGCCGAAAAGGGGTGGGAGGCCCAAAAAGGGTGGGAGGCTGGAGAGAAATAGAGGCCAGGACAATATGGAGGCCGAAAAAGAGTGGGAGGCCAAAAAGGAGTGGGAGACCGGTGAGTAGTAGAGGACAGAAAAAATCAGAAGTCGAAAAGGAGTGGGAGGGCAAAAAGGGGTGGGAGGCGGAGAAATGGTGGGAGGCTGGAGAGAAGTAGAGGCCAGAAAAAATTGGAGGCCGAAAATGGGTGGGAGGCCCAAAAAGGGTGGGAGGCTGGAGAGAAGTAGAGGCCAGAAAAAATTGGAGGCCGAAAAAGAGTGGGAGGGCAAAAAGGAGTGGGAGACCGGTGAATAGTAGAGGCCAGAAAAAATTAACATGCGAAAAGGGGTGGGAGGCCGAAAAGGAGTGGGAGGCCCAAAAAGGGTGGGAGGCTGGAGAGAAGTAGAGGCCAGGAAAATTGGAGGCCGAAAAGGAGTGGGAGGCCCAAAAAGGGTGGGAGGCTGGAGAGAAGTAGAGGCCAGAAAAAATTGGAGGCCGAAAAAGAGTGGGAGGCCGAAAAGGAGTGGGAGACCGGTGAATAGTAGAGGCCAGAAAAAATTAACATGCGAAAAGGGGTGGGAGGCCGAAAAGGAGTGGGAGGCCCAAAAAGGGTGGGAGGCTGGAGAGAAGTAGAGGCCAGGAAAATTGGAGGCCGAAAAAGGAGTGGGAGGCCCAAAAAGGGTGGGAGGCTGGAGAGAAGTAGAGGCCAGAAAAAATTGGAGGCCGAAAAAGAGTGGGAGGCCAAAAAGGAGTGGGAGACCGTTGAATAGTAGAGGCCAGAAAAAATTAACGTGCGAAAAGGGGTGGGAGTCCGAAAAGGAGTGGGAGACCAGTGAACAGTAGAGGCCAGAAAAAATCAGAATTTGAAAAGGGTTGGGAGGGTAAAAAGGGGTGGGAGGCCCAAAAAGGGTGGGAGGCTGGAGAGAAGTAGAAGCCAGAAAAAATTGGAGGCCGAAAAAGAGTGGGAGGCCAAAAAGGAGTGGGAGACTGGTCAGTAGTAGAGGCCAGAAAAAATCAGAAGTTGAAAAGGGGTGGGAGGGCAAAAAGGGGTGGGAGGCCGATAAATGGTGGGAGGCTGGAGAGAAGTAGAGACTAGAAAAAATTGGAGGCTGAAAATGGGTGGGAGGCCCAAAGAGGGTGGGAGGCTGGAGAGAAGTAGAGGCCAGAAAAAATTGGATTCCGAAAAAGAGTGGGAGGCCAAAAAGGAGTGGGAGACCAGTGAACAGTACAGGCCAGAAAAAATCAGAAGTTGAAAAGGGGTGGGAGGCCGAAAAGGAGTGGTAGACCGGTGAATAGTAGAGGCCAGAAAAAATTAACATGCGAAAAGGGGTGGGAGGCCGAAAAGGGGTGGGAGGGCCAAAAAGGGTGGGAGGCTGGAGAGAAGTAGAGGCCAGAAAAAATTGGCGGCCGAAAAGGAGTGGGAGGCCGAAAAGGAGTGGTAGACCGGTGAATAGTAGAGGCCAGAAAAAATTAGCAGCCGAAAAGGGGTGGGAGGCCAAAAAGGGGTGGGAGGCCCAAAAAGGGTGGGAGGCTGGAGAGAAGTAGAGGCCAGGAAAAATTGGAGGCCAAAAAGGGGTGGGAGGCCCAAAAAGGGTGGGAGGCTGGAGAGAAGTAGAGGCCAGAAAAAATTGGAGGCCGAAAAAGAGTGGGAGTCCGCAAAGTAGTGGGAGACCGGTGAATAGTAGAGGCCAGAAAAAATTAAAATGCGAAAAGGGGTGGGAGGCCGAAAAGGGGTGGGAGGCCCAAAAAGGGTGGGAGGCTGGAGAGAAGTAGAGGCCAGAAAAATTGGAGGCCGAAAAGGAGTGGGAGGCCCAAAAAGGGTGGGAGGCTGGAGAGAAGTAGAGGCCAGAAAAAATTGGAGGCCGAAAAAGAGTGGGAGGCCAAAAAGGAGTGGGAGACCGGTGAATAGTAGAGGTCAGAAAAAATTAGCAGCCGAAAAGGGAAGGGAGGCCGAAAAGGGGTGGGAGGCCCAAAAAGGGTGGGAGGCTGGAGAGAAGTAGAGGCCAGAAAAAATTGGATTCCGAAAAGGAGTGGGAGGCCAAAAAGGAGTGGGAGACCGGTGAATAGTAGAGGCCAGAAAATATTAGCAGCCAAATAGGGGTGGGAGGCCAAAAAGGGGTGGGAGGCTAGAGAAATAGAGGCCAGGAAAAATTGGAGGCCAAAAAGGGGTGGGAGGCCAAAAAGGGTGGGAGGCTGGAGAGAAGTATAAGCCAGAAAAAATTGGAGGCCGAAAATGGGTGGGAGGCCCAAAAAGGGTGGGAGGCTGGAGAGAAGTAGAGGCCAGAAAAAATTGGAGGCCGAAAAAGAGTGGGAGGCCGAAAAGGAGTGGGAGACCGGTGAGTAGTAGAGGCCAGAAAAAATTAACATGCGAAAAGGGGTGGGAGGCCGAAAAGGAGTGGGAGGCCCAAAAAGGGTGGGAGGCTGGAGAGAAGTAGAGGCCAGGAAAATTGGAGGCCGAAAAGCAGTGGGAGGCCCAAAAAGGGTGGGAGGCTGGAGAGAAGTAGAGGCCAGAAAAAATTGGAGGCCGAAAAAGAGTGGGAGGCCAAAAAGGAGTGGGAGACCGTTGAATAGTAGAGGCCAGAAAAAATTAACGTGCGAAAAGGGGTGGGAGTCCGAAAAGGAGTGGGAGACCAGTGAACAGTAGAGGCCAGAAAAAATCAGAAGTTGAAAAGGGGTGGGAGGCCAAAAAGGAGTGGGAGGCCCAAAAAGGGTGGGAGGCTGGAGAGAAGTAGAAGCCAGAAAAAATTGGAGGCCGAAAAAGAGTGGGAGGCCAAAAAGGAGTGGGAGACCAGTGAACAGTACAGGCCAGAAAAAATCAGAAGTTGAAAAGGGGTGGGAGGGCAAAAAGGGGTGGGAGGCTGATAAATGGTGGGAGGCTGGAGAGAAGTAGAGACTAGAAAAAATTGGAGGCCGAAAATGGGTGGGAGGCCCAAAGAGGGTGGGAGGCTGGAGAGAAGTAGAGGCCAGAAAAATTGGAGGCCGAAAAGGAGTGGGAGGCCCAAAAAGGGTGGGAGGCTGGAGAGAAGTAGAGGCCAGAAAAAATTGGATTCCGAAAAGGAGTGGGAGGCCAAAAAGGAGTGGGAGACCGGTGAATAGTAGAGGTCAGAAAAAATTAGCAGCCGAAAAGGGAAGGGAGGCCGAAAAGGGGTGGGAGGCCCAAAAAGGGTGGGAGGCTGGAGAGAAATAGAGGCCAGGACAATATGGAGGCCGAAAAAGAGTGGGAGGCCAAAAAGGAGTGGGAGACCGGTGAGTAGTAGAGGACAGAAAAAATCAGAAGTCGAAAAGGAGTGGGAGGGCAAAAAGGGGTGGGAGGCGGAGAAATGGTGGGAGGCTGGAGAGAAGTAGAGGCCAGAAAAAATTGGAGGCCGAAAATGGGTGGGAGGCCCAAAAAGGGTGGGAGGCTGGAGAGAAGTAGAGGCCAGAAAAAATTGGAGGCCGAAAAAGAGTGGGAGGGCAAAAAGGAGTGGGAGACCGGTGAATAGTAGAGGCCAGAAAAAATTAACATGCGAAAAGGGGTGGGAGGCCGAAAAGGAGTGGGAGGCCCAAAAAGGGTGGGAGGCTGGAGAGAAGTAGAGGCCAGGAAAATTGGAGGCCGAAAAGGAGTGGGAGGCCCAAAAAGGGTGGGAGGCTGGAGAGAAGTAGAGGCCAGAAAAAATTGGAGGCCGAAAAAGAGTGGGAGGCCGAAAAGGAGTGGGAGACCGGTGAATAGTAGAGGCCAGAAAAAATTAACATGCGAAAAGGGGTGGGAGGCCGAAAAGGAGTGGGAGGCCCAAAAAGGGTGGGAGGCTGGAGAGAAGTAGAGGCCAGGAAAATTGGAGGCCGAAAAAGGAGTGGGAGGCCCAAAAAGGGTGGGAGGCTGGAGAGAAGTAGAGGCCAGAAAAAATTGGAGGCCGAAAAAGAGTGGGAGGCCAAAAAGGAGTGGGAGACCGTTGAATAGTAGAGGCCAGAAAAAATTAACGTGCGAAAAGGGGTGGGAGTCCGAAAAGGAGTGGGAGACCAGTGAACAGTAGAGGCCAGAAAAAATCAGAATTTGAAAAGGGTTGGGAGGGTAAAAAGGGGTGGGAGGCCCAAAAAGGGTGGGAGGCTGGAGAGAAGTAGAAGCCAGAAAAAATTGGAGGCCGAAAAAGAGTGGGAGGCCAAAAAGGAGTGGGAGACTGGTCAGTAGTAGAGGCCAGAAAAAATCAGAAGTTGAAAAGGGGTGGGAGGGCAAAAAGGGGTGGGAGGCCGATAAATGGTGGGAGGCTGGAGAGAAGTAGAGACTAGAAAAAATTGGAGGCTGAAAATGGGTGGGAGGCCCAAAGAGGGTGGGAGGCTGGAGAGAAGTAGAGGCCAGAAAAAATTGGATTCCGAAAAAGAGTGGGAGGCCAAAAAGGAGTGGGAGACCAGTGAACAGTACAGGCCAGAAAAAATCAGAAGTTGAAAAGGGGTGGGAGGCCGAAAAGGAGTGGTAGACCGGTGAATAGTAGAGGCCAGAAAAAATTAACATGCGAAAAGGGGTGGGAGGCCGAAAAGGGGTGGGAGGGCCAAAAAGGGTGGGAGGCTGGAGAGAAGTAGAGGCCAGAAAAAATTGGCGGCCGAAAAGGAGTGGGAGGCCGAAAAGGAGTGGTAGACCGGTGAATAGTAGAGGCCAGAAAAAATTAGCAGCCGAAAAGGGGTGGGAGGCCAAAAAGGGGTGGGAGGCCCAAAAAGGGTGGGAGGCTGGAGAGAAGTAGAGGCCAGGAAAAATTGGAGGCCAAAAAGGGGTGGGAGGCCCAAAAAGGGTGGGAGGCTGGAGAGAAGTAGAGGCCAGAAAAAATTGGAGGCCGAAAAAGAGTGGGAGTCCGCAAAGTAGTGGGAGACCGGTGAATAGTAGAGGCCAGAAAAAATTAAAATGCGAAAAGGGGTGGGAGGCCGAAAAGGGGTGGGAGGCCCAAAAAGGGTGGGAGGCTGGAGAGAAGTAGAGGCCAGAAAAATTGGAGGCCGAAAAGGAGTGGGAGGCCCAAAAAGGGTGGGAGGCTGGAGAGAAGTAGAGGCCAGAAAAAATTGGAGGCCGAAAAAGAGTGGGAGGCCAAAAAGGAGTGGGAGACCGGTGAATAGTAGAGGTCAGAAAAAATTAGCAGCCGAAAAGGGAAGGGAGGCCGAAAAGGGGTGGGAGGCCCAAAAAGGGTGGGAGGCTGGAGAGAAGTAGAGGCCAGAAAAAATTGGATTCCGAAAAGGAGTGGGAGGCCAAAAAGGAGTGGGAGACCGGTGAATAGTAGAGGCCAGAAAATATTAGCAGCCAAATAGGGGTGGGAGGCCAAAAAGGGGTGGGAGGCTAGAGAAATAGAGGCCAGGAAAAATTGGAGGCCAAAAAGGGGTGGGAGGCCAAAAAGGGTGGGAGGCTGGAGAGAAGTATAAGCCAGAAAAAATTGGAGGCCGAAAATGGGTGGGAGGCCCAAAAAGGGTGGGAGGCTGGAGAGAAGTAGAGGCCAGAAAAAATTGGAGGCCGAAAAAGAGTGGGAGGCCGAAAAGGAGTGGGAGACCGGTGAGTAGTAGAGGCCAGAAAAAATTAACATGCGAAAAGGGGTGGGAGGCCGAAAAGGAGTGGGAGGCCCAAAAAGGGTGGGAGGCTGGAGAGAAGTAGAGGCCAGGAAAATTGGAGGCCGAAAAGCAGTGGGAGGCCCAAAAAGGGTGGGAGGCTGGAGAGAAGTAGAGGCCAGAAAAAATTGGAGGCCGAAAAAGAGTGGGAGGCCAAAAAGGAGTGGGAGACCGTTGAATAGTAGAGGCCAGAAAAAATTAACGTGCGAAAAGGGGTGGGAGTCCGAAAAGGAGTGGGAGACCAGTGAACAGTAGAGGCCAGAAAAAATCAGAAGTTGAAAAGGGGTGGGAGGCCAAAAAGGAGTGGGAGGCCCAAAAAGGGTGGGAGGCTGGAGAGAAGTAGAAGCCAGAAAAAATTGGAGGCCGAAAAAGAGTGGGAGGCCAAAAAGGAGTGGGAGACCAGTGAACAGTACAGGCCAGAAAAAATCAGAAGTTGAAAAGGGGTGGGAGGGCAAAAAGGGGTGGGAGGCTGATAAATGGTGGGAGGCTGGAGAGAAGTAGAGACTAGAAAAAATTGGAGGCCGAAAATGGGTGGGAGGCCCAAAGAGGGTGGGAGGCTGGAGAGAAGTAGAGGCCAGAAAAATTGGAGGCCGAAAAGGAGTGGGAGGCCCAAAAAGGGTGGGAGGCTGGAGAGAAGTAGAGGCCAGAAAAAATTGGAGGCCGAAAAAGAGTGGGAGGCCAAAAAGGAGTGGGAGACCGGTGAATAGTAGAGGTCAGAAAAAATTAGCAGCCGAAAAGGGAAGGGAGGCCGAAAAGGGGTGGGAGGCCCAAAAAGGGTGGGAGGCTGGAGAGAAGTAGAGGCCAGAAAAAATTGGATTCCGAAAAGGAGTGGGAGGCCAAAAAGGAGTGGGAGACCGGTGAATAGTAGAGGCCAGAAAATATTAGCAGCCAAATAGGGGTGGGAGGCCAAAAAGGGGTGGGAGGCTAGAGAAATAGAGGCCAGGAAAAATTGGAGGCCAAAAAGGGGTGGGAGGCCAAAAAGGGTGGGAGGCTGGAGAGAAGTATAAGCCAGAAAAAATTGGAGGCCGAAAATGGGTGGGAGGCCCAAAAAGGGTGGGAGGCTGGAGAGAAGTAGAGGCCAGAAAAAATTGGAGGCCGAAAAAGAGTGGGAGGCCGAAAAGGAGTGGGAGACCGGTGAGTAGTAGAGGCCAGAAAAAATTAACATGCGAAAAGGGGTGGGAGGCCGAAAAGGAGTGGGAGGCCCAAAAAGGGTGGGAGGCTGGAGAGAAGTAGAGGCCAGGAAAATTGGAGGCCGAAAAGGAGTGGGAGGCCCAAAAAGGGTGGGAGGCTGGAGAGAAGTAGAGGCCAGAAAAAATTGGAGGCCGAAAAAGAGTGGGAGGCCAAAAAGGAGTGGGAGACCGTTGAATAGTAGAGGCCAGAAAAAATTAACGTGCGAAAAGGGGTGGGAGTCCGAAAAGGAGTGGGAGACCAGTGAACAGTAGAGGCCAGAAAAAATCAGAAGTTGAAAAGGGGTGGGAGGCCGAAAAGGAGTGGGAGGCCCAAAAAGGGTGGGAGGCTGGAGAGAAGTAAAGGCCAGAAAAAATTGGATTCCGAAAAGGAGTGGGAGGCCAAAAAGGAGTGGGAGACCGGTGAATAGTAGAGGCCAGAAAATATTAGCAGCCAAATAGGGGTGGGAGGCCAAAAAGGGGTGGGAGGCTGGAGAGAAATAGAGGACAGGACAATATGGAGGCCGAAAAAGAGTGGGAGGCCAAAAAGGAGTGGGAGACCGGTGAATAGTAGAGGCCAGAAAATATTAGCAGCCAAATAGGGGTGGGAGGCCAAAAAGGGGTGGGAGGCTAGAGAAATAGAGGCCAGGAAAAATTGGAGGCCGAAAAGGAGTGGGAGGCCAAAAAGGAGTGGTAGACCGGTGAATAGTAGATGCCAGAAAAAAATTAGAAGTTGAAAAGGAGTGGGAGGCCGAAAAGGGGTGGGAGGCCCAAAAAGGGTGGGAGGCTGGAGAGAAGTAGAGGCCAGAAGAAATTGGAGGCCGAAAAAGAGTGGGAGTCCGCAAAGTAGTGGGAGACCGGTGAATAGTAGAGGCCAGAAAAAATTAACATGCGAAAAGGGGTGGGAGGCCGAAAAGGAGTGGGAGGCCCAAAAAGGGTGGGAGGCTGGAGAGAAGTAGAGGCCAGAAAAATTGGAGGTCGAAAAGGAGTGGGAGGCCCAAAAAGGGTGGGAGGCTGGAGAGAAGTAGAGGCAGACAAAATTGGAGGCCGAAAAAGAGTGGGAGGCCAAAAAGGAGTGGGAGACCGGTGAATAGTAGAGGTCAGAAAAAATTAGCAGCCGAAAAGGGAAGGGAGGCCGAAAAGGGGTGGGAGGCCCAAAAAGGGTGGGAGGCTGGAGAGAAGTAGAGGCCAGAAAAAATTGGATTCCGAAAAGGAGTGGGAGGCCAAAAAGGAGTGGGAGACCGGTGAATAGTAGAGGCCAGAAAATATTAGCAGCCAAATAGGGGTGGGAGGCCGAAAAGGAGTGGGAGGCCCAAAAAGGGTGGGAGGCTGGAGAGAAGTAGAGGCCAGAAAAATTGGAGGTCGAAAAGGAGTGGGAGGCCCAAAAAGGGTGGGAGGCTGGAGAGAAGTAGAGGCAGAAAAAATTGGAGGCCGAAAAAGAGTGGGAGGCCAAAAAGGAGTGGGAGACCGGTGAATAGTAGAGGTCAGAAAAAATTAGCAGCCGAAAAGGGAAGGGAGGCCGAAAAGGGGTGGGAGGCCCAAAAAGGGTGGGAGGCTGGAGAGAAGTAGAGGCCAGGAAAATTGGAGGCCGAAAAAGGAGTGGGAGGCCCAAAAAGGGTGGGAGGCTGGAGAGAAGTAGAGGCCAGAAAAAATTGGAGGCCGAAAAAGAGTGGGAGGCCAAAAAGGAGTGGGAGACCGTTGAATAGTAGAGGCCAGAAAAAATTAACGTGCGAAAAGGGGTGGGAGTCCGAAAAGGAGTGGGAGACCAGTGAACAGTAGAGGCCAGAAAAAATCAGAATTTGAAAAGGGTTGGGAGGGTAAAAAGGGGTGGGAGGCCCAAAAAGGGTGGGAGGCTGGAGAGAAGTAGAAGCCAGAAAAAATTGGAGGCCGAAAAAGAGTGGGAGGCCAAAAAGGAGTGGGAGACTGGTCAGTAGTAGAGGCCAGAAAAAATCAGAAGTTGAAAAGGGGTGGGAGGGCAAAAAGGGGTGGGAGGCCGATAAATGGTGGGAGGCTGGAGAGAAGTAGAGACTAGAAAAAATTGGAGGCTGAAAATGGGTGGGAGGCCCAAAGAGGGTGGGAGGCTGGAGAGAAGTAGAGGCCAGAAAAAATTGGATTCCGAAAAAGAGTGGGAGGCCAAAAAGGAGTGGGAGACCAGTGAACAGTACAGGCCAGAAAAAATCAGAAGTTGAAAAGGGGTGGGAGGCCGAAAAGGAGTGGTAGACCGGTGAATAGTAGAGGCCAGAAAAAATTAACATGCGAAAAGGGGTGGGAGGCCGAAAAGGGGTGGGAGGGCCAAAAAGGGTGGGAGGCTGGAGAGAAGTAGAGGCCAGAAAAAATTGGCGGCCGAAAAGGAGTGGGAGGCCGAAAAGGAGTGGTAGACCGGTGAATAGTAGAGGCCAGAAAAAATTAGCAGCCGAAAAGGGGTGGGAGGCCAAAAAGGGGTGGGAGGCCCAAAAAGGGTGGGAGGCTGGAGAGAAGTAGAGGCCAGGAAAAATTGGAGGCCAAAAAGGGGTGGGAGGCCCAAAAAGGGTGGGAGGCTGGAGAGAAGTAGAGGCCAGAAAAAATTGGAGGCCGAAAAAGAGTGGGAGTCCGCAAAGTAGTGGGAGACCGGTGAATAGTAGAGGCCAGAAAAAATTAAAATGCGAAAAGGGGTGGGAGGCCGAAAAGGGGTGGGAGGCCCAAAAAGGGTGGGAGGCTGGAGAGAAGTAGAGGCCAGAAAAATTGGAGGCCGAAAAGGAGTGGGAGGCCCAAAAAGGGTGGGAGGCTGGAGAGAAGTAGAGGCCAGAAAAAATTGGAGGCCGAAAAAGAGTGGGAGGCCAAAAAGGAGTGGGAGACCGGTGAATAGTAGAGGTCAGAAAAAATTAGCAGCCGAAAAGGGAAGGGAGGCCGAAAAGGGGTGGGAGGCCCAAAAAGGGTGGGAGGCTGGAGAGAAGTAGAGGCCAGAAAAAATTGGATTCCGAAAAGGAGTGGGAGGCCAAAAAGGAGTGGGAGACCGGTGAATAGTAGAGGCCAGAAAATATTAGCAGCCAAATAGGGGTGGGAGGCCAAAAAGGGGTGGGAGGCTAGAGAAATAGAGGCCAGGAAAAATTGGAGGCCAAAAAGGGGTGGGAGGCCAAAAAGGGTGGGAGGCTGGAGAGAAGTATAAGCCAGAAAAAATTGGAGGCCGAAAATGGGTGGGAGGCCCAAAAAGGGTGGGAGGCTGGAGAGAAGTAGAGGCCAGAAAAAATTGGAGGCCGAAAAAGAGTGGGAGGCCGAAAAGGAGTGGGAGACCGGTGAGTAGTAGAGGCCAGAAAAAATTAACATGCGAAAAGGGGTGGGAGGCCGAAAAGGAGTGGGAGGCCCAAAAAGGGTGGGAGGCTGGAGAGAAGTAGAGGCCAGGAAAATTGGAGGCCGAAAAGCAGTGGGAGGCCCAAAAAGGGTGGGAGGCTGGAGAGAAGTAGAGGCCAGAAAAAATTGGAGGCCGAAAAAGAGTGGGAGGCCAAAAAGGAGTGGGAGACCGTTGAATAGTAGAGGCCAGAAAAAATTAACGTGCGAAAAGGGGTGGGAGTCCGAAAAGGAGTGGGAGACCAGTGAACAGTAGAGGCCAGAAAAAATCAGAAGTTGAAAAGGGGTGGGAGGCCAAAAAGGAGTGGGAGGCCCAAAAAGGGTGGGAGGCTGGAGAGAAGTAGAAGCCAGAAAAAATTGGAGGCCGAAAAAGAGTGGGAGGCCAAAAAGGAGTGGGAGACCAGTGAACAGTACAGGCCAGAAAAAATCAGAAGTTGAAAAGGGGTGGGAGGGCAAAAAGGGGTGGGAGGCTGATAAATGGTGGGAGGCTGGAGAGAAGTAGAGACTAGAAAAAATTGGAGGCCGAAAATGGGTGGGAGGCCCAAAGAGGGTGGGAGGCTGGAGAGAAATAGAGGCCAGAAAAAATTGGATTCCGAAAAAGAGTGGGAGGCCAAAAAGGAGTGGGAGACCGGTGAATAGTAGAGGCCAGAAAAAATTAACATGCGAAAAGGGGTGGGAGGCCGAAAAGGGGTGGGAGGGCCAAAAAGGGTGGGAGGCTGGAGAGAAGTAGAGGCCAGAAAAAATTGGCGGCCGAAAAGGAGTGGGAGGCCGAAAAGGAGTGGTAGACCGGTGAATAGTAGAGGCCAGAAAAAATTAGCAGCCGAAAAGGGGTGGGAGGCCAAAAAGGGGTGGGAGGCCCAAAAAGGGTGGGAGGCTGGAGAGAAGTAGAGGCCAGGAAAAATTGGAGGCCGAAAAAGAGTGGGAGAACAAAAAGGATGGGAGAGCAGTGAACAGTAGAGGCCAGAAAAAATTAACATGCGAAAAGGGGTGGGAGGCCGAAAAGGGGTGGGAGGGCCAAAAAGGGTGGGAGGCTGGAGAGAAGTAGAGGCCAGGAAAAATTGGAGGCCAAAAAAGAGTGGGAGTCCGCAAAGTAGTGGGAGACCGGTGAATAGTAGAGGCCAGAAAAAATTAAAATGCGAAAAGGGGTGGGAGGCCGAAAAGGGGTGGGAGGCCCAAAAAGGGTGGGAGGCTGGAGAGAAGTAGAGGCCAGAAAAATTGGAGGCCGAAAAGGAGTGGGAGGCCCAAAAAGGGTGGGAGGCTGGAGAGAAGTAGAGGCCAGAAAAAATTGGATTCCGAAAAGGAGTGGGAGGCCAAAAAGGAGTGGGAGACCGGTGAATAGTAGAGGCCAGAAAATATTAGCAGCCAAATAGGGGTGGGAGGCCAAAAAGGGGTGGGAGGCTGGAGAGAAATAGAGGCCAGGACAATATGGAGGCCGAAAAAGAGTGGGAGGCCAAAAAGGAGTGGGAGACCGGTGAGTAGTAGAGGACAGAAAAAATCAGAAGTCGAAAAGGAGTGGGAGGGCAAAAAGGGGTGGGAGGCGGAGAAATGGTGGGAGGCTGGAGAGAAGTAGAGGCCAGAAAAAATTGGAGGCCGAAAATGGGTGGGAGGCCCAAAAAGGGTGGGAGGCTGGAGAGAAGTAGAGGCCAGAAAAAATTGGAGGCCGAAAAAGAGTGTGAGGGCAAAAAGGAGTGGGAGACCGGTGAATAGTAGAGGCCAGAAAAAATTAACATGCGAAAAGGGGTGGGAGGCCGAAAAGGAGTGGGAGGCCCAAAAAGGGTGGGAGGCTGGAGAGAAGTAGAGGCCAGGAAAATTGGAGGCCGAAAAGGAGTGGGAGGCCCAAAAAGGGTGGGAGGCTGGAGAGAAGTAGAGGCCAGAAAAAATTGGAGGCCGAAAAAGAGTGGGAGGCCGAAAAGGAGTGGGAGACCGGTGAATAGTAGAGGCCAGAAAAAATTAACATGCGAAAAGGGGTGGGAGGCCGAAAAGGAGTGGGAGGCCCAAAAAGGGTGGGAGGCTGGAGAGAAGTAGAGGCCAGAAAAAATTGGAGGCCGAAAAAGAGTGGGAGGCCAAAAAGGAGTGGGAGACCGTTGAATAGTAGAGGCCAGAAAAAATTAACGTGCGAAAAGGGGTGGGAGTCCGAAAAGGAGTGGGAGACCAGTGAACAGTAGAGGCCAGAAAAAATCAGAATTTGAAAAGGGTTGGGAGGGTAAAAAGGGGTGGGAGGCCCAAAAAGGGTGGGAGGCTGGAGAGAAGTAGAAGCCAGAAAAAATTGGAGGCCGAAAAAGAGTGGGAGGCCAAAAAGGAGTGGGAGACTGGTCAGTAGTAGAGGCCAGAAAAAATCAGAAGTTGAAAAGGGGTGGGAGGGCAAAAAGGGGTGGGAGGCCGATAAATGGTGGGAGGCTGGAGAGAAGTAGAGACTAGAAAAAATTGGAGGCTGAAAATGGGTGGGAGGCCCAAAGAGGGTGGGAGGCTGGAGAGAAGTAGAGGCCAGAAAAAATTGGATTCCGAAAAAGAGTGGGAGGCCAAAAAGGAGTGGGAGACCAGTGAACAGTACAGGCCAGAAAAAATCAGAAGTTGAAAAGGGGTGGGAGGCCGAAAAGGAGTGGTAGACCGGTGAATAGTAGAGGCCAGAAAAAATTAACATGCGAAAAGGGGTGGGAGGCCGAAAAGGGGTGGGAGGGCCAAAAAGGGTGGGAGGCTGGAGAGAAGTAGAGGCCAGAAAAAATTGGCGGCCGAAAAGGAGTGGGAGGCCGAAAAGGAGTGGTAGACCGGTGAATAGTAGAGGCCAGAAAAAATTAGCAGCCGAAAAGGGGTGGGAGGCCAAAAAGGGGTGGGAGGCCCAAAAAGGGTGGGAGGCTGGAGAGAAGTAGAGGCCAGGAAAAATTGGAGGCCAAAAAGGGGTGGGAGGCCCAAAAAGGGTGGGAGGCTGGAGAGAAGTAGAGGCCAGAAAAAATTGGAGGCCGAAAAAGAGTGGGAGTCCGCAAAGTAGTGGGAGACCGGTGAATAGTAGAGGCCAGAAAAAATTAAAATGCGAAAAGGGGTGGGAGGCCGAAAAGGGGTGGGAGGCCCAAAAAGGGTGGGAGGCTGGAGAGAAGTAGAGGCCAGAAAAATTGGAGGCCGAAAAGGAGTGGGAGGCCCAAAAAGGGTGGGAGGCTGGAGAGAAGTAGAGGCCAGAAAAAATTGGAGGCCGAAAAAGAGTGGGAGGCCAAAAAGGAGTGGGAGACCGGTGAATAGTAGAGGTCAGAAAAAATTAGCAGCCGAAAAGGGGTGGGAGGCCGGTAAGGGGTGGGAGGCCCAAAAAGGGTGGGAGTCTGGAGAGAAGTAGAGGCCAGAAAAAATTGGATTCCGAAAAGGAGTGGGAGGCCAAAAAGGAGTGGGAGACCGGTGAATAGTAGAGGCCAGAAAATATTAGCAGCCAAATAGGGGTGGGAGGCCGAAAAGGAGTGGGAGGCCCAAAAAGGGTGGGAGGCTGGAGAGAAGTAGAGGCCAGAAAAATTGGAGGTCGAAAAGGAGTGGGAGGCCCAAAAAGGGTGGGAGGCTGGAGAGAAGTAGAGGCAGAAAAAATTGGAGGCCGAAAAAGAGTGGGAGGCCAAAAAGGAGTGGGAGACCGGTGAATAGTAGAGGTCAGAAAAAATTAGCAGCCGAAAAGGGAAGGGAGGCCGAAAAGGGGTGGGAGGCCCAAAAAGGGTGGGAGGCTGGAGAGAAATAGAGGCCAGGACAATATGGAGGCCGAAAAAGAGTGGGAGGCCAAAAAGGAGTGGGAGACCGGTGAGTAGTAGAGGACAGAAAAAATCAGAAGTCGAAAAGGAGTGGGAGGGCAAAAAGGGGTGGGAGGCGGAGAAATGGTGGGAGGCTGGAGAGAAGTAGAGGCCAGAAAAAATTGGAGGCCGAAAATGGGTGGGAGGCCCAAAAAGGGTGGGAGGCTGGAGAGAAGTAGAGGCCAGAAAAAATTGGAGGCCGAAAAAGAGTGGGAGGGCAAAAAGGAGTGGGAGACCGGTGAATAGTAGAGGCCAGAAAAAATTAACATGCGAAAAGGGGTGGGAGGCCGAAAAGGAGTGGGAGGCCCAAAAAGGGTGGGAGGCTGGAGAGAAGTAGAGGCCAGGAAAATTGGAGGCCGAAAAGGAGTGGGAGGCCCAAAAAGGGTGGGAGGCTGGAGAGAAGTAGAGGCCAGAAAAAATTGGAGGCCGAAAAAGAGTGGGAGGCCGAAAAGGAGTGGGAGACCGGTGAATAGTAGAGGCCAGAAAAAATTAACGTGCGAAAAGGGGTGGGAGTCCGAAAAGGAGTGGGAGACCAGTGAACAGTAGAGGCCAGAAAAAATCAGAATTTGAAAAGGGTTGGGAGGGTAAAAAGGGGTGGGAGGCCCAAAAAGGGTGGGAGGCTGGAGAGAAGTAGAAGCCAGAAAAAATTGGAGGCCGAAAAAGAGTGGGAGGCCAAAAAGGAGTGGGAGACTGGTCAGTAGTAGAGGCCAGAAAAAATCAGAAGTTGAAAAGGGGTGGGAGGGCAAAAAGGGGTGGGAGGCCGATAAATGGTGGGAGGCTGGAGAGAAGTAGAGACTAGAAAAAATTGGAGGCTGAAAATGGGTGGGAGGCCCAAAGAGGGTGGGAGGCTGGAGAGAAGTAGAGGCCAGAAAAAATTGGATTCCGAAAAAGAGTGGGAGGCCAAAAAGGAGTGGGAGACCAGTGAACAGTACAGGCCAGAAAAAATCAGAAGTTGAAAAGGGGTGGGAGGCCGAAAAGGAGTGGTAGACCGGTGAATAGTAGAGGCCAGAAAAAATTAACATGCGAAAAGGGGTGGGAGGCCGAAAAGGGGTGGGAGGGCCAAAAAGGGTGGGAGGCTGGAGAGAAGTAGAGGCCAGAAAAAATTGGCGGCCGAAAAGGAGTGGGAGGCCGAAAAGGAGTGGTAGACCGGTGAATAGTAGAGGCCAGAAAAAATTAGCAGCCGAAAAGGGGTGGGAGGCCAAAAAGGGGTGGGAGGCCCAAAAAGGGTGGGAGGCTGGAGAGAAGTAGAGGCCAGGAAAAATTGGAGGCCAAAAAGGGGTGGGAGGCCCAAAAAGGGTGGGAGGCTGGAGAGAAGTAGAGGCCAGAAAAAATTGGAGGCCGAAAAAGAGTGGGAGTCCGCAAAGTAGTGGGAGACCGGTGAATAGTAGAGGCCAGAAAAAATTAAAATGCGAAAAGGGGTGGGAGGCCGAAAAGGGGTGGGAGGCCCAAAAAGGGTGGGAGGCTGGAGAGAAGTAGAGGCCAGAAAAATTGGAGGCCGAAAAGGAGTGGGAGGCCCAAAAAGGGTGGGAGGCTGGAGAGAAGTAGAGGCCAGAAAAAATTGGAGGCCGAAAAAGAGTGGGAGGCCAAAAAGGAGTGGGAGACCGGTGAATAGTAGAGGTCAGAAAAAATTAGCAGCCGAAAAGGGAAGGGAGGCCGAAAAGGGGTGGGAGGCCCAAAAAGGGTGGGAGGCTGGAGAGAAGTAGAGGCCAGAAAAAATTGGATTCCGAAAAGGAGTGGGAGGCCAAAAAGGAGTGGGAGACCGGTGAATAGTAGAGGCCAGAAAATATTAGCAGCCAAATAGGGGTGGGAGGCCAAAAAGGGGTGGGAGGCTAGAGAAATAGAGGCCAGGAAAAATTGGAGGCCAAAAAGGGGTGGGAGGCCAAAAAGGGTGGGAGGCTGGAGAGAAGTATAAGCCAGAAAAAATTGGAGGCCGAAAATGGGTGGGAGGCCCAAAAAGGGTGGGAGGCTGGAGAGAAGTAGAGGCCAGAAAAAATTGGAGGCCGAAAAAGAGTGGGAGGCCGAAAAGGAGTGGGAGACCGGTGAGTAGTAGAGGCCAGAAAAAATTAACATGCGAAAAGGGGTGGGAGGCCGAAAAGGAGTGGGAGGCCCAAAAAGGGTGGGAGGCTGGAGAGAAGTAGAGGCCAGGAAAATTGGAGGCCGAAAAGCAGTGGGAGGCCCAAAAAGGGTGGGAGGCTGGAGAGAAGTAGAGGCCAGAAAAAATTGGAGGCCGAAAAAGAGTGGGAGGCCAAAAAGGAGTGGGAGACCGTTGAATAGTAGAGGCCAGAAAAAATTAACGTGCGAAAAGGGGTGGGAGTCCGAAAAGGAGTGGGAGACCAGTGAACAGTAGAGGCCAGAAAAAATCAGAAGTTGAAAAGGGGTGGGAGGCCAAAAAGGAGTGGGAGGCCCAAAAAGGGTGGGAGGCTGGAGAGAAGTAGAAGCCAGAAAAAATTGGAGGCCGAAAAAGAGTGGGAGGCCAAAAAGGAGTGGGAGACCAGTGAACAGTACAGGCCAGAAAAAATCAGAAGTTGAAAAGGGGTGGGAGGGCAAAAAGGGGTGGGAGGCTGATAAATGGTGGGAGGCTGGAGAGAAGTAGAGACTAGAAAAAATTGGAGGCCGAAAATGGGTGGGAGGCCCAAAGAGGGTGGGAGGCTGGAGAGAAATAGAGGCCAGAAAAAATTGGATTCCGAAAAAGAGTGGGAGGCCAAAAAGGAGTGGGAGACCGGTGAATAGTAGAGGCCAGAAAAAATTAACATGCGAAAAGGGGTGGGAGGCCGAAAAGGGGTGGGAGGGCCAAAAAGGGTGGGAGGCTGGAGAGAAGTAGAGGCCAGAAAAAATTGGCGGCCGAAAAGGAGTGGGAGGCCGAAAAGGAGTGGTAGACCGGTGAATAGTAGAGGCCAGAAAAAATTAGCAGCCGAAAAGGGGTGGGAGGCCAAAAAGGGGTGGGAGGCCCAAAAAGGGTGGGAGGCTGGAGAGAAGTAGAGGCCAGGAAAAATTGGAGGCCGAAAAAGAGTGGGAGAACAAAAAGGATGGGAGAGCAGTGAACAGTAGAGGCCAGAAAAAATTAACATGCGAAAAGGGGTGGGAGGCCGAAAAGGGGTGGGAGGGCCAAAAAGGGTGGGAGGCTGGAGAGAAGTAGAGGCCAGGAAAAATTGGAGGCCAAAAAAGAGTGGGAGTCCGCAAAGTAGTGGGAGACCGGTGAATAGTAGAGGCCAGAAAAAATTAAAATGCGAAAAGGGGTGGGAGGCCGAAAAGGGGTGGGAGGCCCAAAAAGGGTGGGAGGCTGGAGAGAAGTAGAGGCCAGAAAAATTGGAGGCCGAAAAGGAGTGGGAGGCCCAAAAAGGGTGGGAGGCTGGAGAGAAGTAGAGGCCAGAAAAAATTGGATTCCGAAAAGGAGTGGGAGGCCAAAAAGGAGTGGGAGACCGGTGAATAGTAGAGGCCAGAAAATATTAGCAGCCAAATAGGGGTGGGAGGCCAAAAAGGGGTGGGAGGCTGGAGAGAAATAGAGGCCAGGACAATATGGAGGCCGAAAAAGAGTGGGAGGCCAAAAAGGAGTGGGAGACCGGTGAGTAGTAGAGGACAGAAAAAATCAGAAGTCGAAAAGGAGTGGGAGGGCAAAAAGGGGTGGGAGGCGGAGAAATGGTGGGAGGCTGGAGAGAAGTAGAGGCCAGAAAAAATTGGAGGCCGAAAATGGGTGGGAGGCCCAAAAAGGGTGGGAGGCTGGAGAGAAGTAGAGGCCAGAAAAAATTGGAGGCCGAAAAAGAGTGGGAGGGCAAAAAGGAGTGGGAGACCGGTGAATAGTAGAGGCCAGAAAAAATTAACATGCGAAAAGGGGTGGGAGGCCGAAAAGGAGTGGGAGGCCCAAAAAGGGTGGGAGGCTGGAGAGAAGTAGAGGCCAGGAAAATTGGAGGCCGAAAAGGAGTGGGAGGCCCAAAAAGGGTGGGAGGCTGGAGAGAAGTAGAGGCCAGAAAAAATTGGAGGCCGAAAAAGAGTGGGAGGCCGAAAAGGAGTGGGAGACCGGTGAATAGTAGAGGCCAGAAAAAATTAACATGCGAAAAGGGGTGGGAGGCCGAAAAGGAGTGGGAGGCCCAAAAAGGGTGGGAGGCTGGAGAGAAGTAGAGGCCAGGAAAATTGGAGGCCGAAAAAGGAGTGGGAGGCCCAAAAAGGGTGGGAGGCTGGAGAGAAGTAGAGGCCAGAAAAAATTGGAGGCCGAAAAAGAGTGGGAGGCCAAAAAGGAGTGGGAGACCGTTGAATAGTAGAGGCCAGAAAAAATTAACGTGCGAAAAGGGGTGGGAGTCCGAAAAGGAGTGGGAGACCAGTGAACAGTAGAGGCCAGAAAAAATCAGAATTTGAAAAGGGTTGGGAGGGTAAAAAGGGGTGGGAGGCCCAAAAAGGGTGGGAGGCTGGAGAGAAGTAGAAGCCAGAAAAAATTGGAGGCCGAAAAAGAGTGGGAGGCCAAAAAGGAGTGGGAGACTGGTCAGTAGTAGAGGCCAGAAAAAATCAGAAGTTGAAAAGGGGTGGGAGGGCAAAAAGGGGTGGGAGGCCGATAAATGGTGGGAGGCTGGAGAGAAGTAGAGACTAGAAAAAATTGGAGGCTGAAAATGGGTGGGAGGCCCAAAGAGGGTGGGAGGCTGGAGAGAAGTAGAGGCCAGAAAAAATTGGATTCCGAAAAAGAGTGGGAGGCCAAAAAGGAGTGGGAGACCAGTGAACAGTACAGGCCAGAAAAAATCAGAAGTTGAAAAGGGGTGGGAGGCCGAAAAGGAGTGGTAGACCGGTGAATAGTAGAGGCCAGAAAAAATTAACATGCGAAAAGGGGTGGGAGGCCGAAAAGGGGTGGGAGGGCCAAAAAGGGTGGGAGGCTGGAGAGAAGTAGAGGCCAGAAAAAATTGGCGGCCGAAAAGGAGTGGGAGGCCGAAAAGGAGTGGTAGACCGGTGAATAGTAGAGGCCAGAAAAAATTAGCAGCCGAAAAGGGGTGGGAGGCCAAAAAGGGGTGGGAGGCCCAAAAAGGGTGGGAGGCTGGAGAGAAGTAGAGGCCAGGAAAAATTGGAGGCCAAAAAGGGGTGGGAGGCCCAAAAAGGGTGGGAGGCTGGAGAGAAGTAGAGGCCAGAAAAAATTGGAGGCCGAAAAAGAGTGGGAGTCCGCAAAGTAGTGGGAGACCGGTGAATAGTAGAGGCCAGAAAAAATTAAAATGCGAAAAGGGGTGGGAGGCCGAAAAGGGGTGGGAGGCCCAAAAAGGGTGGGAGGCTGGAGAGAAGTAGAGGCCAGAAAAATTGGAGGCCGAAAAGGAGTGGGAGGCCCAAAAAGGGTGGGAGGCTGGAGAGAAGTAGAGGCCAGAAAAAATTGGAGGCCGAAAAAGAGTGGGAGGCCAAAAAGGAGTGGGAGACCGGTGAATAGTAGAGGTCAGAAAAAATTAGCAGCCGAAAAGGGAAGGGAGGCCGAAAAGGGGTGGGAGGCCCAAAAAGGGTGGGAGGCTGGAGAGAAGTAGAGGCCAGAAAAAATTGGATTCCGAAAAGGAGTGGGAGGCCAAAAAGGAGTGGGAGACCGGTGAATAGTAGAGGCCAGAAAATATTAGCAGCCAAATAAAGGGTGGGAGGCCAAAAAGGGGTGGGAGGCTAGAGAAATAGAGGCCAGGAAAAATTGGAGGCCAAAAAGGGGTGGGAGGCCCAAAAAGGGTGGGAGGCTGGAGAGAAGTATAAGCCAGAAAAAATTGGAGGCCGAAAATGGGTGGGAGGCCCAAAAAGGGTGGGAGGCTGGAGAGAAGTAGAGGCCAGAAAAAATTGGAGGCCGAAAAAGAGTGGGAGGCCGAAAAGGAGTGGGAGACCGGTGAATAGTAGAGGCCAGAAAAAATTAACATGCGAAAAGGGGTGGGAGGCCGAAAAGGAGTGGGAGGCCCAAAAAGGGTGGGAGGCTGGAGAGAAGTAGAGGCCAGGAAAATTGGAGGCCGAAAAGGAGTGGGAGGCCCAAAAAGGGTGGGAGGCTGGAGAGAAGTAGAGGCCAGAAAAAATTGGAGGCCGAAAAAGAGTGGGAGGCCAAAAAGGAGTGGGAGACCGTTGAATAGTAGAGGCCAGAAAAAATTAACGTGCGAAAAGGGGTGGGAGTCCGAAAAGGAGTGGGAGACCAGTGAACAGTAGAGGCCAGAAAAAATCAGAAGTTGAAAAGGGGTGGGAGGCCAAAAAGGAGTGGGAGGCCCAAAAAGGGTGGGAGGCTGGAGAGAAGTAGAAGCCAGAAAAAATTGGAGGCCGAAAAAGAGTGGGAGGCCAAAAAGGAGTGGGAGACCAGTGAACAGTACAGGCCAGAAAAAATCAGAAGTTGAAAAGGGGTGGGAGGGCAAAAAGGGGTGGGAGGTTGATAAATGGTGGGAGGCTGGAGAGAAGTAGAGACTAGAAAAAATTGGAGGCCGAAAATGGGTGGGAGGCCCAAAGAGGGTGGGAGGCTGGAGAGAAATAGAGGCCAGAAAAAATTGGATTCCGAAAAAGAGTGGGAGGCCAAAAAGGAGTGGGAGACCGGTGAATAGTAGAGGCCAGAAAAAATTAACATGCGAAAAGGGGTGGGAGGCCGAAAAGGGGTGGGAGGGCCAAAAAGGGTGGGAGGCTGGAGAGAAGTAGAGGCCAGAAAAAATTGGCGGCCGAAAAGGAGTGGGAGGCCGAAAAGGAGTGGTAGACCGGTGAATAGTAGAGGCCAGAAAAAATTAGCAGCCGAAAAGGGGTGGGAGGCCAAAAAGGGGTGGGAGGCCCAAAAAGGGTGGGAGGCTGGAGAGAAGTAGAGGCCAGGAAAAATTGGAGGCCGAAAAAGAGTGGGAGAACAAAAAGGATGGGAGAGCAGTGAACAGTAGAGGCCAGAAAAAATTAACATGCGAAAAGGGGTGGGAGGCCGAAAAGGGGTGGGAGGGCCAAAAAGGGTGGGAGGCTGGAGAGAAGTAGAGGCCAGGAAAAATTGGAGGCCAAAAAGGGGTGGGAGGCCCAAAAAGGGTGGGAGGCTGGAGAGAAGTAGAGGCCAGAAAAAATTGGAGGCCGAAAAAGAGTGGGAGTCCGCAAAGTAGTGGGAGACCGGTGAATAGTAGAGGCCAGAAAAAATTAAAATGCGAAAAGGGGTGGGAGGCCGAAAAGGGGTGGGAGGCCCAAAAAGGGTGGGAGGCTGGAGAGAAGTAGAGGCCAGAAAAAATTGGAGGCCGAAAAAGAGTGGGAGGCCAAAAAGGAGTGGGAGACCGGTGAATAGTAGAGGTCAGAAAAAATTAGCAGCCGAAAAGGGAAGGGAGGCCGAAAAGGGGTGGGAGGCCCAAAAAGGGTGGGAGGCTGGAGAGAAGTAGAGGCCAGAAAAAATTGGATTCCGAAAAGGAGTGGGAGGCCAAAAAGGAGTGGGAGACCGGTGAATAGTAGAGGCCAGAAAATATTAGCAGCCAAATAGGGGTGGGAGGCCAAAAAGGGGTGGGAGGCTAGAGAAATAGAGGCCAGGAAAAATTGGAGGCCGAAAAGGAGTGGGAGGCCAAAAAGGAGTGGTAGACCGGTGAATAGTAGATGCCAGAAAAAAATCAGAAGTTGAAAAGGAGTGGGAGGCCGAAAAGGGGTGGGAGGCCCAAAAAGGGTGGGAGGCTGGAGAGAAGTATAAGCCAGAAAAAATTGGAGGCCGAAAAGGAGTGGGAGGCGAAAAAGGAGTTTGAGACCGGTGAATAGTAGAGGCCAGAAAAAATTAGCAGCCGAAAAGGGGTGGGGGACCAAAAAAGGGTGGGAGGCTGGAGAGGAGTAGAGGTCAGAAATAACTGGACGCCCAAAAGGGATGGGAGGACAAAAAGGGGTGGGAGGCCCAAAAAGGGTGGGAGGCTGGAGAGAAGTAGAGGCCAGAAAAAATTGGAGGCCAAAAAAGAGTGGCAGGCCAAAAAGGAGTGGGAGACCAGTGAACAGTACAGGCCAGAAAAAATCAGAAGTTGAAAAGGGGTGTGAGGGTAAAAATGGGTGGGAGGTCATAAAAGCTTGGGAGGCTGGAGAGAAGTATAAGCCAGAAAAAATTGGAGGCCGAAAAGGAGTGGGAGGCCAAAAAGGAGTGGGAGACCAGTGAACAGTACAGGCCAGAAAAAATCAGAAGTTGAAAAGGGGTGGGAGGCCAAAAAGGAGTGGGAGACCGGTGAATAGTAGAGGCCAGAAAAAATTAACATGCGAAAAGGGGTGGGAGGCCGAAAAGGGGTGGGAGGCCCAAAAAGGGTGGGAGGCTGGAGAGAAGTAGAGACCAGAAAAAATTGGCGGCCGAAAAGGGGTGGGGGGCCCAAAAAGGGTGGGAGGCTGGAGAGAAGTAGAGGCCAGAAAAAATTGGAGGCCGAAAAAGAGTGGGAGTCCGCAAAGTAGTGGGAGACCGGTGAATAGTAGAGGCCAGAAAAAATTAAAATGCGAAAAGGGGTGGGAGGCCGAAAAGGAGTGGGAGGCCCAAAAAGGGTGGGAGGCTGGAGAGAAGTAGAGGCCAGAAAAATTGGAGGTCGAAAAGGAGTGGGAGGCCCAAAAAGGGTGGGAGGCTGGAGAGAAGTAGAGGCCAGAAAAAAATGGAGGCCGAAAAAGAGTGGGAGGCCAAAAAGGAGTGGGAGACCGGTGAATAGTAGAGGTCAGAAAAAATTAGCAGCCGAAAAGGGAAGGGAGGCCGAAAAGGGGTGGGAGGCCCAAAAAGGGTGGGAGGCTGGAGAGAAGTAGAGGCCAGAAAAAATTGGATTCCGAAAAGGAGTGGGAGGCCAAAAAGGAGTGGGAGACCGGTGAATAGTAGAGGCCAGAAAATATTAGCAGCCAAATAGGGGTGGGAGGCCAAAAAGGGGTGGGAGGCTGGAGAGAAATAGAGGCCAGGACAATATGGAGGCCGAAAAAGAGTGGGAGGCCAAAAAGGAGTGGGAGACCGGTGAGTAGTAGAGGACAGAAAAAATCAGAAGTCGAAAAGGAGTGGGAGGGCAAAAAGGGGTGGGAGGCGGAGAAATGGTGGGAGGCTGGAGAGAAGTAGAGGCCAGAAAAAATTGGAGGCCGAAAATGGGTGGGAGGCCCAAAAAGGGTGGGAGGCTGGAGAGAAGTAGAGGCCAGAAAAAATTGGATTCCGAAAAAGAGTGGGAGGCCGAAAAGGAGTGGGAGACCGGTGAATAGTAGAGGCCAGAAAAAATTAACATGTGAAAAGGGGTGGGAGGCCCAAAAAGGGTGGGAGGCTGGAGAGAAGTAGAGGCCAGGAAAATTGGAGGCCGAAAAGGAGTGGGAGGCCCAAAAAGGGTGGGAGGCTGGATAGAAGTAGAGGCCAGAAAAAATTGGAGGCCGAAAAAGAGTGGGAGGCCAAAAAGGAGTGGGAGACCGTTGAATAGTAGAGGCCAGAAAAAATTAACGTGCGAAAAGGGGTGGGAGTCCGAAAAGGAGTGGGAGACCAGTGAACAGTAGAGGCCAGAAAAAATCAGAAGTTGAAAAGGGGTGGGAGGCCAAAAAGGAGTGGGAGGCCCAAAAAGGGTGGGAGGCTGGAGAGAAGTAGAAGCCAGAAAAAATTGGAGGCCGAAAAAGAGTGGGAGGCCAAAAAGGAGTGGGAGACTGGTCAGTAGTAGAGGCCAGAAAAAATCAGAAGTTGAAAAGGGGTGGGAGGGCAAAAAGGGGTGGGAGGCCGATAAATGGTGGGAGGCTGGAGAGAAGTAGAGACTAGAAAAAATTGGAGGCCGAAAATGGGTGGGAGGCCCAAAGAGGGTGGGAGGCTGGAGAGAAATAGAGGCCAGAAAAAATTGGATTCCGAAAAAGAGTGGGAGGCCAAAAAGGAGTGGGAGACCAGTGAACAGTACAGGCCAGAAAAAATCAGAAGTTGAAAAGGGGTGGGAGGCCGAAAAGGAGTGGTAGACCGGTGAATAGTAGAGGCCAGAAAAAATTAACATGCGAAAAGGGGTGGGAGGCCGAAAAGGGGTGGGAGGGCCAAAAAGGGTGGGAGGCTGGAGAGAAGTAGAGGCCAGAAAAAATTGGCGGCCGAAAAGGAGTGGGAGGCCGAAAAGGAGTGGTAGACCGGTGAATAGTAGAGGCCAGAAAAAATTAGCAGCCGAAAAGGGGTGGGAGGCCAAAAAGGGGTGGGAGGCCCAAAAAGGGTGGGAGGCTGGAGAGAAGTAGAGGCCAGGAAAAATTGGAGGCCAAAAAGGGGTGGGAGGCCCAAAAAGGGTGGGAGGCTGGAGAGAAGTAGAGGCCAGAAAAAATTGGAGGCCGAAAAAGAGTGGGAGTCCGCAAAGTAGTGGGAGACCGGTGAATAGTAGAGGCCAGAAAAAATTAGCAGCCGAAAAGGGAAGGGAGGCCGAAAAGGGGTGGGAGGCCCAAAAAGGGTGGGAGGCTGGAGAGAAGTAGAGGCCAGAAAAAATTGGATTCCGAAAAGGAGTGGGAGGCCAAAAAGGAGTGGGAGACCGGTGAATAGTAGAGGCCAGAAATTATTAGCAGCCAAATAGGGGTGGGAGGCCAAAAAGGGGTGGGAGGCTAGAGAAATAGAGGCCAGGAAAAATTGGAGGCCGAAAAGGAGTGGGAGGCCAAAAAGGAGTGGTAGACCGGTGAATAGTAGATGCCAGGAAAAAATCAGAAGTTGAAAAGGAGTGGGAGGCCGAAAAGGGGTGGGAGGCCCAAAAAGGGTGGGAGGCTGGAGAGAAGTATAAGCCAGAAAAAATTGGAGGCCGAAAAGGAGTGGGAGGCGAAAAAGGAGTTTGAGACCGGTGAATAGTAGAGGCCAGAAAAAATTAGCAGCCGAAAAGGGGTGGGGGACCAAAAAAGGGTGGGAGGCTGGAGAGGAGTAGAGGTCAGAAATAACTGGACGCCCAAAAGGGATGGGAGGACAAAAAGGGGTGGGAGGCCCAAAAAGGGTGGGAGGCTGGAGAGAAGTAGAGGCCAGAAAAAATTGGAGGTCGAAAAGGAGTGGGAGGCCAAAAAGGAGTGGGAGAGCAGTGAACAGTAGAGGCCAGAAAAAATCAGAAGTTGAAAAGGGGTGGGAGGCCAAAAAGGAGTGGTAGACCGGTGAATAGTAGAGGCCAGAAAAAATTAACATGCGAAAAGGGGTGGGAGGCCGAAAAGGGGTGGGAGGCCCAGAAAGGGTGGGAGGCTGGAGAGAAGTAGAGACCAGAAAAAATTGGCGGCCGAAAAGGGGTGGGGGGCCCAAAAAGGGTGGGAGGCTGGAGAGAAGTAGAGGCCAGGAAAAATTGGAGGCCGAAAAGTTGTGGGAGGCCAAAAAATGGTGGGAGGCTGGAGAGAAGTAGACCCAGAAAAAATTGGAGGCCGAAAATGGGTGGGAGGCCAAAAAAGGGTGGGAGGCTGGAGAGAAGTAGACCCAGAAAAAATTGGAGGCCGAAAAAGAGTGGGAGGCCAAAAAGGAGTGGGAGACCGTTGAATAGTAGAGGCCAGAAAAAATTAGCAGCCGAAAAGGGGTGGGAGGCCAAAAAGGGGTGGGAGGCCCAAAAAGGGTGGGAGGCTGGAGAGAAGTAGAGGCCAGGAAAAATTGGATTCCGAAAAGGAGCGGGAGGCCAAAAAGGAGTGGGAGACCGGTGAATAGTAGAGGCCAGAAAATATTAGCAGCCAAATAGGGGTGGGAGGCCAAAAAGGGGTGGGAGGCTAGAGAAATAGAGGCCAGGAAAAATTGGAGGCCGAAAAGGAGTGGGAGGCCAAAAAGGAGTGGTAGACCGGTGAATAGTAGATGCCAGAAAAAAATCAGAAGTTGAAAAGGAGTGGGAGGCCCAAAAGGGGTGGGAGGCCCAAAAAGGGTGGGAGGCTGGAGAGAAGTATAAGCCAGAAAAAAATGGAGGCCGAAAAGGAGTGGGAGGCGAAAAAGGAGTTTGAGACCGGTGAATAGTAGAGGCCAGAAAAAATTAGCAGCCGAAAAGGGGTGGGGGACCAAAAAAGGGTGGGAGGCTGGAGAGGAGTAGAGGTCAGAAATAACTGGACGCCAAAAAGGGATGGGAGGACAAAAAGGGGTGGGAGGCCCAAAAAGGGTGGGAGGCTGGAGAGAAGTATAAGCCAGAAAAAATTGGAGGCCGAAAAGGAGTGGGAGGCCAAAAAGGAGTGGGAGAGCAGTGAACAGTAGAGGCCAGAAAAAATCAGAAGTTGAAAAGGGGTGGGAGGCCAAAAAGGAGTGGTAGACCGGTGAATAGTAGAGGCCAGAAAAAATTAACATGCGAAAAGGGGTGGGAGGCCGAAAAGGGGTGGGAGGCCCAGAAAGGGTGGGAGGCTGGAGAGAAGTAGAGACCAGAAAAAATTGGCGGCCGAAAAGGGGTGGGGGGCCCAAAAAGGGTGGGAGGCTGGAGAGAAGTAGAGGCCAGGAAAAATTGGAGGCCGAAAAGTTGTGGGAGGCCAAAAAATGGTGGGAGGCTGGAGAGAAGTAGACCCAGAAAAAATTGGAGGCCGAAAATGGGTGGGAGGCCAAAAAAGGGTGGGAGGCTGGAGAGAAGTAGACCCAGAAAAAATTGGAGGCCGAAAAAGAGTGGGAGGCCGAAAAGGAGTGGGAGACCGTTGAATAGTAGAGGCCAGAAAAAATTAGCAGCCGAAAAGGGGTGGGAGGCCAAAAAGGGGTGGGAGGCCCAAAAAGGGTGGGAGGCTGGAGAGAAGTAGAGGCCAGGAAAAATTGGAGGCCAAAAAGGGGTGGGAGGCCCAAAAAGGGTGGGAGGCTGGAGAGAAGTAGAGGCCAGAAAAAATTGGATTCCGAAAAGAGTGGGAGTCCGCAAAGTAGTGGGAGACCGGTGAATAGTAGAGGCCAGAAAAAATTAACATGCGAAAAGGGGTGGGAGGCCGAAAAGGAGTGGGAGGCCCAAAAAGGGTGGGAGGCTGGAGAGAAGTAGAGGCCAGAAAAATTGGAGGTCGAAATGGAGTGGGAGGCCCAAAAAGGGTGGGAGGCTGGAGAGAAGTAGAGGCCAGAAAAAATTGGAGGCCGAAAAAGAGTGGGAGGCCAAAAAGGAGTGGGAGACCGGTGAATAGTAGAGGTCAGAAAAAATTAGCAGCCGAAAAGGGAAGGGAGGCCGAAAAGGGGTGGGAGGCCCAAAAAGGGTGGGAGGCTGGAGAGAAGTAGAGGCCAGAAAAATTGGATTCCGAAAAGGAGTGGGAGGCCAAAAAGGAGTGGGAGACCGGTGAATAGTAGAGGCCAGAAAATATTAGCAGCCAAATAGGGGTGGGAGGCCAAAAAGGGGTGGGAGGCTAGAGAAATAGAGGCCAGGAAAAATCGGAGGCCGAAAAGGAGTGGGAGGCCAAAAAGGAGTGGGAGACCGGTGAATAGTAGATGCCAGAAAAAATTAACATGCGAAAAGTGGTGGGAGGCGGGTAAGGGGTGGGAGGGCCAAAAAGGGTGGGAGGCTGGAGAGAAGTAGAAGCCAGGAAAAATTGGAGGCTGAAAAAGAGTGGGAGGCCAAAAAGGGTGGGAGGATGGATAGGAGTAGAGGCCAGGAAAAATTGGAGGCCAAAAAAGAGTGGGAGGCCAAAAAGGAGTGGGAGACCAGTGAACAGTAGAGGCCAGAAAAAATCAGAAGTTGAAAAGGGGTGGGAGGCCAAAAAGGGGTGGTAGACCGGTGAATAGTAGAGGCCAGAAAATATTGGCAGCCGAAAAGGGGTGGGAGGCCAAAAAGGGGTGGGAGGCTGGAGAGAACTAGAAGCCAGGAAAAATTGGAGTCCGAAAAGGAGTGGGAGGCCAAAAAGGAGTGGGAGACCGGTCAGTAGTAGAGGCCAGAAAAAATCAGAAGTTGAAAAGGGGTGGGAGGGCAAAAAGGGGTGGGTGGCCGATAAATGGTGGGAGGCTGGAGAGAAGTAGAAGCCAGAAAAAATTGGAGGCCGAAAAGGAGTGGGAGGCCAAAAAGGAGTGGGAGACCGGTGAATAGTGGAGGCCAGAAAAAATTAGCAGCCGAAAAGGGGTGGGGGGCCAAAAAGGGATGGGAGACTAGTGAACAGTAGAGGCCAGAAAAAATGAGAAGTGGAAGAGTGGTGGGAGGCCAAAAAGGGGTGGGAGGCCCAAAAAGGGTGGGAGGCTGGAGAGAAGTAGAGGCCAGAAAAAATTGGAGGCCGAAAAAGAGTGGGAGGCCAAAAAGGAGTGGGAGACCAGTGAACAGTACAGGCCAGAAAAAATCAGAAGTTGAAAAGGGGTGGGAGGCCAAAAAGGAGTGGGAGATCGGTGAATAGTAGAGGCCAGAAAAAATTAACATGCGAAAAGGGGTGGGAGGCCGAAAAGGGGTGGGAGGCCCAAAAAGGGTGGGAGGCTGGAGAGAAGTAGAGGCCAGGAAAAATTGGAGGCCGAAAAGGAGTGGGAGGCCAAAAAGGAGTGGGAGACAGGTGAATAGTAGAGGTCAGAAAAAATTAGCAGCCGAGAAGGGGTGGGAGGCCCAAAAAGGGTGGGAGGCTGGAGAGAAGTAGAGACTAGAAAAAATTGGTGGCCGAAAAAGACTGGGAGGCCCAAATAGGAGTGCGAGACCGGTGAACAGTAGAGGCCAGAAAAAATCAGAAGTTGAAAAGGGTTGGGAGGGTTAAAAGGGGTGGGAGGCCAAAAAAGGGTGGGAGGATCGAGAGAAGTAGAAGCCAGAAAAAATTGGAGGCCGAAAAGGAGTGGGAGGCCAAAAAGGAGTGGGAGACCGGTGAATAGTAGAGGCCAGAAAAAATTAGCATCCGAAAAGGGGTGGGGGGCCAAAAAAGGGTCGGAGGCTGGAGAGAAATAGAGGCCAGGACAAATTGGATTCCGAAAAAGAGTGGGAGGCCAAAAAGGAGTGGGAGACCAGTCAGTAGTAGAGGCCAGAAAAAATCAGAAGTTGAAAAGGGGTGGGAGGGCAAAAAGGAGTGGGAGACCGGTGAATAGTAGAGGCCAGAAAATATTGGCAGCCGAAAAGGGGTGGGAGGCCAAAAAGGGGTGGGAGGCTGGAGAGAAATAGAGGCCAGGACAATATGGAGGCCGAAAAAGAGTGGGAGGCCAAAAAGGAGTGGGAGACCGGTGAGTAGTAGAGGACAGAAAAACTCAGAAGTTGAAAAGGAGTGGGAGGGCAAAAAGGGGTGGAAGGCCGATAAATGGTGGGAGGCTGGAGAGAAGTAGAGGCTAGAAAAAATTGGAGGCCGAAAATGGGTGGGAGGCCCAAAAAGGGTGGGAGGCTGGAGAGAAGTAGAGGCCAGAAAAAATTGGAGGCCGAAAAAGAGTGGGAGGCCAAAAAGGAGTGGGAGACCAGTGAACAGTACAGGCCAGAAAAAATCAGAAGTTGAAAAGGGGTGGGAGGCTGAAAAGGAGTGGGAGACCGGTGAATAGTAGAGGCCAGAAAAAATTAATATGCGAAAAAGGGTGGGAGGCCGAAAAGGGGTGGTAGGCCGAAAAGGAGTGGTAGACCGGTGAATAGTAGAGGCCAGAAAAAATTAGCAGCCGAAAAGGGGTGGGAGGCCAAAAAGGGGTGGGAGGCCCAAAAAGGGTGGGAGGCTGGAGAGAAGTAGAGGCCAGGAAAAATTGGAGGCCAAAAAGGGGTGGGAGGCCCAAAAAGGGTGGGAGGCTGGAGAGAAGTAGAGGCCAGAAAAAATTGGTCGCCGAAAAGGAGTGGGAGGCCAAAAAGGAGTGGTAGACCGGTGAATAGTAGAGGCCAGAAAAAATTAGCAGCCGAAAAGGGGTGGGAGGCTAAAAAGGGGTGGGAGGCCCAAAAAGGGTGGGAGGCTGGAGAGAAGTAGAGGCCAGGAAAAATTGGAGGCTGAAAAAGAGTGGGAGGCCAAAAAGGGTGGGAGGATGGATAGGAGTAGAGGCCAGGAAAAATTGGAGGCCAAAAAATAGTGGGAGGCCAAAAAGGAGTGGGAGACCAGTGAACAGTAGAGGCCAGAAAAAATCAGAAGTTGAAAAGGGGTGGGAGGCCAAAAAGGAGTGGGAGACCGGTGAATAGTAGAGGCCAGAAAATATTGGCAGCCGAAAAGGGGTGGGAGGCCAAAAAGGGGTGGGAGGCTGGAGAGAACTAGAAGCCAGGAAAAATTGGAGTCCGAAAAGGAGTGGGAGGCCAAAAAGGAGTGGGAGACCGGTCAGTAGTAGAGGCCAGAAAAAATCAGAAGTTGAAAAGGGGTGGGAGGGCAAAAAGGGGTGGGTGGCCGATAAATGGTGGGAGGCTGGAGAGAAGTAGAAGCCAGAAAAAATTGGAGGCCGAAAAGGAGTGGGAGGCCAAAAAGGAGTGGGAGACCGGTGAATAGTGGAGGCCAGAAAAAATTAGCAGCCGAAAAGGGGTGGGGGGCCAAAAAGGAGTGGGAGACTAGTGAACAGTAGAGGCCAGAAAAAATGAGAAGTGGAAGAGTGGTGGGAGGCCAAAAAGGGGTGGGAGGCCCAAAAAGGGTGGGAGGCTGGAGAGAAATAGACGCCAGAAAAAATTGGAGGCCGAAAAGGGGTGGGAGGCCAAAGAGGAGTGGGAGACCGGGCAGTAGAAGAGGCCAGAAAAAATTAGCAGCCGAAAAGGGGGTGGGAGGCCAAAAAGGGGTGGGAGGCACAAAAAGGGTGGGAGGCTGGAGAGAAATAGAGGCCAGAAAAAATTGGAGGCCGAAAAAGAGTGGGAGGCCAAAAAGGAGTGGGAGACCGGTCAGTAGTAAAGGCCAGATAAAATCAGAAGTTGAAAAGGGGTGGGAGGGCAAAAAGGGGTGTGAGTCCGATAAATGGTGGGAGGCTGGAGAGAAGTAGAGGCTAGAAAAAATTGGAGGCCGAAAATGGGTGGGAGGCCCAAAAAGGGTGGGAGGCTGGAGAGAAGTAGAGGCCAGAAAAAATTGGAGGCCGAAAAAGAGTGGGAGGCCAAAAAGGAGTGGGAGACCAGTGAACAGTACAGGCCAGAAAAAATCAGAAGTTGAAAAGGGGTGGGAGGCCAAAAAGGAGTGGGAGATCGGTGAATAGTAGAGGCCAGAAAAAATTAACATGCGAAAAGGGGTGGGAGGCCGAAAAGGGGTGGGAGGCCCAAAAAGGGTGGGAGGCTGGAGAGAAGTAGAGGCCAGGAAAAATTGGAGGCCGAAAAGGAGTGGGAGGCCAAAAAGGAGTGGGAGACAGGTGAATAGTAGAGGTCAGAAAAAATTAGCAGCCGAGAAGGGGTGGGAGGCCCAAAAAGGGTGGGAGGCTGGAGAGAAGTAGAGACTAGAAAAAATTGGTGGCCGAAAAAGACTGGGAGGCCCAAATAGGAGTGCGAGACCGGTGAACAGTAGAGGCCAGAAAAAATCAGAAGTTGAAAAGGGTTGGGAGGGTTAAAAGGGGTGGGAGGCCAAAAAAGGGTGGGAGGATGGAGAGAAGTAGAAGCCAGAAAAAATTGGAGGCCGAAAAGGAGTGGGAGGCCAAAAAGGAGTGGGAGACCGGTGAATAGTAGAGGCCAGAAAAAATTAGCATCCGAAAAGGGGTGGGGGGCCAAAAAAGGGTCGGAGGCTGGGGAGAAATAGAGGCCAGGACAAATTGGATTCCGAAAAAGATTGGGAGGCCAAAAAGGAGTGGGAGACCAGTCAGTAGTAGAGGCCAGAAAAAATCAGAAGTTGAAAAGGGGTGGGAGGGCAAAAAGGGCTGGTAGGCCGATAAATGGTGGGAGGCTGGAGAGAAGTAGAGGCTAGAAAAAATTGGAGGACGAAAATGGGTGGGAGGCCCAAAAAGGGTGGGAGGCTGGAGAGAAGTAGAGGCCAGGAAAAATTGGAGTCCGAAAAATAGTGGGAGGCCAAAAAGGAGTGGGAGACCGGTGAATAGTAGAGGCCAGAAAAAATTAACATGCGAAAAGGGGTGGGAGGCCGAAAAGGAGTGGGAGGCCCAAAAAGGGTGGGAGGCTGGAGAGAAGTAGAGGCCAGAAAAATTGGAGGCCGAAAAGGAGTGGGAGGCCCAAAAAGGGTGGGAGGCTGGAGAGAAGTAGAGGCCAGAAAAAATTGGAGGCCGAAAAAGAGTGGGAGGCCGAAAAGGAGTGGGAGACCGGTGAATAGTAGAGGCCAGAAAAAATTAGCAGCCGAAAAGGGGTGGGAGGCCAAAAAGGGGTGGGAGGCCTATAAATGGTGGGAGGCTGGAGAGAAGTAGAGGCCAGAAAAAATTGGAGGCCAAAAAGGGGTGGGAGGCCCAAAAAGGGTGGGAGGCTGGAGAGAAGTAGAGGCCAGAAAAAATTGGAGGCCGAAAAGGAGTGGGAGGCCAAAAAGGAGTGGTAGACCGGTGAATAGTAGAGGCCAGAAAAAATTAGCAGCCGAAAAGGGGTGGGAGGCCAAAAAGGGGTGGGAGGCCCAAAAAGGGTGGGAGGCTGGAGAGAAGTAGAGGCCAGGAAAAATTGGAGGCCAAAAAGGGGTGGGAGGCCCAAAAAGGGTGGGAGGCTGGAGAGAAGTAGAGGCCAGAAAAAATTGGATTCCGAAAAGGAGTGGGAGGCCAAAAAGGAGTGGGAGACCGGTGAATAGTAGAGGCCAGAAAATATTAGCAGCCAAATAGGGGTGGGAGGCCAAAAAGGGGTGGGAGGCTGGAGAGAAATAGAGGCCAGGACAATATGGAGGCCGAAAAAGAGTGGGAGGCCAAAAAGGAGTGGGAGACCGGTGAGTAGTAGAGGACAGAAAAAATCAGAAGTCGAAAAGGAGTGGGAGGGCAAAAAGGGGTGGGAGGCGGAGAAATGGTGGGAGGCTGGAGAGAAGTAGAGGCCAGAAAAAATTGGAGGCCGAAAATGGGTGGGAGGCCCAAAAAGGGTGGGAGGCTGGAGAGAAGTAGAGGCCAGAAAAAATTGGAGGCCGAAAAAGAGTGGGAGGCCAAAAAGGAGTGGGAGACCAGTGAACAGTACAGGCCAGAAAAAATCAGAAGTTGAAAAGGGGTGGGAGGCCAAAAAGGAGTGGGAGATCGGTGAATAGTAGAGGCCAGAAAAAATTAACATGCGAAAAGGGGTGGGAGGCCGATAAGGGGTGGGAGGCCCAAAAAGGTGGGAGGCTGGAGAGAAGTAGAGGCCAGAAAAAATTGGAGTTCGAAAAGGAGCCGGAGTCCAAAAAGGAGTGGGAGGCTGAGAGAAGTAGAGGCCAGAAAAAATTTGAGGCCGAAAAAGAGTGGGAGGCCAAAAAGGAGTGGGAGACCGGTGACTAGTAGAGGCCAGAAAAAATTAGCAGCCGAAAAGGGTTGGGAGGCCAAAAAGGGGTGGGAGGCCCAAAAAGGGTGGGAGGCTGGAGAGAGGAAGAGGCCAGGAAAAATTGGAGGCCGAAAAGGAGTGGGAGGCCAAAAAGGAGTGGGAGACCAGTGAACAGTAGAGGCCAGAAAAAATCAGAAGTTGAAAAGGGGTGGGAGGTCAAAATGGAGTGGGAGACTGTTGAATAGTAGAGGCCAGAAAAAATTAACATGCGAAAAGGGGTGGGAGGGCAAAAAGGGGTGGGAGGCGAAAAAATGGTGGGAGGCTGGAGAGAAGTAGAGGCCAGAAAAAATTGGTGGCCGAAAAGGAGTGGGAGGCCAAAAAGGAGTGGTAGACCGGTGAATAGTAGAGGCCAGAAAAAATTAGCAGCCGAAAAGGGGTGGGAGACCAAAAAGGGGTGGGAGGCCCAAAAAGGGTGGGAGGCTGGAGAGAAGTAGAGGCCAGAAAAAATTGGAGGCCGAAAAATAGTGGGAGGCCAAAAAAGAGTGGGAGACCAGTGAATAGTAGAGGCCAGAAAAAATTACCAGCCGAAAAGGGGAGGGGGCCAAAAAAGGGTGGGAGGCTGGAGAGGAGTAGAGGTCAGAAATAATTGGAGGCCAAAAAGGGATGGGAGGACAAAAAGGGGTGGGAGGCCCAAAAAGGGTGGGAGGCTGGAGAGAAGTAGAGGCCAGAAAAAATTGGTGGCCGAAAAGAAGTGGGAGGCCAAAAAGGAGTGGGAGACCGGTGAACAGTAGAGGCCAGGAAAAATTAGCAGCCTAAAAGGGGTGGGAGGCCAAAAAGAGGTGGGAGGCCCAAAAAGGGTGGGAGGCTGGAGAGAAGTAGAGGCCAGAAAAAATTGGAGGCTGAAAAAGAGTGGGCGGCCAAAAAGGAGTGGGAGACCGGTGACTAGTAGAGGCCAGAAAAAATTAACATGCGAAAAGGGGTGGGAGGCCGAAAAGGAGTGGGAGGCCGAAAAGGGTGGGAGGCTGGAGAGAAGTAGAGGCCAGGAAAAATTGGAGGCCGAAAAGGAGTGGAAGGCCAAAAAATGGTGGGAGGATGGAGAGAAGTAGAGGCCAGAAAAAATTGGAGGCCGAAAAAGAGTGGGAGGCCAAAAAGGAATGGGAGACCAGTGAACAGTAGAGGCCAGAAAAAATCAGAAGTTGAAAAGGGGTGGGAGGCCAAAAAGGAGTGGGAGACCGGTGAATAGTAGAGGCCAGAAAAAATTAACATGCGAAAAGGGGTGGGAGGCCGAAAAGGGGTGGGAGGCCCAAAAAGGGTGGGAGGCTGGAGAGAAGTAGAGGCCAGGAAAAATTGGAGGCCGAAAAGGAGTGGGAGGCCAAAAAGGAGTGGGAGACAGGTGAATAGTAGAGGCCAGAAAAAATTAGCAGCCGAGAAGGGGTGGGAGGCCCAAAAAGGGTGGGAGGCTGGAGAGAAGTAGAGACTAGAAAAAATTGGAGGCCGAAAAAGAGTGGGAGGCCCAAAAAGGAGTGGGAGACCGGTGAACAGTAGAGGCCAGAAAAAATCAGAAGTTGAAAAGTGTTGGGAGGGTTAAAAGGGGTGGGAGGCCAAAAAAGGGTGGGAGGATGGAGAGAAGTAGAAGCCAGAAAAAATTGGAGGCCGAAAAGGAGTGGGAGGCCAAAAAGGAGTGGGAGACCGGTGAATAGTAGAGGCCAGAAAAAATTAGCATCCGAAAAGGGGTGGGGGGCCAAAAAAGGGTCGGAGGCTGGAGAGAAGTAGAGTCCAGGACAAATTGGAGTCCGAAAAAGAGTGGGAGGCCAAAAAGGAGTGGGAGACCAGTCAGTAGTAGAGGCGAGAAAAAATCAGAAGTTGAAAAGGGGTGGGAGGGCAAAAAGAGCTGGTAGGCCGATAAATGGTGGGAGGCTGGAGAGAAGTAGAGGCTAGAAAAAATTGGAGGACGAAAATGGGTGGGAGGCCCAAAAAGGGTGGGAGGCTGGAGAGAAGTAGAGGCCAGAAAAAATTGGAGGCCGAAAAAGAGTGGGAGGCCAAAAAAGGGTGGGAGGCTGGAGAGAAGTAGAGGCCAGGAAAAATTGGAGTCCGAAAAATAGTGGGAGGCCAAAAAGGAGTGGGAGACCGGTGAATAGTAGAGGCCAGAAAAAATTAACATGCGAAAAGGGGTGGGAGGCCGAAAAGGAGTGGGAGGCCCAAAAAGGGTGGGAGGCTGGAGAGAAGTAGAGGCCAGAAAAATTGGAGGCCGAAAAGGAGTGGGAGGCCAAAAAAGGGTGGGAGGCTGGAGAGAAGTAGAGGCCAGAAAAAATTGGAGGCCGAAAAAGAGTGGGAGGCCGAAAAGGAGTGGGAGACCGTTGAATAGTAGAGGCCAGAAAAAATTAACATGCGAAAAGGGGTGGGAGGCCGGTAAGGGGTGGGAGGCCCAAAAAGGGTGGGAGGCTGGAGAGAAGTAGAGGCCAGGAAAAATTGGAGGCTGAAAAAGAGTGGGAGGCCAAAAAGGAGTGGGAGACTGGTCAGTAGTAGAGGCCAGAAAAAATCAGAAGTTGAAAAGGGGTGGGAGGGCAAAAAGTGGTGGGAGGCCGATAAATGGTGGGAGGCTGGAGAGAAGTAGAGGCTAGAAAAAATTGGAGGTCGAAAATGGGTGGGAGCCCAATAAGGGTGGGAGGCTGGAGAGAAGTAGAGGCCAGAAAAAATTGGAGGCCGAAAAAGAGTGGGAGGCCAAAAAGGAGTGGGAGACCAGTGAACAGTAGAGGCCAGAAAAAATCAGAAGTTGAAAAGTGTTGGGAGGGTTAAAAGGGGTGGGAGGCCAAAAAAGGGTGGGAGGATG
Organism: Strix uralensis; assembly: GCF_047716275.1. Classification (NCBI taxonomy): domain Eukaryota; kingdom Metazoa; phylum Chordata; class Aves; order Strigiformes; family Strigidae; genus Strix; species Strix uralensis. The sequence continues at coordinate 43,295,073 of NC_133978.1, forward strand.
GATTGAAGTAGAAGCCAGAAAAAATTGGAGGCCGAAAAGGAGTGGGAGGCCAAAAAGGAGTGGGAGACCGGTGAATAGTAGAGGCCAGAAAAAATTAGCATCCGAAAAGGGGTGGGGGGCCAAAAAAGGGTCGGAGGCTGGAGAGAAGTAGAGTCCAGGACAAATTGGAGTCCGAAAAAGAGTGGGAGGCCAAAAAGGAGTGGGAGACCAGTCAGTAGTAGAGGCGAGAAAAAATCAGAAGTTGAAAAGGGGTGGGAGGGCAAAAAGGGCTGGTAGGCCGATAAATGGTGGGAGGCTGGAGAGAAGTAGAGGCTAGAAAAAATTGGAGGACGAAAATGGGTGGGAGGCCCAAAAAGGGTGGGAGGCTGGAGAGAAGTAGAGGCCAGAAAAAATTGGAGGCCGAAAAAGAGTGGGAGGCCAAAAAAGGGTGGGAGGCTGGAGAGAAGTAGAGGCCAGGAAAAATTGGAGTCCGAAAAATAGTGGGAGGCCAAAAAGGAGTGGGAGACCGGTGAATAGTAGAGGCCAGAAAAAATTAACATGCGAAAAGGGGTGGGAGGCCGAAAAGGAGTGGGAGGCCCAAAAAGGGTGGGAGGCTGGAGAGAAGTAGAGGCCAGAAAAATTGGAGGCCGAAAAGGAGTGGGAGGCCAAAAAAGGGTGGGAGGCTGGAGAGAAGTAGAGGCCAGAAAAAATTGGAGGCCGAAAAAGAGTGGGACGCCGAAAAGGAGTGGGAGACCGTTGAATAGTAGAGGCCAGAAAAAATTAACATGCGAAAAGGGGTGGGAGGCCGGTAAGGGGTGGGAGGCCCAAAAAGGGTGGGAGGCTGGAGAGAAGTAGAGGCCAGGAAAAATTGGAGGCTGAAAAAGAGTGGGAGGCCAAAAAGGAGTGGGAGACTGGTCAGTAGTAGAGGCCAGAAAAAATCAGAAGTTGAAAAGGGGTGGGAGGGCAAAAAGTGGTGGGAGGCCGATAAATGGTGGGAGGCTGGAGAGAAGTAGAGGCTAGAAAAAATTGGAGGTCGAAAATGGGTGGGAGCCCAATAAGGGTGGGAGGCTGGAGAGAAGTAGAGGCCAGAAAAAATTGGAGGCCGAAAAAGAGTGGGAGGCCAAAAAGGAGTGGGAGACCAGTGAACAGTAGAGGCCAGAAAAAATCAGAAGTTGAAAAGGGGTGGGAGGCCAAAAAGGAGTGGGAGACCGGTGAATAGTAGAGGCCAGAAAAAATTAACATGCGAAAAGGGGTGGGAGGCCGAAAACGGGTGGGAGGCGAAAAAATGGTGGGAGGCTGGAGAGAAGTAGAGGCCAGGAAAAATTGGAGGCCGAAAAGGAGTGGGAGGCCAAAAAGGAGTGGGAGACCGGTCAGTAGTACAGGCCAGAAAAAATCAGAAGTTGGAAAGGGGTGGGAGGGCAAAAAGTGGTGGGAGGCCGATAAATGGTGGGAGGCTGGAGAGAAGTAGAAGCCAGAAAAAATTGGAGGCCGAAAAGGAGTGGGAGGCCAAAAAGGAGTGGGAGACCGGTGAATAGTGGAGGCCAGAAAAAATTAGCAGCCGAAAAGGGGTGGGGGGCCAAAAAGGAGTTGGAGACTAGTGAACAGTAGAGGCCAGAAAAAATGAGAAGTGGAAGAGTGGTGGGAGGGCAAAAAGGGGTGGGAGGCACAAAAAGGGTGGGAGGCTGGAGAGAAATAGACGCCAGAAAAAATTGGATGCCGAAAAGGGGTGGGAGGCCAAAGAGGAGTGGGAGACCGAGCAGTAGAAGAGGCCAGAAAAAATTAGCAGCCGAAAAGGGGGTGGGAGGCCAAAAAGGGTGGGAGGCTGGAGAGAAGTAGAGGCCAGAAAAAATTGGAGGCCGAAAAAGAGTGGGAGGCCAAAAAGGAGTGGGAGACCGGTGACTAGTAGAGGCCAGAAAAAATTAGCAGCCTAAAAGGGGTGGGAGGCCAAAAAGGGGTGGGAGGCCCAAAAAGGGTGGGAGGCTGGAGAGAAGTAGAGGCCAGAAAAAATTGGAGGCCAAAAAGGGGTGGGAGGCCCAAAAAGGGTGGGAGGCTGGAGAGAAGTAGAGGCCAGGAAAAATTGGAGGCCGAAAAGGAGTGGGAGGCCAAAAAGGAGTGGGAGACAGGTGAATAGTAGAGGCCAGAAAAAATTAGCAGCCGAGAAGGGGTGGGAGGCCCAAAAAGGTTGGGAGGCTGGAGAGAAGTAGAGACTAGAAAAAATTGGCGGCCGAAAAAGAGTGGGAGGCCCAAATAGGAGTGCGAGACCGGTGAACAGTAGAGGCCAGAAAAAATCAGAAGTTGAAAAGTGTTGGGAGGGTTAAAAGGGGTGGGAGGCCAAAAAAGGGTGGGAGGATGGAGAGAAGTAGAAGCCAGAAAAAATTGGAGGCCGAAAAGGAGTGGGAGGCCAAAAAGGAGTGGGAGACCGGTGAATAGTAGAGGCCAGAAAAAATTAGCATCCGAAAAGGGGTGGGGGGCCAAAAAAGGGTCGGAGGCTGGAGAGAAGTAGAGTCCAGGACAAATTGGAGTCCGAAAAAGAGTGGGAGGCCAAAAAGGAGTGGGAGACCAGTCAGTAGTAGAGGCCAGAAAAAATCAGAAGTTGAAAAGGGGTGGGAGGGCAAAAAGGGCTGGTAGGCCGATAAATGGTGGGAGGCTGGAGAGAAGTAGAGGCTAGAAAAAATTGGAGGACGAAAATGGGTGGGAGGCCCAAAAAGGGTGGGAGGCTGGAGAGAAGTAGAGGCCAGAAAAATTTGGAGGCCGAAAAAGAGTGGGAGGCCAAAAAAGGGTGGGAGGCTGGAGAGAAGTAGAGGCCAGGAAAAATTGGAGGCCGAAAAGTTGTGGGAGGCCAAAAAATGGTGGGAGGCTGGAGAGAAGTAGAGGCCAGGAAAAATTGGAGTCCGAAAAATAGTGGGAGGCCAAAAAGGAGTGGTAGACCGGTGAATAGTAGAGGCCAGAAAAAATTAACATGCGAAAAGGGGTGGGAGGCCGAAAAGGAGTGGGAGGCCCAAAAAGGGTGGGAGGCTGGAGAGAAGTAGAGGCCAGAAAAATTGGAGGCCGAAAAGGAGTGGGAGGCCAAAAAAGGGTGGGAGGCTGGAGAGAAGTAGAGGCCAGGAAAAATTGGAGGCTGAAAAAGAGTGGGAGGCCAAAAAGGAGTGGGAGACTGGTCAGTAGTAGAGGCCAGAAAAAATCAAAAGTTGAAAAGGGGTGGGAGGGCAAAAAGGGGTGGGAGGCCGATAAATGGTGGGAGGCTGGAGAGAAGTAGAGGCTAGAAAAAATTGTAGGCATAAAACGGGTGGGAGACCGAAAAAGGGGTGGGAGGCTGGAGAGAAGTAGAGGCCAGAAAAAATTGGAGGCCGAAAAGGAATGGGAGGCCAAAAAGGAGTGGGAGACCGGTGAATAGCAGAGGTCAGAAAAAATCAGAAGTCGAAAAGGGGTGGGAGGCCAAAAAGGTGTGGGAGGCCAAAAAATTGTGGGAGGCTGGAGAGAAGTAGAGACCAGAATATATTGGAGGCCGAAAAGGGGTGGGAGGCGAAAAAATCGTGGGAGGCTGGAGAGAACTGGAGACTGTTTCCACCCGGACCCTATTCGTGGTTGCACCTGCCGCGGGTGTTTCCGCCCGGACCCTATTCTGTGTCGCACCTGTCATGGGTCAGGTTTTCCACCCGGACCCTATTCGCTGTCGCACCTGCCGCGGGTCACTGTTCCCACCGGGACCCTATTGGGGGTTGCACCCGCCGCGGGTCACTGTTTCCACCCGGACCCTATTCGCGGTTGCACCTGCCGCGGGGCACTGTTTCCACCCGGACACTATTTGGGGTTGCACCTGCCGCGGGTCACTGTTTCCACCCGGACCCTATTCGCGGTTGCACCTGCCGCGTGTCAGTGTTTCCACCCGGACCCTATTCGCGGTTGCACCAGCCGCGGGTCACTGTTTCCACACAGAGCGCACTCCAGGTTGCACCTCCTCCTGCACACTATTTCCACACCGATTCTATTCGAGTTTAAAACCCACATTACACGTTACAGCTTAGTAACACCTTCCAATTACAACTGTAGGTTACAGCTTACACTGACACCTTAGGGTTACAGTTACACTGTACACCTTAGGGTTACAGGTTAGAGTTAGGGGGTGGAGTCAGGGGTCGACTTAGAGTTAGGGAGTGGACTCGGGGGTGGGCTCTACGGTTAGGGGGTGGACTCGGGGATGGGCTTAGTGTTAGGAGGTGGACTTGGGGGTGGGCTTAGAGTTAGGGGGTGGAGTCGGGGGTGGGCTTAGATTTAGGGGGTGGACTCGGGGGTGGGCTTAGTGTTAGGGGGTGGAATTGGGGGTTTGCTTAGGGTTAGGGGTGGAATCGGGGATGGGCTTAGTGTTAGGCGGTTGACTCAGGGGTGGGCTTAGAGTTAGGGGGTGGAGTCAGGGATGGGCTTAGGGTTAGGAGGTGGACTCGGGGGTGGGCTTAGGGTTAGGGGGTGGAGTTAGGGGTCATCTTAGAAGTACGGGGTGGACTCAGGGGTAGGCTTATGGTTAGGGGTTGGGCTCAGGGGTGGGCTTAGGGTTAGGAGGTGGTCTCGGGGGTGGGCTTAGGGTTAGGGGGTGGAGTTGGGGGTGGGCTTAGGGTTAGGGGGTGGACTCAGGGGTGGGCTTAGTGTTAGGAGGTGGACTCGGGGGTGGGTTTAGAGTTAGGGGGTGGACTCGGGGGTGGGCTTAGGGTTAGGGGTTGGAATCAGGGATGGGCTTAGAGTTAGGAGGTGGACTCGGGGGTGGGCTTAGAGTTAGGGGGTGGACTCACGGGTGGTTTTAGGGTTAGGGGGTGGAGTCAGGGGTGGGCTTAGAGGTAGGGGGTGGACTCAGGGGTGGGCTTAGAGTTAGGGGGTGGAGTCGGGGGTGGGCTCTAGGGTTAAGGGGCAGAATTGGGGGGGACTCTAGGGTTAGGGGTTAGGGGTTGGGGTTAGGGATTAGGCTGAGGGTCAGGGGTTAGGATTAGGGGTTGGGGGTGAGGGTTTAGGGTGATGGTGAGGGGTTAGGGTGAGGGTGAAGGTGAGGGGTTAGGGTTTAAAAAAATAAAATTGGAGGCCAAAATGGGGTGGGAGGCCCAAAAGGGGTGGGAGACCAGAAAAAATTGGAGGCTGAAATGGGGTGGGAGGCCAAAAACCTGTGGGAGACCCGAGGGAAGGAGAGGCCAGAAAGAATTGGAGGCCGAAACGTGGTGGGAGGCCAAAACGTGGTGGTAGGCTGGATGGAAGTAGATGCCATTCAAAGTGGAGGTTGAAAAGGGGTGGGAGGCCAAAACAGGGTGGGAGGATGGAGGGATGTAGAGGCCTCCCACCCCGTATCGGTCTCCCACCATGATTCAGTTTGAAATTTCTTCTGGCCTCTACTTCTCTCCAGCTTCCCACCCCTTTTTGCCCTCCCACCCCATTTCCACCTCCACTTTTTCTGGCCTCTACTTCCCTCTGGCCTCCACCCCATTTTGGCCTCACAGCATGATTTTGCATCCACCTTTCATGGCCTCTACTTCCTTCTGGCCTCCCACTATATTTTGGCCTTCTGCCCTGTTTCAGCATCCACTATTTTATGGCCTCTACTTTGCTCTAGCTCCCACCCTGTTTGGGCCTCCCACCATGGTTCTGCCTCTAATTTTTTCTGTCCTCTACTTCTGTCTGGCCACGGCCTCCCACCCCCTTTCGGCCTCCACCTTTCCTGGCGTCTACTCCCCTCCATCCTCCCACCCCGTTTCGGTCTCTCACTCCTTTTTGGCTTCCACATTTTTCTGGCCTCTATTTCCCTTCCAGCCTTCCATTTTGGCCTCCCGCAGCTTTTCCGCCACCTCCTTTATTCAGGCTTTTATGTGCTCTTTGCACTTCCGACACTTTGTCGCCCACCGAGCCCTTTTTGTTTCTCTCACGCCCTTTGGCACTCCACAGTTTTCTGCCCTGTACTTGCCCTTCAGCCTCTCACCTATTTTCGGTCTCCACTCTTTTCTGCCCTCCATGTCCCCCCGGGACTCCTGGCATCAAAGGCCAAGGGTTCAACGGTAACCGGGCTCAAACATCCGGAGAGGCCCCACCACGGCCGAATCCAGAGAGGCCCCAGAAAGGGAAAGAAGAAGAAAATCACGGCCATCTCGGCAGCACCCGCCTCCCACCGCAGGAAGAGAGAGCCCGCTCTGCAGACGAGGAAGGAGCCCTCTTCACGGTCCACAGCGGGCCAGAGCGCCAGCGAGCGCCGCAGGGTCCACGCGCGTGACCCAGAGCGCGGCACGGCCACGCGGCACACGAGGGAGCACGGCTACACGTACGGGAAGCCGCGTCTTCCCTTCGGGGCTCCGTCGCCGCTATCACGCGTTTCGGGCTCTCCCCCGGCCCCCTCTCTCTCCCACACCGCCGTGATTTTTTTGCTTCCCTTTACCTCCGCTCTCCTTCTTCTCTCCCGCTCCCTCTTATTCTGTCTTCTGCTACCTCTCCCTTTTTCTTTTTCTCTAGACGCCTTTGTCCCGCTTCCTCTCCTTCCGTTTTTTCATCCTCCGTCTCTCTCCCATACCCCAGCACCGGTTTTTTCCTTTTCCGGTTCTTCGTCCCGTCCGGCATCGGCGTCTTTTCGCCCGCGGCGTCTATTCGTTTGGCATCTTATCGTACGTCTCTTTTCGGTATCCGGTATCCCAAAGACGTGCGTCGTCAGCTTAGATCTCTTCTCGAGTTTTTCAGAGAAGAGGATCGCCTTCATCTATCGTCTAGGCATCTCCTATGTTTTTTTCTGTTAAGTTTGCATTTGTTTTTTTTTTGTTCTAGCAATTTAGGCGTCAGGCCGCTTCATACGCTTTCCGATATATTTCAGGGAATTCCACGTTTTTTTGGTGTTTTCCGTCCTTTGGGACTCTTAATGGAGTCAGTCGGAGAGACGGTCAAGGTCACTCCGAATCGTTGGCGACACACAGTAAATAATTTATATCGGAACCGGTGATATTTCCGAGAAGGAATTCTTATAGGATCTAGTTCCGCTTCGTTCTTTAGCGCTCTCCGGGACACGGTTCCATTATCACAGAATCACAGAATCAACTAGGTTGGAAAGGATCTTGAAGATCATCCAGTCCAACCATTCACCTAACACTGCCAGTTCCCATGTACACCATATCTCTCAGCGCTATGTCGACCGTACTCTTAAACACCTCCAGGGATGGGGACTCTACCGCCTCCCCGGGCAATCCATTCCACTGCCTAATAACCCGTTCTGTAAAGAAATACTTCCTGACATCTAGTCTAAACCTTCCGTGGCACAGCTGGAGGCCACTCCCTCTTGTCCTATCGCTTGTTATTTCATTAAAGAGACTCATCCCCAGCTCTCTGCAACCTCCTTTCAGGTAGCTATAGAGGGCCATGAGGTCTCCCCTCAGCCTCCTCTTCTCCAGACTAAACAACCCCAGTTCCCTCAGCCGCTACCCGTACGACACGCGCTCCGGACCCTTCACCGGCTTCGTCACCCTTCTCTGGACACGCTCGAGTAATTCAATGTCCTTTTTGTAGCGAGGGGCCCAAAACCGAACACAGTAATCGAGGTACGGCGTTACCAGTGCTGAGTACAGGGGCAAGATCACTTCCATGTCCCTGCCGGCCACGCTATTTCTGATACAGGCCAGGACGCCATGGGCGTTGTCGGCCACCTGGGCACACTGCCGGTTCACGTTCAGCCGGTTGTCAATCAACACCCCCAGGTCCCTCTCTGACCGGCAGCTCTCCAGCCACTCCTCCCCAAGCCCGTAGCGCCACCGGGGGGGCTTAGGCAGCACGCGCGGTCTCGCCAGAAAAGACGAGTCACCCCGCAGCATTTCGGTTTTCACGTAGGAAACTACAGCGCCTCGTTTTGGATAACGATATTATTACCGCATTTAGCCGACTACTTCCCCACGTAGCTTAGCACGATATCTGTCTTTTTCTATCTATACCCCAGAAAAACTAGGTTTCATTCCCGTCCCGGTCACATCGCCGACACAATAGATTTAGCGAAAGAGCGGATATCGTCGTATCCGGTAAGGGTCGTTTTCTTCCTACGGCATTTTGCAGGTCACAAACTTAAGGCAGAGGAGAAAACTCCCAGCTGCTCCCACAGGTGCCTTTATGCCTTCCGGTGGTTCAGCCCTCCCCTTTCCCAGGTGATCATGGTCAGGGTGGTGGGTGGGGCCTGGGGTATATGAGCCACAGCCTCTCATCAGGGAGCTCATTCTGCTCTCGGGCCTCTCTGAGGTCAGTGCTCCGGTGTTCTTCAGAGTCAGTGGCAGATTTTGAGCCGAGGAAGCTCTTCATTCTGCTCTCGGGCCTCTCTGAGGTCAGAGCTCTGGTGTTTTTCAGAGTCAGTGGCAGATTTTGAGCTGAGGAAGATCTTCATTGTGCTCTCGGGCCTCTCTGAGGTCAGTGCTCTGGTGTTCTTCAGAGTCGGTGGCAGATTTTGAGCCGAGGCAGCTCTTTGGGCAGGTGTGTTTTAATAATCACAGAAATAGAGGTACCTGAGACAAGAGTTTCAGCATCAGTCAAGGTTCAGCAGTGTGTATAGTAGGAAGTAAACAGGTACATAGTGGGTTTTTTTTCAGGTAAGTAATTTTGTATCCATGGGGCGGGGCGGGTAAAACAGTTTAATAGCGTACGCTTACATTTTTTCTTTTCATTCTAGATACATTGCATTTTCCTGACTTCATCGAAGATGGGACCTCGGTTTTTTCCCTAGCGTCGGCGTATACATCGTAAGGCGTCGATATCATCCACATAAACGGGACCAAAGGGGAGAGGATGGAGCGAGGGTCAGAGCGAGCATCTCGTAAGCATCCGTATATGGAGTTTTAGCCTTTCTCAGAAAAACGGCGGGGACGTTTTAGCATTCGTCAGGAAAGAGGCAGGGACGTAAGGCACGGAGTCTTTCGGGATCCGGGACGGCTCATCGCGTTTCCCGATCGCCCGCAGAGCGCCGTATCGTCTCGCGGGCGCAGCGTAGGCAGCCTTTGGAATAGGATGAGCACTTGAGGTGAACCGGGGCAGCGGAGAGGAGGGGCACGGGCCCGGCGTTTTCCCCCGAGCACAAATATAATATTCCATCTTTTGAAATCACAGGCGCCGCAAGCGACGACGGCCACGGCATCCGACACCGAAACCGGCACGGAGCGGGCGAGCCAAAAGGGCCACGCTTTCGAGGAGGAGGGCGTCGCGGAAGAGGGCCGCGTCGGCCGACACGACGCCGACCGGTCGCTCGCTTCGCGGACGTTCGGCGGACGACGCGGAGGAACCCGGCGACTCGGCAGCGTCCCGGTCGTCCGACGCGGTCGTCGCGGAAGACGGTCCGGCCTCCGGCCCTCTCAAAGCTAAGTCGAGGGTCCAGGGTGGGAAGGGTCCGGGAGGAAGGGACAGGGTCGGGAATCGCAGGGAGGGCTTTTCGAGGTAGCGTAGGGGAGAGGACCGTCCGGGAGCGGCACCCCATGCGCCCGTAAAGGGAGCGAGTCACTTTTCAGCACCAGAGTACCGTGGTCAGGGCAGTTCCAGCCCGCATCTGTGTCGTCGTGTACTTTGCGTGTTCTGCGTTCCGTATCTTATACCGTGCCGTCCTCAGGTCTAGACGTCTCTGTAGGTCTTTGCGATCGTCAGGCATCTCGATAGCCCTCCCGAGAGTCTCGAGTACGTCCCCTCGTCGGCACGGCACCCGTCGAGCCCTTCTCATCTCGCAATTGTAACCGGAAGCGCGGATCCGTCCCGCGCGTGTCGCGTCGAGGACGTTCTCGAGCGGTCGTCTCTCGCAGGGGCGAGCTAGGCGGCGCCCCAGGCCGTGCTTTCGAGCGTCATTTTGGCACCCGGTAGTCTTCCGGGGTTTCGTCCCCACATCTTATGACTTAAAACCTGGCTTCTCACGCATCCGTCGTTCCGGTTTCGACGGTAACTTCGTCTCACGGGCCGCAGCGGTCGCCTCTCATTTCGGGGCCACCATCGCGGCGCCGTAGGCCTTCTCCACCGGCGGCATCTTCCCTACGGCCGTCGTTCTCATCGCTCGCCGTCTTCTCGCGTCACTTGTGGCATCTGCGTTTGGCGTCCGTCTGCGTCCGGGTCGGACCCGTCCCGCCCAGGGGTTTAGCCATAGTAAAGATGAGGGGAGCGTGTAGTAACGCATCCATCCGCCCGGATGCTTTTGGCGAAGACCATGCAGTCCATCTCCGGGCGAGTAGCCGTAGAGAGCCTCTACGGTTATTTTCCTCGCGTTCGGCAGGCATCAGAGGGCGGACTCCGGGTCGCAGGGAGCGGGCGATCGAGCGGGTCAAACGAGCCTTAGCTTGCACGTGAGGCTCGGTACTTAGGATTTTGGGTATTTTAGCAGTAGTCAGAAGGGAGATGGAAAGGAAAGACAAACCTTTGGTCTCGTAAAAGTCTAGGTTAACACCGAGATGCCTTTCCTTACAGGGTTTGGGTCGTTTAAGTGCAAAGCGAGAAGCCGCTTCACGACGGGCGACGGAAGAGGTCAGAGGATCCGCGGGACCGGCGGCTCCGAGGGGCTCACGCCATTCCGGTTTTATTTTCTAGGCACGAATCGACGCGTGAAGCGGGATACCCGCACCCTCGGACTTCGGCGAGGCGAGCGATGACCGGCGTGCCCGAGCGGCAGTTCTTCAGGTGTCATAATAGTATCGTAGCTAAAGTCATACCCCGTTTGAATCGCACAGGCGGCGACCGGGCCTCGGCACAGCGGACGGAAGAATCCGTCTCCGAGCGGCCGAGGTAAACGAGCAGGGGAGAGGAAGCTCCGCGAGCGAGCCGAGGATCGGGGCGGCATCTCGCCGCGTGCTTTTACCTCTTTCTTTTGCAGGTGCCACGCTCCTTCCCGGAGCGTCGACGCCGCAGAGTCACGAGCGGTTTGAGAAAAGGCGAGTCGTTAAGCGGTCCGCCGGGACCCGAATCGCCGAGGATCGTGCAGCCATACGAACAACCATTCGCCTTCGCTTTTGCGGGCGTCGCGAGGTCTCCGCTCGAACGGCGGAGGCTTCGAGGCGAGTCGTCGGAAGAGAGGACCGGGAGGCCAGGTGCCGCCGAGCGGGCGATCGCTTACGAGTAGGACGGCGGCTGCGTTTCTCCAGTTTCTAGGCTTCCACGGGAGACGGGGGGGCACAACGTACGGTTATCGGGAGCTGCGCGGCCATTCCGAGGAGGGCATCGCCGCGGTAGAGGTCGATACATGTCGACGTGTCGGTGACCGGAGACGTTCTGCGTTACAGGTGATGAAGAGCAATGCGGTGACTGCAGGGAAACCCTGGTTAGATGACGTGCTCCCAATGAGGATGAGTTCTGGACCGTGCTCTCTGAAAGATAAGTCAAGGGGCCAAAGCAGCGGGTGGGGCGGGGCTAGAAGAGGGGGTAGGACATCGGGGTCGGTGGGAGGGCTCTTTAGGTTTTGTGAATTCTGGAGGCAGATAGCGGGCCTCGGGCCCGTGCGGGGCGGTGGCGCGTCTCTGGGCGGCGGCGGGCAGCGGCGCGTCTCTGGGCATCTCTGGGCGGCGTCGGGCAGCAGTGCGTCTCTGGGCGTCTCTGGGCGGCGTCGGGCAGCAGTGCGTCTCTGGGCGTCTCTGGGCGGCGTCGGGCAGCAGCGCGTCTCTGGGCGGCGTCGGGCAGCAGCGCGTCTGTGGGCGTTGTGTTTGGTTGTGTCTGATCCGAGTGTTACGCTGTCTGGCATTAAAGCAGCAAGAGCGGCGCATAGCTCTATATCTGTATTTCGTGAGCTTGCGAAGCCAGCGTTCACGTGAGCGAGAGTCGAGCAGATCTCAAGCGAATTGAGAGGTAACACGAGGGAAGCCTGTAAGTCAGCTTTTGCATTGTTCTTGCAGGCAATTTGCAACAAGACTGTAGAAACGGTGAGTGATACTTCTCGTGAGATATGTGCCCTGGCAAAGCAGCTCTGGGCCGAGCGGGCAGAGCCGTACGGTACGCCTAGCGGGCGTTTCTTAGTGTCGATGTTTGTCTCGGCCTTCACCGTCGAGGAGTCTCGGGCATACTCGTATCCCGCTCCGCGTGCAGCAGCCGTCCGTCTCATTCTGTACCGCTAAGAAGCGTGGCGTAGAAGATCAACGTTCCCGATCTAGTTTAGTCTTGTAGGTGGAATCGGTAGGTCTTTCACGCAGCTCTCGCTCAGGCTTAACCGGCATGCGTAGTCTCTGTGATGCTCTGTCTCGTGAGGTCTTCTGAGGGATTCTTCCCTGCGTCATGACAGTCTTTAGTCTTTCCTAGCATTTTGTCTCTGTCGGTCCCCGGGATGTTATCGCCCATCTTTCATCTGGAGTTCCGGCCGTCTCACACGGCAGGCCACGCCGGGGCATACGCGTCACATCGTCTTGGTGTCTTTGCGTGCGCTGTCAGGCCGTGTCTTTCGGTGCGGCGTTAACTCTACCCCGTGCGGCGCTCTCGCGTCCTCGGGTCACATTTACGGAGCACGTAGATGCCCGCGTTAGCGGCGGAGCCGCTTTGCGCGTTTGTAGCCATTCCGTATGGGGCAGAACGGTCCCAGGAGGGGATGCTAAGTGCCGGCGAGCGGGCTCTAGAGTTCCTTCTTTTGTCTTTTGCAGGTACCACGGGGCTACCGGCATTCCAGAAGCGAATCCTTCCGTGAAGTTTGCCAGAGCGTACGACAGGAAGAAAAGAAGGACTGGGAGCGACGCACAGAGGGAAACGTATTCCTCTTCTTCTGAGGACGAGGGCCCATGGCACGGATCGAGCGGAGCGGCGGCGACGGCTCGAAGCGCACGATCTCCGATTCTGGGCACGGTTACAGAATCGGGGCCATCCACCACTCTGGCGGGTGACGGTTGGATAGAGTAGATGTGGAACGAGCGTTAGTTTTGGAAAGTGTTTATCATTGTATGTGAGGATGTTTTTCACTTCAGGGTATATTGATATAGAAAGAGTTAAAGTGTCTTTTAAAAATAGTAAAGAAGCTGTTGAGCAGGGGGATTTCTTAATCTCTTTGACCAGGTTTAAGTCACTTAGTCCCACCCGCTCCATCTGGTGACGTTCACAGCCGGTGTTCAGGGGGAGGTCGGGCTCGGGCCATGGCGTTAGCGGGCGGGGTGAATTTCGAGGCCTTCAGTAACCACGTTCCGAGGAGCCACGGGGCGAGGGCTGGCGGCAGCGATCGGGTAGCGGGACGGGTTTGCTGGGAGCAGGGGGCGGTTAGCACGGTAGCCGAGCGAGCGGGGTGCTTAGAATGTGTCTGCCTGTGCGTGACTGTTTAAATTAATGTTGTTTTTGTTGCAGGTGGAGTTGAGTTTTTTGAGTAGTTAGGCAAAAACAATAAAATAGCCACGGGGCAAGGCCCGGTAGTAGCAGTTGGGTAGGGGGATGGGTTTGCTGAGAGCGGGGCGGCAGTTAACGGGGTAGCTGAATGAGCGGTGTGTTTGGAATCTGTGTGTGTGTGTGTGTGTGTGTGCATGGCTGTTTAATGTAATTTTTTTTCTTCTTGCAGGTGGAGTATAGTTAGGCAAAAAACCAATATAGAATAAAAAAACCCCATCCGGGGGATTTTTTTTTTTTTTTCCCCCCCCCGGCTGGGTTTTTTTTTCCCCGGTCCCGGCCGGTCTGCGAGGCGACGATCGTCGCCAAAGTTTGGGCGCGGAGCGGCGCAGGGACGGGGTTTTCGCAGGCAGGGCCATCCGGGAGGCTCCTGGGAACGACGTTCCCAAGGAGTCACGGGGTGAGGGCCGGTCGTGGTGGTGGGGTAGCAGGATGGGTTTGCTGAGAGCAGGGGGTGGTTAGCAGAGTAGCTGAATGGGAGGTGTGTTTGGAATGTGTGTGTGTGTGTGCATGGCTGTTTAATGGAAATTTTTTTCTTCTTGCAGGTGGAGTCTAGTTAGGCAAAAAACTAATATAGAATAAAAAAACCCCAGCCGGGGGATTTTTTTTTTTTTTCCCCCCCCCGGCTGGGTTTTTTTTTCCCCGGTCCCGGCCGGTCCGCGAGGCGACGATCGTCGCCAAAGTTTGGGCGCGGAGCGGCGCAGGGACGGGGTTTTCGCAGGCAGGGCCATCCGGGAGGCTCCCGGGAACGGCGTTCCCGAGGAGCCACGGGGTGAGGGCCAGTCGTGGCGGTGGGGTAGCGGGATGGGTTTGCTGAGCGCAGGGGGTGGTTAGCAGAGTAGCTGAGTGAGTGGTGTGTTTGGAATGTGTGTGTGTGTGTGCATGGCTGTTTAATGTAACTTTTTTTTTTTTCTTTCAGGTGGAGTATAGTTAGGCAAAAAGCAATATAGAATAAAAAAACCCCAGCCGGGGGATTTTTTTTTTTTCCCCGGGCTGGGTTTTTTTTTCCCCGGTCCCGGCCGGTCCGCGAGGCGACGATCGTCGCCAAAGTTTGGGCGCGGAGCGGCGCAGGGACGGGGTTTTTTCAGGCAGGGCCATCCGGGAGGCTCCCGGGAACGGCGTTCCCAAGGAGCCACGGGGTGAGGGCCAGTCGTGGCGGTGGGGTAGCGGGATGGGTTTGCTGAGCGCAGGGGGTGGTTAGCAGAGTAGCTGAGTGAGTGGTGTGTTTGGAATGTGTGTGTGTGTGTGCATGGCTGTTCAATGTAATTTTTTTTTTCTTTCAGGTGGAGTATAGTTAGGCAAAAAGCAATATAGAATAAAAAAACCCCAGCCGGGGGATTTTTTTTTTTTCCCCCGGCTGGGTTTTTTTTTCCCCGGTCCCGGCCGGTCCGCGAGGCGACGATCGTCGCCAAAGTTTGGGTGCGGAGTGGTGCAGGGACGGGGTTTTCGCAGGCAGGGCCATCCAGGAGGCCTCTGGGAACAGCGTTCCTGGGGAGCCATGGTGAGAGGGCTGGATGTGGTGGTGGGATAGTGGGATGGGTTTTCTGAGAGTAGGGGATGGTCATCATGGTAGCTGAATGAGTGGGATGCTTAGAATGTGTCTGTGTGAGAATGGCTGTGTAATGTAATGTGGGGTTTTTTGTTGCAGGTGGGGTAGAGTTTTTGGAGTAGTAAGGCAAGAAAACAATATGGAATAAAAAAATCCCAGCTGGGTTTCCCCCCCCCCCCCCGTTGCTCCTTGCAGCGATGCTTGTTGCCAAGGTTCAGGCATGGAATGGTCCAGGGATGGGGTTTTCACAGGCGGGGTGATTTGGGAGGCTGACGGGAGTGGTGTTCTTGGCATCATGTATATCGTAGTAGTCTCTGAACAGTTATGAATATATTTAGTAAAGATCTGATGGTAATATAGATGTGTGGAATGACCCTAAATGTCAGCAGGTGAAGCACCCCTTAGGGTTTATGAAGTCCATAAGTGTGTTTGTGTAATGTAGGTTCAATGAAGGTGTATTTGTTGTTTTTTTTAAGGTTTAATTAGTAAGTAAAAGATGGTTTGTAATGTGGCTGTAGCAAAGGCATATTTGCCATGCTTGTAAGGTTTACTAAGGAAAGAAAGGGTTTGTGTGGTGTAGGCTCCTCGAAGGGGTATTAGCTGTCGGTTGTTATGTTATTAAGTAAGTAAAAGCTATTCTGTAATGTAGCATTAATAAAGGTGTGTATGTTGGGGTTGGCTCTGTGTGGTTTTTTTGGGGGGGGTAATAAAGGTGTGTATGTCGGGGTTGGCTCCCATGTGGTTTCTTTGGATGTCTGAATTTGTCTCTCTCCCCGCCTGACTTTGCCCCCCTTTGCATTAGCTGTCGTCTGACTTTGCCCCTCCGTCTCTGGCTTTGTGTCCGTCTTTGTCTCTTTGCCTTTGCCTGTGTGTGTCGGACTTTGATCGTGAGAGTTGCAGTTGGATGTTGCCCTTGATTGTGTGCATTTGACTTGGACTTTGTGTTGGAGTTTGACTGTGTGCATTAGACTTTGATTGTGTTGTAGTTTGTGTGCTGGACTTAGGCTTTGACTTTGAGTGAGTGCGTTGGACTTTGAGTGAGTGCGTTGGACTTTGAGTGAGTGCGTTGGACTTTGAGTGAGTGCGTTGGACTTTGAGTGAGTGCGTTGGACTTTGAGTGAGTGCGTTGGACTTTGAGTGAGTGCGTTGGACTTTGAGTGAGTGCGTTGGACTTTGAGTGAGTGCGTTGGACTTTGAGTGAGTGCGTTGGACTTTGAGTGAGTGCGTTGGACTTTGAGTGAGTGCGTTGGACTTTGTTGGACTGTGAGTGACTGTCTTGGACTGTGAGTGACTGTCTTGGACTGTGAGTGACTGTCTTGGACTTTGTTGGACTTTGTCCTGGACTTTGTGTGTCTGTCTTGGACTTTGTTGGACTGTTTTGGACTGTGTTGGACTTTGTCCTGGACTTTGTGTGTCTGTCTTGGACTTTGAATGAGTGTCTTGGACTTTGAATGAGTGTCTTGGACTTTGAATGAGTGTCTTGGACTTTGAATGAGTGTCTTGGACTTTGAATGAGTGTCTTGGACTTTGAATGAGTGTCTTGGACTTAGACTTTGACTGTGTCTGTCTGTCACTTTGTGGCTTAGTGTCTGTGTTGCATTGTGTCTCTGTCTGACTTTGTCTTCCTCTCTGTATTGCTCTCTTTGTCTCTTTACTTGGGTGGTAAATAGCAGCAGTAGAACACACCTGTTGCCTGGGAGTAATAAAAAATAAAAAAGTAAAATACAAATTTAATAATAAATTACTCCCAGGCAATGAGGCAACATTCCAGTGCTGCACCACACTTATTATTTTTATTCTTTTCATACATACTGCTGTGATGTCACAGCTGATCCCCATCAATAAATCACTACCCACTCCCACCTGTCCACAATTAAACACAACAACACAAGGTTAGGGGGCAGGGCCTAGGGTTAGGGGGCGGGCCTTAGGGGAGGGGCCGGGGGCAGGGCCTAGGGTTAGGGGGCGGGCCTTAGGGGAGGGGCCGGGGGCAGGGCCTAGGGTTAGGGGGCGGGCCTTAGGGGAGGGGCCGGGGGCAGGGCCTAGGGTTAGGGGGCGGGCCTTAGGGGAGGGGCCGGGGGCAGGGCCTAGGGTTAGGGGGCGGGCCTTAGGGGAGGGGCCGGGGGCAGGGCCTAGGGTTAGGGGGCGGGCCTTAGGGGAGGGGCCGGGGGCAGGGCCTAGGGTTAGGGGGCGGGCCTTAGGGGAGGGGCCGGGGGCAGGGCCTAGGGTTAGGGGGCGGGCCTTAGGGGAGGGGCCGGGGGCAGGGCCTAGGGTTAGGGGGCGGGCCTTAGGGGAGGGGCCGGGGGCAGGGCCTAGGGTTAGGGGGCGGGCCTTACGGGAGGGGCCGGGGGCAGGGCCTAGGGTTAGGGGGCGGGCCTTAGGGGAGGGGCCGGGGGCAGGGCCTAGGGTTAGGGGGCAGGCCTTAGGGGAGGGGCCAGGGGCAGGGCCTAGGGTTAGGGTTAGGGTTAGGGTTGGGGTTAGGGTTGGGGTTAGGGGGTTAGGGTTAGGGTGTCGGGTTAGGGTGTCGGGTTAGGGTGTCGGGTTAGGGTTAGGGTGTCGGGTTAGGGTTAGGGTGTCGGGTTAGGGTGTCGGGTTAGGGTGTCAGGTTAGGGTGTCGGGTTAGGGTGTCGGGTTAGGGTTAGGGTGTCGGGTTAGGGTTAGGGTGTCGGGTTAGGGGTTAGGGGTTAGGGGTTAGGGGTTAGGGGTTAGGGGTTAGGGTGTCGGGTTAGGGTGTCGGGTTAGGGTGTCGGGTTAGGGTGTCGGGTTAGGGTGTCGGGTTAGGGTGTCGGGTTAGGGTGTCGGGTTAGGGTGTCGGGTTAGGGTGTCGGGTTAGGGTGTCGGGTTAGGGTGTCGGGTTAGGGTGTCGGGTTAGGGTGTCGGGTTAGGGTGTCGGGTTAGGGTTAGGGTGTCGGGTTAGGGTTAGGGTGTCGGGTTAGGGTGTCGGGTTAGGGTGTCGGGTTAGGGTGTCGGGTTAGGGTGTCGGGTTAGGGTGTCGGGTTAGGGTGTCGGGTTAGGGTGTCGGGTTAGGGTTAGGGTGTCGGGTTAGGGTGTCGGGTTAGGGTTAGGGTGTCGGGTTAGGGTGTCGGGTTAGGGTGTCGGGTTAGGGTGTCGGGTTAGGGTGTCGGGTTAGGGTGTCGGGTTAGGGTGTCGGGTTAGGGTGTCGGGTTAGGGTGTCGGGTTAGGGTGTCGGGTTAGGGTGTCGGGTTAGGGTGTCGGGTTAGGGTGTCGGGTTAGGGTGTCGGGTTAGGGTTAGGGTGTCGGGTTAGGGTTAGGGTTAGGGTTAGGGTTAGGGTTAGGGTGTCGGGTTAGGGTTAGGGTTAGGGTTAGGGTTAGGGTTAGGGTTAGGGTGTCGGGTTAGGGTGTCGGGTTAGGGTGTCGGGTTAGGGTTAGGGTGTCGGGTTAGGGTTAGGGTGTCGGGTTAGGGTTAGGGTTAGGGTTAGGGTTAGGGTTAGGGTTAGGGTTAGGGTTAGGGTTAGGGTTAGGGTTAGGGTTAGGGTTAGGGTTAGGGTTAGGGTTAGGGTTAGGGTTAGGGTTAGGGTTAGGGTTAGGGTTAGGGTTAGGGTTAGGGTTAGGGTTAGGGTTAGGGTTAGGGTTAGGGTTAGGGTTAGGGTTAGGGTTAGGGTTAGGGTTAGGGTTAGGGTTAGGGTTAGGGTTAGGGTTAGGGTTAGGGTTAGGGTTAGGGTTAGGGTTAGGGTTAGGGTTAGGGTTAGGGTTAGGGTTAGGGTTAGGGTTAGGGTTAGGGTTAGGGTTAGGGTTAGGGTTAGGGTTAGGGTTAGGGTTAGGGTTAGGGTTAGGGTTAGGGTTAGGGTTAGGGTTAGGGTTAGGGTTAGGGTTAGGGTTAGGGTTAGGGTTAGGGTTAGGGTTAGGGTTAGGGTTAGGGTTAGGGTTAGGGTTAGGGTTAGGGTTAGGGTTAGGGTTAGGGTTAGGGTTAGGGTTAGGGTTAGGGTTAGGGTTAGGGTTAGGGTTAGGGTTAGGGTTAGGGTTAGGGTTAGGGTTAGGGTTAGGGTTAGGGTTAGGGTTAGGGTTAGGGTTAGGGTTAGGGTTAGGGTTAGGGTTAGGGTTAGGGTTAGGGTTAGGGTTAGGGTTAGGGTTAGGGTTAGGGTTAGGGTTAGGGTTAGGGTTAGGGTTAGGGTTAGGGTTAGGGTTAGGGTTAGGGTTAGGGTTAGGGTTAGGGTTAGGGTTAGGGTTAGGGTTAGGGTTAGGGTTAGGGTTAGGGTTAGGGTTAGGGTTAGGGTTAGGGTTAGGGTTAGGGTTAGGGTTAGGGTTAGGGTTAGGGTTAGGGTTAGGGTTAGGGTTAGGGTTAGGGTTAGGGTTAGGGTTAGGGTTAGGGTTAGGGTTAGGGTTAGGGTTAGGGTTAGGGTTAGGGTTAGGGTTAGGGTTAGGGTTAGGGTTAGGGTTAGGGTTAGGGTTAGGGTTAGGGTTAGGGTTAGGGTTAGGGTTAGGGTTAGGGTTAGGGTTAGGGTTAGGGTTAGGGTTAGGGTTAGGGTTAGGGTTAGGGTTAGGGTTAGGGTTAGGGTTAGGGTTAGGGTTAGGGTTAGGGTTAGGGTTAGGGTTAGGGTTAGGGTTAGGGTTAGGGTTAGGGTTAGGGTTAGGGTTAGGGTTAGGGTTAGGGTTAGGGTTAGGGTTAGGGTTAGGGTTAGGGTTAGGGTTAGGGTTAGGGTTAGGGTTAGGGTTAGGGTTAGGGTTAGGGTTAGGGTTAGGGTTAGGGTTAGGGTTAGGGTTAGGGTTAGGGTTAGGGTTAGGGTTAGGGTTAGGGTTAGGGTTAGGGTTAGGGTTAGGGTTAGGGTTAGGGTTAGGGTTAGGGTTAGGGTTAGGGTTAGGGTTAGGGTTAGGGTTAGGGTTAGGGTTAGGGTTAGGGTTAGGGTTAGGGTTAGGGTTAGGGTTAGGGTTAGGGTTAGGGTTAGGGTTAGGGTTAGGGTTAGGGTTAGGGTTAGGGTTAGGGTTAGGGTTAGGGTTAGGGTTAGGGTTAGGGTTAGGGTTAGGGTTAGGGTTAGGGTTAGGGTTAGGGTTAGGGTTAGGGTTAGGGTTAGGGTTAGGGTTAGGGTTAGGGTTAGGGTTAGGGTTAGGGTTAGGGTTAGGGTTAGGGTTAGGGTTAGGGTTAGGG